>NW_028263252.1:0-300000 GCF_982192425.1 Myodes glareolus
TTTCTTGTGAATGCTTGTAAGTAGCTTAAGGCACTTTCAAAGGAAAGTGATTTTCTCTGAAAGGACAGCATTTAGAAAGTGAAGCAACACTCCATTCACTTCGCACAGTGAATTGAAGTGTTGGAACAGACTGCTTCTTTTTCAGAGAAACACATGTGAATTTCTATTGAATGCTTGTAAGTAGCTTAAGGCACTTTCAAAGGAAAGTGATTTTCTCTGAAAGGACAGCATTTAGAAAGTGAAGCAACACTTCATTCACTTCGCACAGTGAATTGAAGTGTTGGAGCAGACTGCTTCTCTTTCAGTGAAACGCATGTGAATTTCTGTTGAATGCTTGTAAGTAGCTTAAAGCAGTTTCAAAGGAAAGTGATTTTCTCTGAAAGGACAGCATTTAGAAAGTGAAGCAACACTCCATTCACTGCGCACAGTGAATTGAAGTGTTGGAACAGACAGCTTCTCATTCATAGAAACGCATTTGAGTTTCCTGTGAATGTGTGTAAGTAGCTTAAGGCACTTTCAAAGGAAAGTGATTTTCTCTGAAAGGACATCATTTAGAAAGTGAAGCAACACTCCATTCACTTCGCACAGTGAATTGAAGTGTTGGAACAGACTACTTCTCTTTCAGAGAAACAGATATGAGTTTTTTGTGAATGCTTGTAAGTAGTTTAAGGCACTTTCAAAGGAAAGTGATTTTCTCTGAAAGACAGCATTTAGAAAGTGAAGCAACACTCCATTCACTTCGCACAGTGAATTGAAGTGTTGGAACAGACTACTTCTCTTTCATAGAAACACATTTGAGTTTCCTGTGAATGTGTGTAAGTAGCTTAAGGCACTTTCAAAGGAAAGTGATTTTCTCTGAAAGGACAGCATTTAGAAAGTGAAGCAACACTCCATTCACTACGCACAGTGAATTGAAGTGTTGGAACAGACTGCTTCTCTTTCAGAAAAATGCATGTGAGTTTCTTGTGAATGCTTGTAAGTAGCTTAAGGCACTTTCAAAGGAAAGTGATTTTTTCTGAAAGGACAGCATTTAGAAAGTGAAGCAACACTCCATTCACTTCGCACAGTGAATTGAACTGTTGGAACAGACTGCTTCTTTTTCAGAGAAACACATGTGAATTTCTATTGAATGCTTGTAATTAGCTTAAGGTACTTTCAAAGGAAAGTGATTTTCTCTGAAAGGACAGCATTTAGAAAGTGAAGCAACACTCCATTCACTACGTACAGTGAATTGAAGTGTTGGAACAGACTGCTTCTATTTCAGAAAAATGCATGTGAGTTTCTTGTGAATGCTTGTAAGTAGCTTAAGGCACTTTCAAAGGAAAGTGATTTTCTCTGAAAGGACAGCATTTAGAAAGTGAAGCAACACTCCATTCACTTCGCACAGTGAATTGAAGTTTTGGAACAGACTGCTTCTTTTTCAGAGAAATGCATGTGAATTTCTGTTGAATGCTTGTAAGTAGCTTAAGGCACTTTCAAAGGAAAGTGATTTTCTCTGAAAGGACAGCATTTAGAAAGTGAAACCACACTCCATTCACTTCGCACAGTGAATTGAAGTGTTGGAACAGACTACTTTTCTTTCACGAAACAGATATGAGTTTTTTGTGAATGCTTGTAAGTAGCTTAAGGCATTTTCAAAGGAAAGTGATTTTCTCTGAAAGGACAGCATTTAGAAAGTGAAGCAACACTCCATTCACTTCGCACAGTGAATTGAAGTGTTGGAGCAGACTGCTTCTCTTTCAGTGAAACGCATGTGAATTTCTGTTGAATGCTTGTAAGTAGCTTAAAGCAGTTTCAAAGGAAAGTGATTTTCTCTGAAAGGACAGAATTTAGAAAGTGAAGCAACACTCCATTCACTTCGCACAGTGAATTGAAGTGTTGGAACAGACAGCTTCTCATTCATAGAAACGCATTTGAGTTTCCTGTGAATGTGTGTAAGTAGCTTAAGGCACTTTCAAAGGAAAGTGATTTTCTCTGAAAGGACATCATTTAGAAAGTGAAGCTACACTCCATTCACTTCGCACAGTGAATTGAAGTGTTGGAACAGACTACTTCTCTTTCAGAGAAACAGAAATGAGTTTTTTGTGAATGCTTGTAAGTAGTTTAAGGCACTTTCAAAGGAAAGTGATTTTCTCTGAAAGACAGCATTTAGAAAGTGAAGCAACACTCCATTCACTTCGCACAGTGAATTGAAATGTTGGAACAGACTGCTTCTCTTTCAGTGAAACGCATGTGAATTTCTGTTGAATGCTTGTAAGTAGATTAAGGCACTATCAAAGGAAAGTGATTTTCTCTGAAAGGACAGCATTTAGAAAGTGAAGCAACACTCCATTCACTACGTACAGTGAATTGAAGTGTTGGAACAGACTGCTTCTCTTTCAGAAAAATGCATGTGAGTTTCTTGTGAATGCTTGTAAGTAGCTTAAGGCACTTTCAAAGGAAAGTGATTTTCTCTGAAAGGACAGCATTTAGAAAGTGAAGCAACACTCCATTCACTTCGCACAGTGAATTGAAGTGTTGGAACAGACTGCTTCTTTTTCAGAGAAATGCATGTGAATTTCTGTGGAATGCTTGTAAGTAGCTTAAGGCACTTTCAAAGGAAAGTGATTTTCTCTGAAAGGACAGCATTTAGAAAGTGAAACCACACTCCATTCACT
Organism: Myodes glareolus; assembly: GCF_982192425.1. Lineage (NCBI taxonomy): Eukaryota > Metazoa > Chordata > Mammalia > Rodentia > Cricetidae > Myodes > Myodes glareolus. Next base: position 2,658 of record NW_028263252.1, read on the forward strand.
TCGCACAGTGAATTGAAGTGTTGGAACAGACTACTTTTCTTTCACGAAACAGATATGAGTTTTTTGTGAATGCTTGTAAGTAGCTTAAGGCATTTTCAAAGGAAAGTGATTTTCTCTGAAAGGACAGCATTTAGAAAGTGAAGCAACACTCCATTCACTTCGCACAGTGAATTGAAGTGTTGGAACAGACTGCTTCTCTTTCAGTGACATGCATGTGAATTTCTGTTGAATGCTTGTAAGTAGCTTAAGGCACTTTCAAAGGAAAGTGATTTTCTCTGAAAGGACAGCATTTAGAAAGTGAAGCAACACTCCATTCACTTCGCACAGTGAATTGAAGTGTTGGAACAGACTGCTTCTCTTTCAGTGAAACGCATGTGAATTTCTGTTGAATGCTTGTAAGTAGCTTAAGGCACTTTCAAAGGAAAGTGATTTTCTCTGAAAGGACAGCATTTAGAAAGTGAAACAACACTCCATTCACTTCGCACAGTGAATTGAAGTGTTGGAACAGACTACTTCTCTTTCAGAAAAATGCATGTGAGTTCTTCTGAATGCTTGTATGTAGCTTAAGGCATTTTCAAAAGAGAGTCATTTTCTCTAAAAGGGGAGCATATAGAAAGTGAAGCAACACTCCATTCACTTTGCTCAGTGAATTGAAGTGTTGGAACAGACTTCTTCTCTTTCAGAGAAACGGATGTGAGTTTTTTGTGAATGCTTGTAAGTAGCTTAAGGCACTTTCAAAGCAAAGTGATTTTCTCTGAATGGACAGCATTTAGAAAGTGAAGCAACACTCCATTCACTTCGCACAGTGAATTGAAGTGTTGGAACAGACTGCTTCTCTTTCAGAGAAACGCATGTGAATTTCTATTGAATGCTTGTAAGTAGCTTAAGGCACTTTCAAAGGAAAGTGATTTTCTCTGAAAGGACAGCATTTAGAAAGTGAAGCAACACTCCATTCACTACGCACAGTGAATTGAAGTGTTGGAACAGACTGCTTCTCTTTCAGAAAAATGCATGTGAGTTTCTTGTGAATGCTTGTAAGTAGCTTAAGGCACTTTCAAAGGAAAGTGATTTTCTCTGAAAGGACAGCATTTAGAAAGTGAAGCAACACTCCATTCACTTCGCACAGTGAATTGAAGTGTTGGAACAGACTTCTTCTTTTTCAGAGAAACACATGTGAATTTCTATTGAATGCTTGTAAGTAGCTTAAGGCACTTTCAAAGGAAAGTGATTTTCTCTGAAAGGACAGCATTTAGAAAGTGAAGCAACACTTCATTCACTTCGCACAGTGAATTGAAGTGTTGGAGCAGACTGCTTCTCTCAGTGAAACGCATGTGAATTTCTGTTGAATGCTTGTAAGTAGCTTAAAGCAGTTTCAAAGGAAAGTGATTTTCTCTGAAAGGACAGCATTTAGAAAGTGAAGCAACACTCCATTCACTTCGCACAGTGAATTGAAGTGTTGGAACAGACAGCTTCTCATTCATAGAAACGCATTTGAGTTTCCTGTGAATGTGTGTAAGTAGCTTAAGGCACTTTCAAAGGAAAGTGATTTTCTCTGAAAGGACATCATTTAGAAAGTGAAGCAACACTCCATTCACTTCGCACAGTGAATTGAAGTGTTGGAACAGACTACTTCTCTTTCAGAGAAACAGATATGAGTTTTTTGTGAATGCTTGTAAGTAGTTTAAGGCACTTTCAAAGGAAAGTGATTTTCTCTGAAAGACCGCATTTAGAAAGTGAAGCAACACTCCATTCACTTCGCACAGTGAATTGAAATGTTGGAACAGACTGCTTCTCTTTCAGTGAAACGCATGTGAATTTCTGTTGAATGCTTGTAAGTAGATTAAGGCACTATCAAAGGAAAGTGATTTTCTCTGAAAGGACAGCATTTAGAAAGTGAAGCAACACTCCATTCACTTCGCACAGTGAATTGAAGTGTTGGAACAGACAGCTTCTCTTTCAGTGAAACGCATGTGAATTTCTGTTGAATGCTTGTAAGTAGCTTAAGGCACTTTCAAAGGAAAGTGATTTTCTCTGAAAGGACAGCATTTAGAAAGTGAAGCAACACTCCATTCACTTCCCACAGTAAATTGAACTGTTGGAACAGACTGCTTCTTTTTCAGAGAAACACATGTGAATTTCTATTGAATGCTTGTAAGTAGCTTAAGGTACTTTCAAAGGAAAGTGATTTTCTCTGAAAGGACAGCATTTAGAAAGTGAAGCAACACTCCATTCACTACGTACAGTGAATTGAAGTGTTGGAACAGACTGCTTCTCTTTCAGAAAAATGCATGTGAGTTTCTTGTGAATGCTTGTAAGTAGCTTAAGGCACTTTCAAAGGAAAGTGATTTTCTCTGAAAGGACAGCATTTAGAAAGTGAAGCAACACTCCATTCACTTCGCACAGTGAATTGAAGTGTTGGAACAGACTGCTTCTTTTTCAGAGAAATGCATGTGAATTTCTGTGGAATGCTTGTAAGTAGCTTAAGGCACTTTCAAAGGAAAGTGATTTTCTCTGAAAGGACAGCATTTAGAAAGTGAAACCACACTCCATTCACTTCGCACAGTGAATTGAAGTGTTGGAACAGACTACTTTTCTTTCACGAAACAGATATGAGTTTTTTGTGAATGCTTGTAAGTAGCTTAAGGTACTTTCAAAGGAAAGTGATTTTCTCTGAAAGGACAGCATTTAGAAAGTGAAGCAACACTCCATTCACTACGTACAGTGAATTGAAGTGTTGGAACAGACTGCTTCTCTTTCAGAAAAATGCATGTGAGTTTCTTGTGAATGCTTGTAAGTAGCTTAAGGCACTTTCAAAGGAAAGTGATTTTATCTGAAAGGACAGCATTTAGAAAGTGAAGCAACACTCCATTCACTTCGCACAGTGAATTGAAATGTTGGAACAGACTACTTCTCTTTCATAGAAACGCATTTGAGTTTCCTGTGAATGTGTGTAAGTAGCTTAAGGCACTTTCAAAGGAAAGTGATTTTCTCTGAAAGGACAGCATTTAGAAAGTGAAGCAACACTCCATTCACTTCGCACAGTGAATTGAAATGTTGGAACAGACTGCTTCTCTTTCAGTGAAACGCATGTGAATTTCTGTTGAATGCTTGTAAGTAGCTTAAGGCACTTTCAAAGGAAAGTGATTTTCTCTGAAAGGACAGCATTTAGAAAGTGAAACAACACTCCATTCACTTCGCACAGTGAATTGAAGTGTTGGAACAGACTACTTCTCTTTCAGAAAAATGCATGTGAGTTCTTCTGAATGCTTGTATGTAGCTTAAGGCATTTTCAAAAGAGAGTGATTTTCTCTAAAAGGAGAGCATATAGAAAGTGAAGCAACACTCCATTCACTTTGCTCAGTGAATTGAAGTGTTGGAACAGACTTCTTCTCTTTCAGAGAAACGGATGTGAGTTTTTTGTGAATGCTTGTAAGTAGCTTAAGGCACTTTCAAAGCAAAGTGATTTTCTCTGAATGGACAGCATTTAGAAAGTGAAGCAACACTCCATTCACTTCGCACAGTGAATTGAAGTGTTGGAACAGACTGCTTCTCTTTCAGAGAAACGCATGTGAATTTCTATTGAATGCTTGTAAGTAGCTTAAGGCACTTTCAAAGGAAAGTGATTTTCTCTGAAAGGACAGCATTTAGAAAGTGAAGCAACACTCCATTCACTACGCACAGTGAATTGAAGTGTTGGAACAGACTGCTTCTCTTTCAGAAAAATGCATGTGAGTTTCTTGTGAATGCTTGTAAGTAGCTTAAGGCACTTTCAAAGGAAAGTGATTTTCTCTGAAAGGACAGCATTTAGAAAGTGAAGCAACACTCCATTCACTTCGCACAGTGAATTGAAGTGTTGGAACAGACTGCTTCTTTTTCAGAGAAACACATGTGAATTTCTATTGAATGCTTGTAAGTAGCTTAAGGCACTTTCAAAGGAAAGTGATTTTCTCTGAAAGGACAGCATTTAGAAAGTGAAGCAACACTTCATTCACTTCGCACAGTGAATTGAAGTGTTGGAGCAGACTGCTTCTCTTTCAGTGAAACGCATGTGAATTTCTGTTGAATGCTTGTAAGTAGCTTAAAGCAGTTTCAAAGGAAAGTGATTTTCTCTGAAAGGACAGCATTTAGAAAGTGAAGCAACACTCCATTCACTTCGCACAGTGAATTGAAGTGTTGGAACAGACAGCTTCTCATTCATAGAAACGCATTTGAGTTTCCTGTGAATGTGTGTAAGTAGCTTAAGGCACTTTCAAAGGAAAGTGATTTTCTCTGAAAGGACATCATTTAGAAAGTGAAGCAACACTCCATTCACTTCGCACAGTGAATTGAAGTGTTGGAACAGACTACTTCTCTTTCAGAGAAACAGATATGAGTTTTTTGTGAATGCTTGTAAGTAGTTTAAGGCACTTTCAAAGGAAAGTGATTTTCTCTGAAAGACAGCATTTAGAAAGTGAAGCAACACTCCATTCACTTCGCACAGTGAATTGAAGTGTTGGAACAGACTGCTTCTCTTTCAGAAAAATGCATGTGAGTTTCTTGTGAATGCTTGTAAGTAGCTTAAGGCACTTTCAAAGGAAAGTGATTTTCTCTGAAAGGACAGCATTTAGAAAGTGAAGCAACACTCCATTCACTTCGCACAGTGAATTGAAGTGTTGGAACAGACTGCTTCTTTTTCAGAGAAACACATGTGAATTTCTATTGAATGCTTGTAAGTAGCTTAAGGCACTTTCAAAGGAAAGTGATTTTCTCTGAAAGGACAGCATTTAGAAAGTGAAGCAACACTTCATTCACTTCGCACAGTGAATTGAAGTGTTGGAGCAGACTGCTTCTCTTTCAGTGAAACGCATGTGAATTTCTGTTGAATGCTTGTAAGTAGCTTAAAGCAGTTTCAAAGGAAAGTGATTTTCTCTGAAAGGACAGCATTTAGAAAGTGAAGCAACACTCCATTCACTTCGCACAGTGAATTGAAGTGTTGGAACAGACAGCTTCTCATTCATAGAAACGCATTTGAGTTTCCTGTGAATGTGTGTAAGTAGCTTAAGGCACTTTCAAAGGAAAGTGATTTTCTCTGAAAGGACATCATTTAGAAAGTGAAGCAACACTCCATTCACTTCGCACAGTGAATTGAAGTGTTGGAACAGACTACTTCTCTTTCAGAGAAACAGATATGAGTTTTTTGTGAATGCTTGTAAGTAGTTTAAGGCACTTTCAAAGGAAAGTGATTTTCTCTGAAAGACAGCATTTAGAAAGTGAAGCAACACTCCATTCACTTCGCACAGTGAATTGAAGTGTTGGAACAGACAGCTTCTCTTTCAGTGAAACGCATGTGAATTTCTGTTGAATGCTTGTAAGTAGCTTAAGGCACTTTCAAAGGAAAGTGATTTTCTCTGAAAGGACAGCATTTAGAAAGTGAAGCAACACTCCATTCACTTCCCACAGTAAATTGAACTGTTGGAACAGACTGCTTCTTTTTCAGAGAAACACATGTGAATTTCTATTGAATGCTTGTAAGTAGCTTAAGGTACTTTCAAAGGAAAGTGATTTTCTCTGAAAGGACAGCATTTAGAAAGTGAAGCAACACTCCATTCACTACGTACAGTGAATTGAAGTGTTGGAACAGACTGCTTCTCTTTCAGAAAAATGCATGTGAGTTTCTTGTGAATGCTTGTAAGTAGCTTAAGGCACTTTCAAAGGAAAGTGATTTTCTCTGAAAGGACAGCATTTAGAAAGTGAAGCAACACTCCATTCACTTCGCACAGTGAATTGAAGTGTTGGAACAGACTGCTTCTTTTTCAGAGAAATGCATGTGAATTTCTGTGGAATGCTTGTAAGTAGCTTAAGGCACTTTCAAAGGAAAGTGATTTTCTCTGAAAGGACAGCATTTAGAAAGTGAAACCACACTCCATTCACTTCGCACAGTGAATTGAAGTGTTGGAACAGACTACTTTTCTTTCACGAAACAGATATGAGTTTTTTGTGAATGCTTGTAAGTAGCTTAAGGCATTTTCAAAGGAAAGTGATTTTCTCTGAAAGGACAGCATTTAGAAAGTGAAGCAACACTCCATTCACTTCGCACAGTGAATTGAAGTGTTGGAACAGACTGCTTCTCTTTCAGTGACATGCATGTGAATTTCTGTTGAATGCTTGTAAGTAGCTTAAGGCACTTTCAAAGGAAAGTGATTTTCTCTGAAAGGACAGCATTTAGAAAGTGAAGCAACACTCCATTCACTTCGCACAGTGAATTGAAATGTTGGAACAGACTGCTTCTCTTTCAGTGAAACGCATGTGAATTTCTGTTGAATGCTTGTAAGTAGCTTAAGGCACTTTCAAAGGAAAGTGATTTTCTCTGAAAGGACAGCATTTAGAAAGTGAAACAACACTCCATTCACTACGCACAGTGAATTGAAGTGTTGGAACAGACTACTTCTCTTTCAGAAAAATGCATGTGAGTTCTTCTGAATGCTTGTATGTAGCTTAAGGCATTTTCAAAAGAGAGTGATTTTCTCTAAAAGGACAGCATTTAGAAAGTGAAGCAACACTCCATTCACTTTGCTCAGTGAATTGAAGTGTTGGAACAGACTTCTTCTCTTTCAGAGAAACGGATGTGAGTTTTTTGTGAATGCTTGTAAGTAGCTTAAGGCACTTTCAAAGCAAAGTGATTTTCTCTAAATGGACAGCATTTAGAAAGTGAAGCAACACTCCATTCACTTCGCACAGTGAATTGAAGTGTTGGAACAGACTGCTTCTCTTTCAGAGAAACGCATGTGAATTTCTATTGAATGCTTGTAAGTAGCTTAAGGCACTTTCAAAGGAAAGTGATTTTCTCTGAAAGGACAGCATTTAGAAAGTGAAGCAACACTCCATTCACTACGCACAGTGAATTGAAGTGTTGGAACAGACTGCTTCTCTTTCAGAAAAATGCATGTGAGTTTCTTGTGAATGCTTGTAAGTAGCTTAAGGCATTTTCAAAGGAAAGTGATTTTCTCTGAAAGGACAGCATTTAGAAAGTGAAGCAACACTCCATTCACTTCGCACAGTGAATTGAAGTGTTGGAACAGACTGCTTCTTTTTCAGAGAAACACATGTGAATTTCTATTGAATGCTTGTAAGTAGCTTAAGGCACTTTCAAAGGAAAGTGATTTTCTCTGAAAGGACAGCATTTAGAAAGTGAAGCAACACTTCATTCACTTCGCACAGTGAATTGAAGTGTTGGAGCAGACTGCTTCTCTTTCAGTGAAACGCATGTGAATTTCTGTTGAATGCTTGTAAGTAGCTTAAAGCAGTTTCAAAGGAAAGTGATTTTCTCTGAAAGGACAGCATTTAGAAAGTGAAGCAACACTCCATTCACTTCGCACAGTGAATTGAAGTGTTGGAACAGACAGCTTCTCATTCATAGAAACGCATTTGAGTTTCCTGTGAATGTGTGTAAGTAGCTTAAGGCACTTTCAAAGGAAAGTGATTTTCTCTGAAAGGACATCATTTAGAAAGTGAAGCAACACTCCATTCACTTCGCACAGTGAATTGAAGTGTTGGAACAGACTACTTCTCTTTCAGAGAAACAGATATGAGTTTTTTGTGAATGCTTGTAAGTAGTTTAAGGCACTTTCAAAGGAAAGTGATTTTCTCTGAAAGACAGCATTTAGAAAGTGAAGCAACACTCCATTCACTTCGCACAGTGAATTGAAGTGTTGGAACAGACTACTTCTCTTTCATAGAAACACATTTGAGTTTCCTGTGAATGTGTGTAAGTAGCTTAAGGCACTTTCAAAGGAAAGTGATTTTCTCTGAAAGGACAGCATTTAGAAAGTGAAGCAACACTCCATTCACTACGCACAGTGAATTGAAGTGTTGGAACAGACTGCTTCTCTTTCAGAAAAATGCATGTGAGTTTCTTGTGAATGCTTGTAAGTAGCTTAAGGCACTTTCAAAGGAAAGTGATTTTCTCTGAAAGGACAGCATTTAGAAAGTGAAGCAACACTCCATTCACTTCGCACAGTGAATTGAACTGTTGGAACAGACTGCTTCTTTTTCAGAGAAACACATGTGAATTTCTATTGAATGCTTGTAATTAGCTTAAGGTACTTTCAAAGGAAAGTGATTTTCTCTGAAAGGACAGCATTTAGAAAGTGAAGCAACACTCCATTCACTACGTACAGTGAATTGAAGTGTTGGAACAGACTGCTTCTATTTCAGAAAAATGCATGTGAGTTTCTTGTGAATGCTTGTAAGTAGCTTAAGGCACTTTCAAAGGAAAGTGATTTTCTCTGAAAGGACAGCATTTAGAAAGTGAAGCAACACTCCATTCACTTCGCACAGTGAATTGAAGTTTTGGAACAGACTACTTCTTTTTCAGAGAAATGCATGTGAATTTCTGTTGAATGCTTGTAAGTAGCTTAAGGCACTTTCAAAGAAAAGTGATTTTCTCTGAAAGGACAGCATTTAGAAAGTGAAACCACACTCCATTCACTTCGCACAGTGAATTGAAGTGTTGGAACAGACTACTTTTCTTTCACGAAACAGATATGAGTTTTTTGTGAATGCTTGTAAGTAGCTTAAGGCATTTTCAAAGGAAAGTGATTTTCTCTGAAAGGACAGCATTTAGAAAGTGAAGCAACACTCCATTCACTTCGCACAGTGAATTGAAGTGTTGGAGCAGACTGCTTCTCTTTCAGTGAAACGCATGTGAATTTCTGTTGAATGCTTGAAAGTAGCTTAAAGCAGTTTCAAAGGAAAGTGATTTTCTCTGAAAGGACAGAATTTAGAAAGTGAAGCAACACTCCATTCACTTCGCACAGTGAATTGAAGTGTTGGAACAGACAGCTTCTCATTCATAGAAACGCATTTGAGTTTCCTGTGAATGTGTGTAAGTAGCTTAAGGCACTTTCAAAGGAAAGTGATTTTCTCTGAAAGGACATCATTTAGAAAGTGAAGCTACACTCCATTCACTTCGCACAGTGAATTGAAGTGTTGGAACAGACTACTTCTCTTTCAGAGAAACAGAAATGAGATTTTGTGAATGCTTGTAAGTAGTTTAAGGCACTTTCAAAGGAAAGTGATTTTCTCTGAAAGACAGCATTTAGAAAGTGAAGCAACACTCCATTCACTTCGCACAGTGAATTGAAATGTTGGAACAGACTGCTTCTCTTTCAGTGAAACGCATGTGAATTTCTGTTGAATGCTTGTAAGTAGATTAAGGCACTATCAAAGGAAAGTGATTTTCTCTGAAAGGACAGCATTTAGAAAGTGAAGCAACACTCCATTCACTACGTACAGTGAATTGAAGTGTTGGAACAGACTGCTTCTCTTTCAGAAAAATGCATGTGAGTTTCTTGTGAATGCTTGTAAGTAGCTTAAGGCACTTTCAAAGGAAAGTGATTTTCTCTGAAAGGACAGCATTTAGAAAGTGAAGCAACACTCCATTCACTTCGCACAGTGAATTGAAGTGTTGGAACAGACTGCTTCTTTTTCAGAGAAATGCATGTGAATTTCTGTGGAATGCTTGTAAGTAGCTTAAGGCACTTTCAAAGGAAAGTGATTTTCTTTGAAAGGACAGCATTTAGAAAGTGAAACCACACTCCATTCACTTCGCACAGTGAATTGAAGTGTTGGAACAGACTACTTTTCTTTCACGAAACAGATATGAGTTTTTTGTGAATGCTTGTAAGTAGCTTAAGGCATTTTCAAAGGAAAGTGATTTTCTCTGAAAGGACAGCATTTAGAAAGTGAAGCAACACTCCATTCACTTCGCACAGTGAATTGAAGTGTTGGAACAGACTGCTTCTCTTTCAGTGACATGCATGTGAATTTCTGTTGAATGCTTGTAAGTAGCTTAAGGCACTTTCAAAGGAAAGTGATTTTCTCTGAAAGGACAGCATTTAGAAAGTGAAGCAACACTCCATTCACTTCGCACAGTGAATTGAAATGTTGGAACAGACTGCTTCCCTTTCAGTGAAACGCATGTGAATTTCTGTTGAATGCTTGTAAGTAGCTTAAGGCACTTTCAAAGGAAAGTGATTTTCTCTGAAAGGACAGCATTTAGAAAGTGAAACAACACTCCATTCACTTCGCACAGTGAATTGAAGTGTTGGAACAGACTACTTCTCTTTCAGAAAAATGCATGTGAGTTCTTCTGAATGCTTGTATGTAGCTTAAGGCATTTTCAAAAGAGAGTGATTTTCTCTAAAAGGGGAGCATATAGAAAGTGAAGCAACACTCCATTCACTTTGCTCAGTGAATTGAAGTGTTGGAACAGACTTCTTCTCTTTCAGAGAAACGGATGTGAGTTTTTTGTGAATGCTTGTAAGTAGCTTAAGGCACTTTCAAAGCAAAGTGATTTTCTCTGAATGGACAGCATTTAGAAAGTGAAGCAACACTCCATTCACTTCGCACAGTGAATTGAAGTGTTGGAACAGACTGCTTCTCTTTCAGAAAACGCATGTGAATTTCTATTGAATGCTTGTAAGTAGCTTAAGGCACTTTCAAAGGAAAGTGATTTTCTCTGAAAGGACAGCATTTAGAAAGTGAAGCAACACTCCATTCACTACGCACAGTGAATTGAAGTGTTGGAACAGACTGTTTCTCTTTCAGAAAAATGCATGTGAGTTTCTTGTGAATGCTTGTAAGTAGCTTAAGGCACTTTCAAAGGAAAGTGATTTTCTCTGAAAGGACAGCATTTAGAAAGTGAAGCAACACTCCATTCACTTCGCACAGTGAATTGAAGTGTTGGAACAGACTGCTTCTTTTTCAGAGAAATACATGTGAATTTCTATTGAATGCTTGTAAGTAGCTTAAGGCACTTTCAAAGGAAAGTGATTTTCTCTGAAAGGACAGCATTTAGAAAGTGAAGCAACACTTCATTCACTTCGCACAGTGAATTGAAGTGTTGGAGCAGACTGCTTCTCTTTCAGTGAAACGCATGTGAATTTCTGTTGAATGCTTGTAAGTAGCTTAAAGCAGTTTCAAAGGAAAGTGATTTTCTCTGAAAGGACAGCATTTAGAAAGTGAAGCAACACTCCATTCACTTCGCACAGTGAATTGAAGTGTTGGAACAGACAGCTTATCATTCATAGAAACGCATTTGAGTTTCCTGTGAATGTGTGTAAGTAGCTTAAGGCACTTTCAAAGGAAAGTGATTTTCTCTGAAAGGACATCATTTAGAAAGTGAAGCAACACTCCATTCACTTCGCACAGTGAATTGAAGTGTTGGAACAGACTACTTCTCTTTCAGAAAAACAGATATGAGTTTTTTGTGAATGCTTGTAAGTAGTTTAAGGCACTTTCAAAGGAAAGTGATTTTCTCTGAAAGACAGCATTTAGAAAGTGAAGCAACACTCCATTCACTTCGCACAGTGAATTGAAGTGTTGGAACAGACTACTTCTCTTTCATAGAAACGCATTTGAGTTTCCTGTGAATGTGTGTAAGTAGCTTAAGGCACTTTCAAAGGAAAGTGATTTTCTCTGAAAGGACAGCATTTAGAAAGTGAAGCAACACTCCATTCACTACGCACAGTGAATTGAAGTGTTGGAACAGACTGCTTCTCTTTCAGAAAAATGCATGTGAGTTTCTTGTGAATGCTTGTAAGTAGCTTAAGGCACTTTCAAAGGAAAGTGATTTTCTCTGAAAGGACAGCATTTAGAAAGTGAAGCAACACTCCATTCACTTCGCACAGTGAATTGAACTGTTGGAATAGACTGCTTCTTTTTCAGAGAAACACATGTGAATTTCTATTGAATGCTTGTAATTAGCTTAAGGTACTTTCAAAGGAAAGTGATTTTCTCTGAAAGGACAGCATTTAGAAAGTGAAGAAACACTCCATTCACTACGTACAGTGAATTGAAGTGTTGGAACAGACTGCTTCTATTTCAGAAAAATGCATGTGAGTTTCTTGTGAATGCTTGTAAGTAGCTTAAGGCACTTTCAAAGGAAAGTGATTTTCTCTGAAAGGACAGCATTTAGAAAGTGAAGCAACACTCCATTCACTTCGCACAGTGAATTGAAGTTTTGGAACAGACTGCTTATTTTTCAGAGAAATGCATGTGAATTTCTGTTGAATGCTTGTAAGTAGCTTAAGGCACTTTCAAAGGAAAGTGATTTTCTCTGAAAGGACAGCATTTAGAAAGTGAAACCACACTCCATTCACTTCGCACAGTGAATTGAAGTGTTGGAACAGACTACTTTTCTTTCACGAAACAGATATGAGTTTTTTGTGAATGCTTGTAAGTAGCTTAAGGCATTTTCAAAGGAAAGTGATTTTCTCTGAAAGGACAGCATTTAGAAAGTGAAGCAACACTCCATTCACTTCGCACAGTGAATTGAAGTGTTGGAGCAGACTGCTTCTCTTTCAGTGAAACGCATGTGAATTTCTGTTGAATGCTTGTAAGTAGCTTAAAGCAGTTTCAAAGGAAAGTGATTTTCTCTGAAAGGACAGCATTTAGAAAGTGAAGCAACACTCCATTCACTTCGCACAGTGAATTGAAGTGTTGGAACAGACAGCTTCTCATTCATAGAAACGCATTTGAGTTTCCTGTGAATGTGTGTAAGTAGCTTAAGGCACTTTCAAAGGAAAGTGATTTTCTCTGAAAGGACATCATTTAGAAAGTGAAGCTACACTCCATTCACTTCGCACAGTGAATTGAAGTGTTGGAACAGACTACTTCTCTTTCAGAGAAACAGATATGAGTTTTTTGTGAATGCTTGTAAGTAGTTTAAGGCACTTTCAAAGGAAAGTGATTTTCTCTGAAAGACAGCATTTAGAAAGTGAAGCAACACTCCATTCACTTCGCACAGTGAATTGAAATGTTGGAACAGACTGCTTCTCTTTCAGTGAAACGCATGTGAATTTCTGTTGAATGCTTGTAAGTAGATTAAGGCACTATCAAAGGAAAGTGATTTTCTCTGAAAGGACAGCATTTAGAAAGTGAAGCAACACTCCATTCACTTCGCACAGTGAATTGAAGTGTTGGAACAGACAGCTTCTCTTTCAGTGAAACGCATGTGAATTTCTGTTGAATGCTTGTAAGTAGCTTAAGGCACTTTCAAAGGAAAGTGATTTTCTCTGAAAGGACAGCATTTAGAAAGTGAAGCAACACTCCATTCACTACGTACAGTGAATTGAAGTGTTGGAACAGACTGCTTCTCTTTCAGAAAAATGCATGTGAGTTTCTTGTGAATGCTTGTAAGTAGCTTAAGGCACTTTCAAAGGAAAGTGATTTTCTCTGAAAGGACAGCATTTAGAAAGTGAAGCAACACTCCATTCACTTCGCACAGTGAATTGAAGTGTTGGAACAGACTGCTTCTTTTTCAGAGAAATGCATGTGAATTTCTGTGGAATGCTTGTAAGTAGCTTAAGGCACTTTCAAAGGAAAGGGATTTTCTCTGAAAGGACAGCATTTAGAAAGTGAAACCACACTCCATTCACTTCGCACAGTGAATTGAAGTGTTGGAACAGACTACTTTTCTTTCACGAAACAGATATGAGTTTTTTGTGAATGCTTGTAAGTAGCTTAAGGCATTTTCAAAGGAAAGTGATTTTCTCTGAAAGGACAGCATTTAGAAAGTGAAGCAACACTCCATTCACTTCGCACAGTGAATTGAAGTGTTGGAACAGACTGCTTCTCTTTCAGTGACATGCATGTGAATTTCTGTTGAATGCTTGTAAGTAGCTTAAGGCACTTTCAAAGGAAAGTGATTTTCTCTGAAAGGACAGCATTTAGAAAGTGAAGCAACACTCCATTCACTTCGCACAGTGAATTGAAATGTTGGAACAGACTGCTTCTCTTTCAGTGAAACGCATGTGAATTTCTGTTGAATGCTTGTAAGTAGCTTAAGGCACTTTCAAAGGAAAGTGATTTTCTCTGAAAGGACAGCATTTAGAAAGTGAAACAACACTCCATTCACTTCGCACAGTGAATTGAAGTGTTGGAACAGACTACTTCTCTTTCAGAAAAATGCATGTGAGTTCTTCTGAATGCTTGTATGTAGCTTAAGGCATTTTCAAAAGAGAGTGATTTTCTCTAAAAGGGGAGCATATAGAAAGTGAAGCAACACTCCATTCACTTTGCCCAGTGAATTGAAGTGTTGGAACAGACTTCTTCTCTTTCAGAGAAACGGATGTGAGTTTTTTGTGAATGCTTGTAAGTAGCTTAAGGCACTTTCAAAGCAAAGTGATTTTCTCTGAATGGACAGCATTTAGAAAGTGAAGCAACACTCCATTCACTTCGCACAGTGAATTGAAGTGTTGGAACAGACTGCTTCTCTTTCAGAGAAACGCATGTGAATTTCTATTGAATGCTTGTAAGTAGCTTAAGGCACTTTCAAAGGAAAGTGATTTTCTCTGAAAGGACAGCATTTAGAAAGTGAAGCAACACTCCATTCACTACGCACAGTGAATTGAAGTGGTGGAACAGACTGCTTCTCTTTCAGAAAAATGCATGTGAGTTTCTTGTGAATGCTTGTAAGTAGCTTAAGGCACTTTCAAAGGAAAGTGATTTTCTCTGAAAGGACAGCATTTAGAAAGTGAAGCAACACTCCATTCACTTCGCACAGTGAATTGAAGTGTTGGAACAGACTGCTTCTTTTTCAGAGAAACACATGTGAATTTCTATTGAATGCTTGTAAGTAGCTTAAGGCACTTTCAAAGGAAAGTGATTTTCTCTGAAAGGACAGCATTTAGAAAGTGAAGCAACACTTCATTCACTTCGCACAGTGAATTGAAGTGTTGGAGCAGACTGCTTCTCTTTCAGTGAAACGCATGTGAATTTCTGTTGAATGCTTGTAAGTAGCTTAAAGCAGTTTCAAAGGAAAGTGATTTTCTCTGAAAGGACAGCATTTAGAAAGTGAAGCAACACTCCATTCACTTCGCACAGTGAATTGAAGTGTTGGAACAGACAGCTTATCATTCATAGAAACGCATTTGAGTTTCCTGTGAATGTGTGTAAGTAGCTTAAGGCACTTTCAAAGGAAAGTGATTTTCTCTGAAAGGACATCATTTAGAAAGTGAAGCAACACTCCATTCACTTCGCACAGTGAATTGAAGTGTTGGAACAGACTACTTCTCTTTCAGAAAAACAGATATGAGTTTTTTGTGAATGCTTGTAAGTAGTTTAAGGCACTTTCAAAGGAAAGTGATTTTCTCTGAAAGACAGCATTTAGAAAGTGAAGCAACACTCCATTCACTTCGCACAGTGAATTGAAGTGTTGGAACAGACTACTTCTCTTTCATAGAAACGCATTTGAGTTTCCTGTGAATGTGTGTAAGTAGCTTAAGGCACTTTCAAAGGAAAGTGATTTTCTCTGAAAGGACAGCATTTAGAAAGTGAAGCAACACTCCATTCACTACGCACAGTGAATTGAAGTGTTGGAACAGACTGCTTCTCTTTCAGAAAAATGCATGTGAGTTTCTTGTGAATGCTTGTAAGTAGCTTAAGGCACTTTCAAAGGAAAGTGATTTTCTCTGAAAGGACAGCATTTAGAAAGTGAAGCAACACTCCATTCACTTCGCACAGTGAATTGAACTGTTGGAACAGACTGCTTCTTTTTCAGAGAAACACATGTGAATTTCTATTGAATGCTTGTAATTAGCTTAAGGTACTTTCAAAGGAAAGTGATTTTCTCTGAAAGGACAGCATTTAGAAAGTGAAGCAACACTCCATTCACTACGTACAGTGAATTGAAGTTTTGGAACAGACTGCTTATTTTTCAGAGAAATGCATGTGAATTTCTGTTGAATGCTTGTAAGTAGCTTAAGGCACTTTCAAAGGAAAGTGATTTTCTCTGAAAGGACAGCATTTAGAAAGTGAAACCACACTCCATTCACTTCGCACAGTGAATTGAAGTGTTGGAACAGACTACTTTTCTTTCACGAAACAGATATGAGTTTTTGTGAATGCTTCTAAGTAGCTTAAGGCATTTTCAAAGGAAAGTGATTTTCTCTGAAAGGACAGCATTTAGAAAGTGAAGCAACACTCCATTCACTTCGCACAGTGAATTGAAGTGTTGGAACAGACTGCTTCTCTTTCAGTGACATGCATGTGAATTTCTGTTGAATGCTTGTAAGTAGCTTAAGGCACTTTCAAAGGAAAGTGATTTTCTCTGAAAGGACAGCATTTAGAAAGTGAAGCAACACTCCATTCACTTCGCACAGTGAATTGAAATGTTGGAACAGACTGCTTCTCTTTCAGTGAAACGCATGTGAATTTCTGTTGAATGCTTGTAAGTAGATTAAGGCACTTTCAAAGGAAAGTGATTTTCTCTGAAAGGACAGCATTTAGAAAGTGAAACAACACTCCATTCACTTCGCACAGTGAATTGATGTGTTGGAACAGACTACTTCTCTTTCAGAAAAATGCATGTGCGTTCTTCTGAATGCTTGTATGTAGCTTAAGGCATTTTCAAAAGAGAGTGATTTTCTCTAAAAGGAGAGCATATAGAAAGTGAAGCAACACTCCATTCACTTTGCCCAGTGAATTGAAGTGTTGGAACAGACTTCTTCTCTTTCAGAGAAACGGATGTGAGTTTTTTGTGAATGCTTCTAAGTAGCTTAAGGCACTTTCAAAGCAAAGTGATTTTATCTGAATGGACAGCATTTAGAAAGTGAAGCAACACTCCATTCACTACGCACAGTGAATTGAAGTGTTGAAACAGACTGCTTCTCTTTCAGAGAAACGCATGTGAATTTCTAATGAATGCTTGTAAGTAGCTTAAGGCACTTTCAAAGGAAAGTGATTTTCTCTGAAAGGACAGCATTTAGAAAGTGAAGCAACACTCCACTCACTACGCACAGTGAATTGAAGTGTTGGAACAGACTGCTTCTCTTTCAGAAAAATGCATGTGAGTTTCTTGTGAATGCTTGTAAGGAGCTTAAGGCTCTTTCAAAGGAAAGTGATTTTCTCTGAAAGGACAGCATTTAGAAAGTGAAGCAACACTCCATTCACTTCGCACAGTGAATTGAAGTGTTGGAACAGACTGCTTCTTTTTCAGAGAAACACATGTGAATTTCTATTGAATGCTTGTAAGTAGCTTAAGGCACTTTCAAAGGAAAGTGATTTTCTCTGAAAGGACAGCATTTAGAAAGTGAAGCAACACTTCATTCACTTCGCACAGTGAATTGAAGTGTTGGAGCAGACTGCTTCTCTTTCAGTGAAACGCATGTGAATTTCTGTTGAATGCTTGTAAGTAGCTTAAAGCAGTTTCAAAGGAAAGTGATTTTCTCTGAAAGGACAGCATTTAGAAAGTGAAGCAACACTCCATTCACTTCGCACAGTGAATTGAAGTGTTGGAACAGACAGCTTCTCATTCATAGAAACGCATTTGAGTTTCCTGTGAATGTGTGTAAGTAGCTTAAGGCACTTTCAAAGGAAAGTGATTTTCTCTGAAAGGACATCATTTAGAAAGTGAAGCAACACTCCATTCACTTCGTACAGTGAATTGAAGTGTTGGAACAGACTACTTCTCTTTCAGAGAAACAGATATGAGTTTTTTGTGAATGCTTGTAAGTAGTTTAAGGCACTTTCAAAGGAAAGTGATTTTCTCTGAAAGACAGCATTTAGAAAGTGAAGCAACACTCCATTCACTTCGCACAGTGAATTGAAGTGTTGGAACAGACTACTTCTCTTTCATAGAAACGCATTTGAGTTTCCTGTGAATGTGTGTAAGTAGCTTAAGGCACTTTCAAAGGAAGTGATTTTCTCTGAAAGGACAGCATTTAGAAAGTGAAGCAACACTCCATTCACTACGCACAGTGAATTGAAGTGTTGGAACAGACTGCTTCTCTTTCAGAAAAATGCATGTGAGTTTCTTGTGAATGCTTGTAAGTAGCTTAAGGCACTTTCAAAGGAAAGTGATTTTCTCTGAAATGACAGCATTTAGAAAGTGAAGCAACACTTCATTCACTTCGCACAGTGAATTGAAGTGTTGGAGCAGACTGCTTCTCTTTCAGTGAAACGCATGTGAATATCTGTTGAATGCTTGTAAGTAGCTTAAAGCAGTTTCAAAGGAAAGTGATTTTCTCTGAAAGGACAGCATTTAGAAAGTGAAGCAACACTCCATTCACTTCGCACAGTGAATTGAAGTGTTGGAACAGACTGCTTCTCTTTCAGTGAAATGCATGTGAATTTCTGTTGAATGCTTGTAAGTAGCTTAAGGCACTTTCAAAGGAAAGCGATTTTCCTTGAAAGGACAGCATTTAGAAAGTGAAGCAACACTCCATTCACTTCTCACAGTGAATTGAAGTGTTGGAACAGACAGCTTCTCTTTCATAGAAACGCATTTGAGTTTCCTGTGAATGTGTGTAAGTAGCTTAAGGCACTTTCAAAGGAAAGTGATTTTCTCTGACAGGACAGCATTTAGAAAGTGAAATAACACTCCATTCACTTCTCAGAGTGAATTAAAGTGTTGGAACAGACTGCTTCTCTTTCAGAAAAACGCATGTGAATTTCTGTGGAATGCTTGTAAGTAGCTTAAGGCACTTTAAAAGGAAAGTGATTTTCTCTGAGAGGACAGCATTTAGAAAGTGAAACAACACTCCATTCACTTCGCACAGTGAATTGAAGTGTTGGAACAGACTACTTCTTTTTCAGAGAAACAGATATGAGTTTTTTGTGAATGCATGTAAGTAGTTTAAGGCACTTTCAAAGGAAAGTGATTTTCTCTGAAAGACAGCATTTAGAAAGTGAAGCAACACTCCATTCACTTCGCACAGTGAATTGAAGTGTTGGAACAGACTACTTCTCTTTCATAGAAACGCATTTGAGTTTCCTGTGAATGTGTGTAAGTAGCTTAAGGCACTTTCAAAGGAAAGTGATTTTCTCTGAAAGACAGCATTTAGAAAGTGAAGCAACACTCCATTCACTTCGCACAGTGAATTGAAATGTTGGAACAGACTGCTTCTCTTTCAGTGAAACGCATGTGAATTTCTGTTGAATGCTTGTAAGTAGCTTAAGGCACTATCAAAGGAAAGTGATTTTCTCTGAAAGGACAGCATTTAGAAAGTGAAGCAACACTCCATTCACTTCGCACAGTGAATTGAAGTGTTGGAACAGACAGCTTCTCTTTCAGTGAAACGCATGTGAATTTCTGTTGAATGCTTGTAAGTAGCTTAAGGCACTTTCAAAAGAAAGTCATTTTCTCTGAAAGGACAGCATTTAGAAAGTGAAGCAACACTCCATTCACTTCGCACAGTGAATTGAAGTGTTGGAACAGACAGCTTCTTTTTCATAGAAACGCATTTGAGTTTCCTGTGAATGTGTGTAAGTAGCTTAAGGCACTTTCAAAGGAAAGTGATTTTCTCTGAAAGGACAGCATTTAGAAAGTGAAGCAACACTCCATTCACTTCGCAGAGTTAATTGAAGTGTTGGAACAGACTGCTTCTCTTTCAGAGAAACGCATGTGAATTTCTGTGGAATGCTTGTAAGTAGCTTAAGGAACTTTCTAAGGAAAGTGATTTTCTCTGAAAGGACAGCATTTAGAAAGTGAAACAACACTCCATTCACTTCGCACAGTGAATTGAAGTGTTGGAACAGACTACTTCTCTTTCAGAGAAACAGATATGAGTTTTTTGTGAATGCTTGTAAGTAGCTTAAGGCACTTTCAAAGGAAAGTGATTTTCTCTGAAAGACAGCATTTAGAAAGTGAAGCAACACTCCATTCACTTCGCACAGTGAATTGAAGTGTTGGAACAGACAGCTTCTCTTTCATAGAAACGCATTTGATTTTCCTGTGAATGTGTGTAAGTAGCTTAAGGCACTTTCAAAAGAAAGTGATTTTCTCTGAAAGGACAGCATTTAGAAAGTGAAGCAACACTCCATTCACTACGCACAGTGAATTGAAGTGTTGGAACAGACTGCTTCTCTTTCAGAAAAATGCATGTGAGTTTCTTGTGAATGCTTGCAAGTAGCTTAAGGCATTTTCAAAGGAAAGTGATTTTCTCTGAAAGGACAGCATTTAGAAAGTGAAGCAACACTCCATTCACTTCGCACAGTGAATTGAAGTGTTGGAACAGACTGCTTCTCTTTCAGTGAAATGCATGTGAATTTCTGTTGAATGCTTGTAAGTAGCTTAAGGCACTTTCAAAGGAAAGCGATTTTCTCTGAAAGGACAGCATTTAGAAAGTGAAGCAACACTCCATTCACTTCTCACAGTGAATTGAAGTGTTGGAACAGACAGCTTCTCTTTCATAGAAACGCATTTGAGTTTCCTGTGAATGTGTGTAAGTAGCTTAAGGCACTTTCAAAGGAAAGTGATTTTCTCTGAGAGGACAGCATTTAGAAAGTGAAATAACACTCCATTCACTTCTCAGAGTGAATTAAAGTGTTGGAACAGACTGCTTCTCTTTCAGAAAAACGCATGTGAATTTCTGTGGAATGCTTGTAAGTAGCTTAAGGCACTTTAAAAGGAAAGTGATTTTCTCTGAGAGGACAGCATTTAGAAAGTGAAACAACACTCCATTCACTTCGCACAGTGAATTGAAGTGTTGGAACAGACTACTTCTTTTTCAGAGAAACAGATATGAGTTTTTTGTGAATGCTTGTAAGTAGTTTAAGGCACTTTCAAAGGAAAGTGATTTTCTCTGAAAGACAGCATTTAGAAAGTGAAGCAACACTCCATTCACTTCGCACAGTGAATTGAAGTGTTGGAACAGACTACTTCTCTTTCATAGAAACGCATTTGAGTTTCCTGTGAATGTGTGTAAGTAGCTTAAGGCACTTTCAAAGGAAAGTGATTTTCTCTGAAAGGACAGCATTTAGAAAGTGAAGCAACACTCCATTCACTACGCACAGTGAATTGAAGTGTTGGAACAGACTGCTTCTCTTTCAGAAAAATGCATGTGAGTTTCTTGTGAATGCTTGTAAGTAGCTTAAGGCACTTTCAAAGGAAAGTGATTTTCTCTGAAAGGACAGCATTTAGAAAGTGAAGCAACACTCCATTCACTTCGCACAGTGAATTGAAGTGTTGGAACAGACTGCTTATCTTTCAGTGAAATGCATGTGAATTTCTGTTGAATGCTTGTAAGTAGCTTAAGGCACTTTCAAAGGAAAGTGATTTTCTCTGAAAGACAGCATTTAGAAAGTGAAGCAACACTCCATTCACTTCGCACAGTGAATTGAAATGTTGGAACAGACTGCTTCTCTTTCAGTGAAACGCATGTGAATTTCTGTTGAATGCTTGTAAGTAGCTTAAGGCACTATCAAAGGAAAGTGATTTTCTCTGAAAGGACAGCATTTAGAAAGTGAAGCAACACTCCATTCACTTCGCACAGTGAATTGAAGTGTTGGAACAGACAGCTTCTCTTTCAGTGAAACGCATGTGAATTTCTGTTGAATGCTTGTAAGTAGCTTAAGGCACTTTCAAAAGAAAGTGATTTTCTCTGAAAGGACAGCATTTAGAAAGTGAAGCAACACTCCATTCACTTCGCACAGTGAATTGAAGTGTTGGAACAGACAGCTTCTCTTTCATAGAAACGCATTTGAGTTTCCTGTGAATGTGTGTAAGTAGCTTAAGGCACTTTCAAAGGAAAGTGATTTTCTCTGAAAGGACAGCATTTAGAAAGTGAAACAACACTCCATTCACTTCGCAGAGTGAATTGAAGTGTTGGAACAGACTGCTTCTCTTTCAGAGAAACGCAGGTGAATTTCTGTGGAATGCTTGTAAGTAGCTTAAGGCACTTTCAAAGGAAAGTGATTTTCTCTGAAAGGACAGCATTTAGAAAGTGAAACAACACTCCATTCACTTCGCACAGTGAATTGTAGTGTTGGAACAGACTACTTCTCTTTCAGAGAAACAGATATGAGTTTTTTGTGAATGCTTGTAAGTAGCTTAAGGCACTTTCAAAGGAAAGTGATTTTCTCTGAAAGACAGCATTTAGAAAGTGAAGCAACACTCCATTCACTTCGCACAGTGAATTGAAGTGTTGGAACAGACAGCTTCTCTTTCATAGAAACGCATTTGAGTTTCCTGTGAATGTGTGTAAGTAGCTTAAGGCACTTTCAAAAGAAAGTGATTTTCTCTGAAAGGACAGCATTTAGAAAGTGAAGCAACACTCCATTCACTACGCACAGTGAATTGAGGTGTTGGAACAGACTGCTTCTCTTTCAGAAAAATGCATGTGAGTTTCTTTTGAATGCTTGTAAGTAGCTTAAGGCATTTTCAAAGGAAAGTGATTTTCTCTGAAAGGACAGCATTTAGAAAGTGAAGCAACACTCCATTCACTTCGCACAGTGAATTGAAGTGTTGGAACAGACTGCTTCTCTTTCAGTGAAATGCATGTGAATTTCTGTTGAATGCTTGTAAGTAGCTTAAGGCACTCTCAAAGGAAAGTGATTTTCTCTGAAAGGACAGCATTTAGAAAGTGAAGCAACACTCCATTCACTTCGCACAGTGAATTGAAGTGTTGGAACAGACAGCTTCTCTTTCATAGAAACGCATTTGAGTTTCCTGTGAATGTGTGTAAGTAGCTTAAGGCACGTTCAAAGGAAAGTGATTTTCTCTGACAGGACAGCATTTAGAAAGTGAAATAACACTCCATTCACTTCTCAGAGTGAATTGAAGTGTTGGAACAGACTGCTTCTCTTTCAGAGAAACGCATGTGAATTTCTGTGGAATGCTTGTAAGTAGCTTAAGGCACTTTCAAAGGAAAGTGATTTTCTCTGAGAGGACAGCATTTAGAAAGTGAAACAACACTCCATTCACTTCGCACAGTGAATTGAAGTGTTGTAACAGACTACTTCTCTTTCAGAGAAACAGATATGAGTTTTTTGTGAATGCATGTAAGTAGTTTAAGGCACTTTCAAAGGAAAGTGATTTTCTCTGAAAGACAGCATTTAGAAAGTGAAGCAACACTCCATTCACTTCGCACAGTGAATTGAAATGTTGGAACAGACTGCTTCTCTTTCAGTGAAACGCATGTGAATTTCTGTTGAATGCTTGTAAGTAGATTAAGGCACTATCAAAGGAAAGTGATTTTCTCTGAAAGGACAGCATTTAGAAAGTGAAGCAACACTCCATTCACTTCCCACAGTAAATTGAACTGTTGGAACAGACTGCTTCTTTTTCAGAGAAACACATGTGAATTTCTATTGAATGCTTGTAAGTAGCTTAAGGTACTTTCAAAGGAAAGTGATTTTCTCTGAAAGGACAGCATTTAGAAAGTGAAGCAACACTCCATTCACTACGTACTGTGAATTGAAGTGTTGGAACAGACTGCTTCTCTTTCAGAAAAATGCATGTGAGTTTCTTGTGAATGCTTGTAAGTAGCTTAAGGCACTTTCAAAGGAAAGTGATTTTCTCTGAAAGGACAGCATTTAGAAAGTGAAGCAACACTCCATTCACTTCGCACAGTGAATTGAAGTGTTGGAACAGACTGCTTCTTTTTCAGAGAAATGCATGTGAATTTCTGTGGAATGCTTGTAAGTAGCTTAAGGCACTTTCAAAGGAAAGTGATTTTCTCTGAAAGGACAGCATTTAGAAAGTGAAACCACACTCCATTCACTTCGCACAGTGAATTGAAGTGTTGGAACAGACTACTTTTCTTTCACGAAACAGATATGAGTTTTTTGTGAATGCTTGTAAGTAGCTTAAGGCATTTTCAAAGGAAAGTGATTTTCTCTGAAAGGACAGCATTTAGAAAGTGAAGCAACACTCCATTCACTTCGCACAGTGAATTGAAGTGTTGGAACAGACTGCTTCTCTTTCAGTGACATGCATGTGAATTTCTGTTGAATGCTTGTAAGTAGCTTAAGGCACTTTCAAAGGAAAGTGATTTTCTCTGAAAGGACAGCATTTAGAAAGTGAAGCAACACTCCATTCACTTCGCACAGTGAATTGAAATGTTGGAACAGACTGCTTCTCTTTCAGTGAAACGCATGTGAATTTCTGTTGAATGCTTGTAAGTAGCTTAAGGCACTTTCAAAGGAAAGTGATTTTCTCTGAAAGGACAGCATTTAGAAAGTGAAACAACACTCCATTCACTTCGCACAGTGAATTGAAGTGTTGGAACAGACTACTTCTCTTTCAGAAAAATGCATGTGAGTTCTTCTGAATGCTTGTATGTAGCTTAAGGCATTTTCAAAAGAGAGTGATTTTCTCTAAAAGGAGAGCATATAGAAAGTGAAGCAACACTCCATTCACTTTGCTCAGTGAATTGAAGTGTTGGAACAGACTTCTTCTCTTTCACAGAAACGGATGTGAGTTTTTTGTGAATGCTTGTAAGTAGCTTAAGGCACTTTCAAAGCAAAGTGATTTTCTCTGAATGGACAGCATTTAGAAAGTGAAGCAACACTCCATTCACTTCGCACAGTGAATTGAAGTGTTGGAACAGACTGCTTCTCTTTCAGAGAAACGCATGTGAATTTCTATTGAATGCTTGTAAGTAGCTTAAGGCACTTTCAAAGGAAAGTGATTTTCTCTGAAAGGACAGCATTTAGAAAGTGAAGCAACACTCCATTCACTACGCACAGTGAATTGAAGTGTTGGAACAGACTGCTTCTCTTTCAGAAAAATGCATGTGAGTTTCTTGTGAATGCTTGTAAGTAGCTTAAGGCACTTTCAAAGGAAAGTGATTTTCTCTGAAAGGACAGCATTTAGAAAGTGAAGCAACACTCCATTCACTTCGCACAGTGAATTGAAGTGTTGGAACAGACTGCTTCTTTTTCAGAGAAACACATGTGAATTTCTATTGAATGCTTGTAAGTAGCTTAAGGCACTTTCAAAGGAAAGTGATTTTCTCTGAAAGGACAGCATTTAGAAAGTGAAGCAACACTTCATTCACTTCGCACAGTGAATTGAAGTGTTGGAGCAGATTGCTTCTCTTTCAGTGAAACGCATGTGAATTTCTGTTGAATGCTTGTAAGTAGCTTAAAGCAGTTTCAAAGGAAAGTGATTTTCTCTGAAAGGACAGCATTTAGAAAGTGAAGCAACACTCCATTCACTTCGCACAGTGAATTGAAGTGTTGGAACAGACAGCTTCTCATTCATAGAAACGCATTTGAGTTTCCTGTGAATGTGTATAAGTAGCTTAAGGCACTTTCAAAGGAAAGTGATTTTCTCTGAAAGGACATCATTTAGAAAGTGAAGCAACACTCCATTCACTTCGCACAGTGAATTGAAGTGTTGGAACAGACTACTTCTCTTTCAGAGAAACAGATATGAGTTTTTTGTGAATGCTTGTAAGTAGTTTAAGGCACTTTCAAAGGAAAGTGATTTTCTCTGAAAGACAGCATTTAGAAAGTGAAGCAACACTCCATTCACTTCGCACAGTGAATTGAAATGTTGGAACAGACTGCTTCTCTTTCAGTGAAACGCATGTGAATTTCTGTTGAATGCTTGTAAGTAGATTAAGGCACTATCAAAGGAAAGTGATTTTCTCTGAAAGGACAGCATTTAGAAAGTGAAGCAACACTCCATTCACTTCGCACAGTGAATTGAAGTGTTGGAACAGACAGCTTCTCTTTCAGTGAAACGCATGTGAATTTCTGTTGAATGCTTGTAAGTAGCTTAAGGCACTTTCAAAGGAAAGTGATTTTCTCTGAAAGGACAGCATTTAGAAAGTGAAGCAACACTCCATTCACTTCCCACAGTAAATTGAACTGTTGGAACAGACTGCTTCTTTTTCAGAGAAACACATGTGAATTTCTATTGAATGCTTGTAAGTAGCTTAAGGTACTTTCAAAGGAAAGTGATTTTCTCTGAAAGGACAGCATTTAGAAAGTGAAGCAACACTCCATTCACTACGTACAGTGAATTGAAGTGTTGGAACAGACTGCTTCTCTTTCAGAAAAATGCATGTGAGTTTCTTGTGAATGCTTGTAAGTAGCTTAAGGCACTTTCAAAGGAAAGTGATTTTCTCTGAAAGGACAGCATTTAGAAAGTGAAGCAACACTCCATTCACTTCGCACAGTGAATTGAAGTGTTGGAACAGACTGCTTCTTTTTCAGAGAAATGCATGTGAATTTCTGTGGAATGCTTGTAAGTAGCTTAAGGCACTTTCAAAGGAAAGTGATTTTCTCTGAAAGGACAGCATTTAGAAAGTGAAACCACACTCCATTCACTTCGCACAGTGAATTGAAGTGTTGGAACAGACTACTTTTCTTTCACGAAACAGATATGAGTTTTTTGTGAATGCTTGTAAGTAGCTTAAGGCATTTTCAAAGGAAAGTGATTTTCTCTGAAAGGACAGCATTTAGAAAGTGAAGCAACACTCCATTCACTTCGCACAGTGAATTGAAGTGTTGGAACAGACTGCTTCTCTTTCAGTGACATGCATGTGAATTTCTGTTGAATGCTTGTAAGTAGCTTAAGGCACTTTCAAAGGAAAGTGATTTTCTCTGAAAGGACAACATTTAGAAAGTGAAGCAACACTCCATTCACTTCGCACAGTGAATTGAAATGTTGGAACAGACTGCTTCTCTTTCAGTGAAACGCATGTGAATTTCTGTTGAATGCTTGTAAGTAGCTTAAGGCACTTTCAAAGGAAAGTGATTTTCTCTGAAAGGACAGCATTTAGAAAGTGAAACAACACTCCATTCACTGCGCACAGTGAATTGAAGTGTTGGAACAGACTACTTCTCTTTCAGAAAAATGCATGTGAGTTCTTCTGAATGCTTGTATGTAGCTTAAGGCATTTTCAAAAGAGAGTGATTTTCTCTAAAAGGGGAGCATATAGAAAGTGAAGCAACACTCCATTCACTTTGCTCAGTGAATTGAAGTGTTGGAACAGACTTCTTCTCTTTCAGAGAAACGGATGTGAGTTTTTTGAGAATGCTTGTAAGTAGCTTAAGGCACTTTCAAACAAAGTGATTTTCTCTGAATGGACAGCATTTAGAAAGTGAAGCAACACTCCATTCACTTCGCACAGTGAATTGAAGTGTTGGAACAGACTGCTTCTCTTTCAGAGAAACGCATGTGAATTTCTATTGAATGCTTGTAAGTAGCTTAAGGCACTTTCAAAGGAAAGTGATTTTCTCTGAAAGGACAGCATTTAGAAAGTGAAGCAACACTCCATTCACTACGCACAGTGAATTGAAGTGTTGGAACAGACTGCTTCTCTTTCAGAAAAATGCATGTGAGTTTCTTGTGAATGCTTGTAAGTAGCTTAAGGCACTTTCAAAGGAAAGTGATTTTCTCTGAAAGGACGGCATTTAGAAAGTGAAGCAACACTCCATTCACTTCGCACAGTGAATTGAAGTGTTGGAACAGACTGCTTCTTTTTCAGAGAAACACATGTGCATTTCTATTGAATGCTTGTAAGTAGCTTAAGGCACTTTCAAAGGAAAGTGATTTTCTCTGAAAGGACAGCATTTAGAAAGTGAAGCAACACTTCATTCACTTCGCACAGTGAATTGAAGTGTTGGAGCAGACTGCTTCTCTTTCAGTGAAACGCATGTGAATTTCTGTTGAATGCTTGTAAGTAGCTTAAAGCAGTTTCAAAGGAAAGTGATTTTCTCTGAAAGGACAGCATTTAGAAAGTGAAGCAACACTCCATTCACTTCGCACAGTGAATTGAAGTGTTGGAACAGACAGCTTCTCATTCATAGAAACGCATTTGAGTTTCCTGTGAATGTGTGTAAGTAGCTTAAGGCACTTTCAAAGGAAAGTGATTTTCTCTGAAAGGACATCATTTAGAAAGTGAAGCAACACTCCATTCACTTCGCACAGTGAATTGAAGTGTTGGAACAGACTACTTCTCTTTCAGAGAAACAGATATGAGTTTTTTGTGAATGCTTGTAAGTAGTTTAAGGCACTTTCAAAGGAAAGTGATTTTCTCTGAAAGACAGCATTTAGAAAGTGAAGCAACACTCCATTCACTTCGCACAGTGAATTGAAGTGTTGGAACAGACTACTTCTCTTTCATAGAAACGCATTTGAGTTTCCTGTGAATGTGTGTAAGTAGCTTAAGGCACTTTCAAAGGAAAGTGAATTTCTCTGAAAGGACAGCATTTAGAAAGTGAAGCAACACTCCATTCACTACGCACAGTGAATTGAAGTGTTGGAACAGACTGCTTCTCTTTCAGAAAAATGCATGTGAGTTTCTTGTGAATGCTTGTAAGTAGCTTAAGGCACTTTCAAAGGAAAGTGATTTTCTCTGAAAGGACAGCATTTAGAAAGTGAAGCAACACTCCATTCACTTCGCACAGTGAATTGAAGTGTTGGAGCAGACTGCTTCTCTTTCAGTGACATGCATGTGAATTTCTGTTGAATGCTTGTAAGTAGCTTAAGGCACTTTCAAAGGAAAGTGATTTTCTCTGAAAGGACAGCATTTAGAAAGTGAAGCAACACTCCATTCACTTCGCACAGTGAATTGAAATGTTGGAACAGACTGCTTCTCTTTCAGTGAAACGCATGTGAATTTCTGTTGAATGCTTGTAAGTAGCTTAAGGCACTTTCAAAAGAAAGTGATTTTCTCTGAAAGGACAGCATTTAGAAAGTGAAACAACACTCCATTCACTTCGCACAGTGAATTGAAGTGTTGGAACAGACTACTTCTCTTTCAGAAAAATGCATGTGCGTTCTTCTGAATGCTTGTATGTAGCTTAAGGCATTTTCAAAAGAGAGTGATTTTCTCTAAAAGGAGAGCATATAGAAAGTGAAGCAACACTCCATTCACTTTGCCCAGTGAATTGAAGTGTTGGAACAGACTTCTTCTCTTTCAGAGAAACGGATGTGAGTTTTTTGTGAATGCTTGTAAGTAGCTTAAGGCACTTTCAAAGCAAAGTGATTTTATCTGAATGGACAGCATTTAGAAAGTGAAGCAACACTCCATTCACTTCGCACAGTGAATTGAAGTGTTGAAACAGACTGCTTCTCTTTCAGAGAAACGCATGTGAATTTCTAATGAATGCTTGTAAGTAGCTTAAGGCACTTTCAAAGGAAAGTGATTTTCTCTGAAAGGACAGCATTTAGAAAGTGAAGCAACACTCCACTCACTACGCACAGTGAATTGAAGTGTTGGAACAGACTGCTTCTCTTTCAGAAAAATGCATGTGAGTTTCTTGTGAATGCTTGTAAGGAGCTTAAGGCTCTTTCAAAGGAAAGTGATTTTCTCTGAAAGGACAGCATTTAGAAAGTGAAGCAACACTCCATTCACTTCGCACAGTGAATTGAAGTGTTGGAACAGACTGCTTCTTTTTCAGAGAAACACATGTGAATTTCTATTGAATGCTTGTAAGTAGCTTAAGGCACTTTCAAAGGAAAGTGATTTTCTCTGAAAGGACAGCATTTAGAAAGTGAAGCAACACTTCATTCACTTCGCACAGTGAATTGAAGTGTTGGAGCAGACTGCTTCTCTTTCAGTGAAACGCATGTGAATTTCTGTTGAATGCTTGTAAGTAGCTTAAAGCAGTTTCAAAGGAAAGTGATTTTCTCTGAAAGGACAGCATTTAGAAAGTGAAGCAACACTCCATTCACTTCGCACAGTGAATTGAAGTGTTGGAACAGACAGCTTCTCATTCATAGAAACGCATTTGAGTTTCATGTGAATGTGTGTAAGTAGCTTAAGGCACTTTCAAAGGAAAGTGATTTTCTCTGAAAGGACATCATTTAGAAAGTGAAGCAACACTCCATTCACTTCGTACAGTGAATTGAAGTGTTGGAACAGACTACTTCTCTTTCAGAGAAACAGATATGAGTTTTTTGTGAATGCTTGTAAGTAGTTTAAAGCACTTTCAAAGGAAAGTGATTTTCTCTGAAAGACAGCATTTAGAAAGTGAAGCAACACTCCATTCACTTCGCACAGTGAATTGAAGTGTTGGAACAGACTACTTCTCTTTCATAGAAACGCATTTGAGTTTCCTGTGAA
The DNA here is from genome assembly GCF_982192425.1 of Myodes glareolus. NCBI lineage: Eukaryota > Metazoa > Chordata > Mammalia > Rodentia > Cricetidae > Myodes > Myodes glareolus. The sequence continues at coordinate 32,444 of NW_028263252.1, forward strand.
TGTGTGTAAGTAGCTTAAGGCACTTTCAAAGGAAGTGATTTTCTCTGAAAGGACAGCATTTAGAAAGTGAAGCAACACTCCATTCACTACGCACAGTGAATTGAAGTGTTGGAACAGACTGCTTCTCTTTCAGAAAAATGCATGTGAGTTTCTTGTGAATGCTTGTAAGTAGCTTAAGGCACTTTCAAAGGAAAGTGATTTTCTCTGAAATGACAGCACTTAGAAAGTGAAGCAACAATTCATTCACTTCGCAGAGTGAATTGAAGTGTTGGAGCAGACTGCTTCTCTTTCAGTGAAACGCATGTGAATATCTGTTGAATGCTTGTAAGTAGCTTAAAGCAGTTTCAAAGGAAAGTGATTTTCTCTGAAAGGACAGCATTTAGAAAGTGAAGCAACACTCCATTCACTTCGCACAGTGAATTGAAGTGTTGGAACAGACAGCTTCTCATTCATAGAAACGCATTTGAGTTTCCTGTGAATGTTTGTAAGTAGCTTAAGGCACTTTCAAAGGAAAGTGATTTTCTCTGAAAGGACAGCATTTAGAAAGTGAAGCAACACTCCATTCACTTCGCACAGTGAATTGAAGTGGTGGAACAGACTGCTTCTCTTTCAGAGAAACGCATGTGAATTTCTGTTGAATGCTTGTAAGTAGCTTAAGGCACTTTCAAAGGAAAGTGATTTTCTCTGAAAGGACAGCATTTAGAAAGTGAAACAACACTCCATTCACTTCGCACAGTGAATTGAAGTGTTGGAACAGACTACTTCTCTTTCAGGAAACAGATATGTGTTTTTTGTGAATGCTTGTAAGTAGCTTAAGGCACTTTCAAAGGAAAGTGATTTTCTCTGAAAGACAGCATTTAGAAAGTGAAGCAACACTCCATTCACTTCGCACAGTGAATTGAAGTGTTGGAACAGACTGCTTCTCTTTCAGAGAAACGCATGTGAATTTCTATTGAATGCTTGTAAGTAGCTTAAGGCACTTTCAAAGGAAAGTGATTTTCTCTGAAAGGGCAGCATTTAGAAAGTGAAGCAACACTCCATTCACTTCGCACAGTGAATTGAAGTGTTGGAGCAGACTGCTTCTCTTTCAGTGAAACGCATGTGAATTTCTGTTGAATGCTTGTAAGTAGCTTAAAGCAGTTTCAAAGGAAAGTGATTTTCTCTGAAAGGACAGCATTTAGAAAGTGAAGCAACACTCCATTCACTTCGCACAGTGAATTGAAGTGTTGGTACAGACTACTTCTCTTTCACAATACAGATATGAGTTTTTTGTGAATGCTTGTAAGTAGCTTAAGGCATTTTCAAAGGAAAGTGATTTTCTCTGAAAGGACAGCATTTAGAAAGTGAAGCAACACTCCATTCACTTCGCACAGTGAATTGAAGTGTTGGAACAGACTGCTTATCTTTCAGTGAAATGCATGTGAATTTCTGTTGAATGCTTGTAAGTAGCTTAAAGCAGTTTCAAAGGAAAGTGATTTTCTCTGAAAGGACAGCATTTAGAAAGTGAAGCAACACTCCATTCACTTCGCACAGTGAATTGAAGTGTTGGAACAGACAGCTTCTCATTCATAGAAACGCATTTGAGTTTCCTGTGAATGTGTGTAAGTAGCTTAAGGCACTTTCAAAGGAAAGTGATTTTCTCTGAAAGGACATCATTTAGAAAGTGAAGCAACACTCCATTCACTTCGTACAGTGAATTGAAGTGTTGGAACAGACTACTTCTCTTTCAGAGAAACAGATATGAGTTTTTTGTGAATGCTTGTAAGTAGTTTAAGGCACTTTCAAAGGAAAGTGATTTTCTCTGAAAGACAGCATTTAGAAAGTGAAGCAACACTCCATTCACTTCGCACAGTGAATTGAAGTGTTGGAACAGACTACTTCTCTTTCATAGAAACGCATTTGAGTTTCCTGTGAATGTGTGTAAGTAGCTTAAGGCACTTTCAAAGGAAGTGATTTTCTCTGAAAGGACAGCATTTAGAAAGTGAAGCAACACTCCATTCACTACGCACAGTGAATTGAAGTGTTGGAACAGACTGCTTCTCTTTCAGAAAAATGCATGTGAGTTTCTTGTGAATGCTTGTAAGTAGCTTAAGGCACTTTCAAAGGAAAGTGATTTTCTCTGAAATGACAGCACTTAGAAAGTGAAGCAACACTTCATTCACTTCGCAGAGTGAATTGAAGTGTTGGAGCAGACTGCTTCTCTTTCAGTGAAACACATGTGAATATCTGTTGAATGCTTGTAAGTAGCTTAAAGCAGTTTCAAAGGAAAGTGATTTTCTCTGAAAGGACAGCATTTAGAAACTGAAGCAACACTCCATTCACTTCGCACAGTGAATTGAAGTGTTGGAACAGACAGCTTCTCATTCATAGAAACGCATTTGAGTTTCCTGTGAATGTGTGTAAGTAGCTTAAGGCACTTTCAAAGGAAAGTGATTTTCTCTGAAAGGACAGCATTTAGAAAGTGAAGCAACACTCCATTCACTTCGCACAGTGAATTGAAGTGGTGGAACAGACTGCTTCTCTTTCAGAGAAACGCATGTGAATTTCTGTTGAATGCTTGTAAGTAGCTTAAGGCACTTTCAAAGGAAAGTGATTTTCTCTGAAAGGACAGCATTTAGAAAGTGAAACAACACTCCATTCACTTCGCACAGTGAATTGAAGTGTTGGAACAGACTACTTCTCTTTCAGGAAACAGATATGTGTTTTTTGTGAATGCTTGTAAGTAGCTTAAGGCACTTTCAAAGGAAAGTGATTTTCTCTGAAAGACAGCATTTAGAAAGTGAAGCAACACTCCATTCACTTCGCACAGTGAATTGAAGTGTTGGAACAGACTGCTTCTCTTTCAGAGAAACGCATGTGAATTTCTATTGAATGCTTGTAAGTAGCTTAAGGCACTTTCAAAGGAAAGTGATTTTCTCTGAAAGGGCAGCATTTAGAAAGTGAAGCAACACTCCATTCACTTCGCACAGTGAATTGAAGTGTTGGAGCAGACTGCTTCTCTTTCAGTGAAACGCATGTGAATTTCTGTTGAATGCTTGTAAGTAGCTTAAAGCAGTTTCAAAGGAAAGTGATTTTCTCTGAAAGGACAGCATTTAGAAAGTGAAGCAACACTCCATTCACTTCGCACAGTGAATTGAAGTGTTGGAACAGACTACTTCTCTTTCACAATACAGATATGAGTTTTTTGTGAATGCTTGTAAGTAGCTTAAGGCATTTTCAAAGGAAAGTGATTTTCTCTGAAAGGACAGCATTTAGAAAGTGAAGCAACACTCCATTCACTTCGCACAGTGAATTGAAGTGTTGGAACAGACTGCTTATCTTTCAGTGAAATGCATGTGAATTTCTGTTGAATGCTTGTAAGAAGCATAAGGCACTTTCAAAGGAAAGTGATTTTCTCTGAAAGGACAGCATTTAGAAAGTGAAGCAACACTCCATTCACTTCCCACAGTGAATTGAAATGTTGGAACAGACTGCTTCTCTTTCAGTGAAACGCATGTGAATTTCTGTTGAATGCTTGTAAGTAGCTTAAGGCACTTTCAAAGGAAAGTGATTTTCTCTAAAAGGACAGCATTTAGAAAGTGAAACAACACTCCATTCACTTCGCAGAGTGAATTGAAGTGTTGGAACAGACTGCTTCTCTTTCAGAGAAACGCATGTGAATTTCTGTGGAATGCTTGTAAGTAGCTTAAGGCACTTTCAAAGGAAAGTGATTTTCTCTGAAAGGACAGCATTTAGAAAGTGAAACAACACTCCATTCACTTCGCACAGTGAATTGAAGTGTTGGAACAGACTGCTTCTCTTTCAGAGAAACAGATATGAGTTTTTTGTGAATGCTTGTAAGTAGCTTAAGGCAATTTCAAAGGAAAGTGATTTTCTCTGAAAGGACAGCATTTAGAAAGTGAAGCAACACTCCATTCACTTCGCACAGTGAATTGAAATGTTGGAACAGACTGCTTCTCTTTCAGTGAAACGCATGTGAATTTCTGTTGAATGCTTGTAAGTAGCTTAAGGCACTTTCAAAGGAAAGTGATTTTCTCTAAAAAGACAGCATTTAGAAAGTGAAACAACACTCCATTCACTTCGCACAGTGAATTGAAGTGTTGGAACAGACTACTTCTCTTTCAGAGAAACAGATATGAGTTTTTTGTGAATGCTTGTAAGTAGCTTAAGGCACTTTCAAAGGAAAGTGATTTTCTCTGAAAGACAGCATTTAGAAAGTGAAGCAACACTCCATTCACTTCGCCCAGTGAATTGAAGTGTTGAAACAGACAGCTTCTCTTTCATAGAAACACATTTGAGTTTCCTTTGAATGTGTGTAAGTAGCTTAAGGCACTTTCAAAAGAAAGTGATTTTCTCTGAAAGGACAGCATTTAGAAAGTGAAGCAACACTCCATTCACTACGCACAGTGAATTGAAGTGTTGGAACAGACTGCTTCTCTTTCAGAAAAATGCATGTGAGTTTCTTGTGAATTCTTGTAAGTAGCTTAAGGCATTTTCAAAGTAAAGTGATTTTCTCTGAAAGGACAGCATTTAGAAAGTGAAGCAACACTCCATTCACTTCGCACAGTGAATTGAAGTGTTGGAACAGACAGCTTCTCTTTCATAGAAACGCATTTGAGTTTCCTGTGAATGTGTGTAAGTAGCTTAAGGCACTTTCAAAGGAAAGTGATTTTCTCTGACAGGACAGCATTTAGAAAGTGAAATAACACTCCATTCACTTCTCAGAGTGAATTGAAGTGTTGGAACAGACTATTTCTCTTTCAGGAAACAGATATGAGTTTTTTGTGAATGCTTGTAAGTAGCTTAAGGCATTTTCAAAGGAAAGTGATTTTCTCTGAAAGGACAGCATTTAGAAAGTGAAGCAACACTCCATTCACTTCGCACAGTGAATTGAAGTGTTGGAACAGACTGCTTCTCTTTCAGTGAAATGCATGTGAATTTCTGTTGAATGCTTGTAAGTAGCTTAAGGCAATTTCAAAGGAAAGTGATTTTCTCTGAAAGGACAGCATTTAGAAAGTGAAGCAACACTCCATTCACTTCGCACAGTGAATTGAAGTGTTGGAGCAGACTGCTTCTCTTTCAGTGAAACGCATGTGAATTTCTGTTGAATGCTTGTAAGTAGCTTAAAGCAGTTTCAAAGGAAAGTGATTTTCTCTGAAAGGACAGCATTTAGAAAGTGAAGCAACACTCCATTCACTTCGCACAGTGAATTGAAGTGTTGGAACAGACTACTTCTCTTTCACGAAACAGATATGAGTTTTTTGTGAATGCTTGTAAGTAGCTTAAGGCATTTTCAAAGGAAAGTGATTTTCTCTGAAAGGAAAGCATTTAGAAAGTGAAGCAACACTCCATTCACTTCGCACAGTGAATTGAAGTGTTGGAACAGACTGCTTCTCTTTCAGAAAAATGCATGTGAGTTTCTTGTGAATGCTTGTAAGTAGCTTAAGGCAGTTTCAAAGGAAAGTGATTTTCTCTGAAAGGACAGCATTTAGAAAGTGAAGCAACACTCCATTCACTTCGCAAAGTGAATTGAAGTGTTGGAACAGACTGCTTATCTTTCAGTGAAATGCATGTGAATTTCTGTTGAATGCTTGTAAGTAGCATAAGGCACTTTCAAAGGAAAGTGATTTTCTCTGAAAGGACAGCATTTAGAAAGTGAAGCATCACTCCATTCACTTCGCACAGTGAATTGAAATGTTGGAACAGACTGCTTCTCTTTCAGTGAAACGCATGTGAATTTCTGTTGAATGCTTGTAAGTAGCTTAAGGCACTTTCAAAGGAAAGTGATTTTCTCTAAAAGGACAGCATTTAGAAAGTGAAACAACACTCCATTCACTTCGCAGAGTGAATTGAAGTGTTGGAACAGACTGCTTCTCTTTCAGAGAAACGCATGTGAATTTCTGTGGAATGCTTGTAAGTAGCTTAAGGCAGTTTCAAAGGAAAGTGATTTTCTCTGAAAGGACAGCATTTAGAAAGTGAAACAACACTCCATTCACTTCGCACAGTGAATTGAAGTGTTGGAACAGACTACTTCTCTTTCAGAGAAACAGATATGAGTTTTTTGTGAATGCTTGTAAGTAGCTTAAGGCACTTTCAAAGGAAAGTGATTTTCTCTGAAAGACAGCATTTAGAAAGTGAAGCAACACTCCATTCACTTCGCCCAGTGAATTGAAGTGTTGGAACAGACAGCTTCTCTTTCATAGAAACGCATTTGAGTTTCCTTTGAATGTGTGTAAGTAGCTTAAGGCACTTTCAAAAGAAAGTGATTTTCTCTGATAGGACAGCATTTAGAAAGTGAAGCAACACTCCATTCACTACGCACAGTGAATTGAAGTGTTGGAACAGACTGCTTCTCTTTCAGAAAAATGCATGTGAGTTTCTTGTGAATGCTTGTAAGTAGCTTAAGGCATTTTCAAAGGAAAGTGATTTTCTCTGAAAAGACAGCATTTAGAAAGTGAAGCAACACTCCATTCACTTCGCACAGTGAACTGAAGTGTTGGAACAGACTGCTTCTCTTTCAGTGAAATGCATGTGAATTTCTGTTGAATGCTTGTAAGTAGCTTAAGGCACTTTCAAAGGAAAGTGATTTTCTCTGAAAGGACAGCATTTAGAAAGTGAAGCAACACTCCATTCACTTCGCACAGTGAATTGAAGTGTTGGAACAGACAGCTTCTCTTTCATAGAAACGCATTTGAGTTTCCTGTGAATGTGTGTAAGTAGCTTAAGGCACTTTCAAAGGAAAGTGATTTTCTCTGACAGGACAGCATTTAGAAAGTGAAATAACACTCCATTCACTTCTCAGAGTGAATTGAAGTGTTGGAACAGACTATTTCTCTTTCAGGAAACAGATATGAGTTTTTTGTGAATGCTTGTAAGTAGCTTAAGGCATTTTCAAAGGAAAGTGATTTTCTCTGAAAGGACAGCATTTAGAAAGTGAAGCAACACTCCATTCACTTCGCACAGTGAATTGAAGTGTTGGAACAGACTGCTTCTCTTTCAGTGAAATGCATGTGAATTTCTGTTGAATGCTTGTAAGTAGCTTAAGGCAATTTCAAAGGAAAGTGATTTTCTCTGAAAGGACAGCATTTAGAAAGTGAAGCAACACTCCATTCACTTCGCACAGTGAATTGAAGTGATGGAGCAGACTGCTTCTCTTTCAGTGAAACGCATGTGAATTTCTGTTGAATGCTTGTAAGTAGCTTAAAGCAGTTTCAAAGGAAAGTGATTTTCTCTGAAAGGACAGCATTTAGAAAGTGAAGCAACACTCCATTCACTTCGCACAGTGAATTGAACTGTTGGAACAGACTGCTTCTTTTTCAGAGAAACACATGTGAATTTTGTATTGAATGCTTGTAAGTAGCTAAAGGCACTTTCAAAGGAAAGTGATTTTCTCTGAAAGGACAGCATTTAGAAAGTGAAGGAACACTCCATTCACTTCGCACAGTGAATTGAAGTGTTGGAACAGACTACTTCTCTTTCACGAAACGGATATGAGTTTTTTGTGAATGCTTGTAAGTAGCTTAAGGCACTTTCAAAGGAAAGTGATTTTCTCTGAAAGGACAGGATTTAGAAAGTGAAGCAACACTCCATTCACTACGCACAGTGAATTGAAGTGTTGGAACAGACTGCTTCTCTTTCAGTGACATGCATGTGAATTTCTGTTGAATGCTTGTAAGTAGCTTAAGGCACTTTCAAAGGAAAGTGATTTTCTCTGAAAGGACAGCATTTAGAAAGTGAAGCAACACTCCATTCACTACGCACAGTGAATTGAAGTGTTGGAACAGACTGCTTCTCTTTCAGAAAAATGCATGTGAGTTTCTTGTGAATGCTTGTAAGTAGCTTAAGGCACTTTCAAAGAAAGTGATTTTCTCTGAGAGGACAGCATTTAGAAAGTGAAGCAACACTCCATTCACTTCGCACAGTGAATTGAAGTGTTGGAAGAGACTGCTTCTTTTTCAGAGAAATGCATGTGAATTTCTGTGGAATGCTTGTAAGTAGCTTAAGGCACTTTCAAAGGAAAGTGATTTTCTCTGAAAGGACAGCATTTAGAAAGTGAAACAACACTCCATTCACTTCGCGCAGTGAATTGAAGTGTTGGAACACACTACTTCTCTTTCAGGAAACAGATATGAGATTTTTGTGAATGCTTGTAAGTAGCTTAAGGCATTTTCAAAGGAAAGTGATTTTCTCTGAAAGGACAGCATTTAGAAAGTGAAGCAACACTCCATTCACTTCGCACAGTGAATTGAAGTGTTGGAACAGACTGCTTCTCTTTCAGTGAAATGCATGTGAATTTCTATTGAATGCTTGTAAGTAGCTTAAGGCACTTTCAAAGGAAAGTGATTTTCTCTGAAAGGACAGCATTTAGAAAGTGAAGCAACACTCCATTCACTACGCACAGTGAATTGAACTGTTGGAACAGACTGCTTCTCTTTCAGACAAATGCATGTGAGTTTCTTGTGAATGCTTGTAAGTAGCTTAAGGCACTTTCAAAGGAAAGTGATTTTCTCTGAGAGGACAGCATTTAGAAAGTGAAGCAACACTCCATTCACTTCGCACAGTGAATTGAAGTGTTGGAACAGACTGCTTCTTTTTCAGAGAAACGCATGTGAATTTCTGTGGAATGCTTGTAAGTAGCTTAAGGCACTTTCAAAGGAAAGTGATTTTCTCTGAAAGGACAGCATTTAGAAAGTGAAGCAACACTCCATTCACTTCGCACAGTGAATTGAAGTGTTGGAGCAGACTGCTTCTCTTTCAGTGAAACGCATGTGAATTTCTGTGGAATGCTTGTTAGTAGCTTAAAGCAGTTTCAAAGGAAAGTGATTTTCTCTGAAAGGACAGCATTTAGAAAGTGGAGCAACACTCCATTCACTTCGCACAGTGAATTGAAGTGTTGGAACAGACAGCTTCTCATTCATAGAAACGCATTTGAGTTTCCTGTGAATGTGTGTAAGTAGCTTAAGGCACTTTCAAAGGAAAGTGATTTTCTCTGAAAGGACATCATTTAGAAAGTGAAGCAACACTCCATTCACTTCGCACAGTGAATTGAAGTGTTGGAACAGACTGCTTCTCTTTCAGAGAAACGCATGTGAATTTCTGTGGAATGCTTGTAAGTAGCTTAAGGCACTTTCAAAGGAAAGTGATTTTCTCTGAAAGGACAGCATTTAGAAAGTGAAACAACACTCCATTCACTTCGCACAGTGAATTGAAGTGTTGGAACAGACTGCTTCTCGTTCAGGAAACAGATATGTATTTTTTTATATGCTTGTAAGTAGCTTAAGGCACTTTCAAAGGAAAGTGATTTTCTCTGAAAGACAGCATTTAGAAAGTGAAGCAACACTCCATTCACTTCGCACAGTGAATTGAAGTGTTGGAACAGACTGCTTCTCTTTCAGAGAAACGCATGTGAATTTCTATTGAATGCTTGTAAGTAGCTTAAGGCACTTTCAAAGGAAAGTGATTTTCTCTGAAAGGACAGCATTTAGAAAGTGAAGCAACACTCCATTCACTTCGCACAGTGAATTGAAGTGTTGGAACAGACTGCTTCTCTTTCAGAAAAATGCATGTGAGTTCTTCTGAATGCTTGTATGTAGCTTAAGGCATTTTCAAAAGAGAGTGATTTTCTCTAAAAGGAGAGCATATAGAAAGTGAAGCAACACTCCATTCACTTCGCCCAGTGAATTGAAGTGTTGGAACAGACTTCTTCTCTTTCAGAGAAACGGATGTGAGTTTTTTGTGAATGCTTGTAAGTAGCTTAAGGCACTTTCAAAGCAAAGTGATTTTCTCTGAATGGACAGCATTTAGAAAGTGAAGCAACACTCCATTCACTTCGCACAGTGAATTGAAGTGTTGGAACAGACTGCTTCTCTTTCAGAGAAACGCATGTGAATTTCTATTGAATGCTTGTAAATAGCTTAAGGCACTTTCAAAGGAAAGTGATTTTCTCTGAGAGGACAGCATTTAGAAAGTGAAGCAACACTCCATTCACTTCGCACAGTGAATTGAAGTGTTGGTAGAGACTGCTTCTTTTTCAGAGAAATGCATGTGAATTTCTGTGGAATGCTTGTAAGTAGCTTAAGGCACTTTCAAAGGAATGTGATTTTCTCTGAAAGGACAGCATTTAGAAAGTGTAACAACACTCCATTCACTTCGCGTAGTGAATTGAAGTGTTGGAACAGACTACTTCTCTTTCAGGAAACAGATATGAGTTTTTTGTGAATGCTTGTAAGTAGCTTAAGGCATTTTCAAAGGAAAGTGATTTTCTCTGAAAGGACAGCATTTAGAAAGTGAAGCAACACTCCATTCACTTCGCACAGTGAATTGAAGTGTTGGAACAGACTGCTTCTCTTTCAGTGAAATGCATGTGAATTTCTGTTGAATGCTTGTAAGTAGCTTAAGGCACTTTCAAAGGAAAGTGATTTTCTCTGAAAGGACAGCATTTAGAAAGTGAAGCAACACTCCATTCACTTCGCACAGTGAATTGAAGTGTTGGAGCAGACTGCTTCTCTTTCAGTGAAACGCATGTGAATTTCTGTTGAATGCTTGTAAGTAGTTTAAAGCAGTTTCAAAGGAAAGTGATTTTCTCTGAAAGGACAGCATTTAGAAAGTGAAGGAACACTCCATTCACTTCGCACATTGAATTGAAGTGTTGGAACAGACAGCTTCTCATTCATAGAAACGCATTTGAGTTTCCTGTGAATGTGTGTAAGTAGCTTAAGGCACTTTCAAAGGAAAGTGATTTTCTCTGAAAGGACAGCATTTAGAAAGTGAAGCAACACTCCATTCACTTCGCACAGTGAATTGAAGTGTTGGAACAGACTGCTTCTCTTTCAGAGAAACGCATGTGAATTTCTGTGGAATGCTTGTAAGTAGCTTAAGGCACTTTCAAAGGAAAGTGATTTTCTCTGAAAGGACAGCATTTAGAAAGTGAAGCAACACTCCATTCACTTCGCACAGTGAATTGAAGTGTTGGAACAGACTACTTCTCTTTCACAATACAGATATGAGTTTTTTGTGAATGCTTGTAAGTAGCTTAAGGCATTTTCAAAGGAAAGTGATTTTCTCTGAAAGGACAGCATTTAGAAAGTGAAGCAACACTCCATTCACTTCGCACAGTGAATTGAAGTGTTGGAACAGACTGCTTATCTTTCAGTGAAATGCATGTGAATTTCTGTTGAATGCTTGTAAGAAGCATAAGGCACTTTCAAAGGAAAGTGATTTTCTCTGAAAGGACAGCATTTAGAAAGTGAAGCAACACTCCATTCACTTCGCACAGTGAATTGAAATGTTGGAACAGACTGCTTCTCTTTCAGTGAAACGCATGTGAATTTCTGTTGAATGCTTGTAAGTAGCTTAAGGCACTTTCAAAGGAAAGTGATTTTCTCTAAAAGGACAGCATTTAGAAAGTGAAACAACACTCCATTCACTTCGCAGAGTGAATTGAAGTGTTGGAACAGACTGCTTCTCTTTCAGAGAAACGCATGTGAATTTCTGTGGAATGCTTGTAAGTAGCTTAAGGCACTTTCAAAGGAAAGTGATTTTCTCTGAAAGGACAGCATTTAGAAAGTGAAACAACACTCCATTCACTTCGCACAGTGAATTGAAGTGTTGGAACAGACTGCTTCTCTTTCAGAGAAACAGATATGAGTTCTTTGTGAATGCTTGTAAGTAGCTTAAGGCACTTTCAAAGGAAAGTGATTTTCTCTGAAAGACAGCATTTAGAAAGTGAAGCAACACTCCATTCACTTCGCACAGTGAATTGAAGTGTTGGAACAGACAGCTTCTCTTTCATAGAAACGCATTTGAGTTTCTTTTGAATGTGTGTAAGTAGCTTAAGGCACTTTCAAAAGAAAGTGATTTTCTCTGAAAGGACAGCATTTAGAAAGTGAAGCAACACTCCATTCACTACGCACAGTGAATTGAAGTGTTGGAACAGACTGCTTCTCTTTCAGAAAAATGCATGTGAGTTTCTTGTGAATTCTTGTAAGTAGCTTAAGGCATTTTCAAAGTAAAGTGATTTTCTCTGAAAGGACAGCATTTAGAAAGTGAAGCAACACTCCATTCACTTCGCACAGTGAATTGAAGTGTTGGATCAGACAGCTTCTCTTTCATAGAAACGCATTTGAGTTTCCTGTGAATGTGTGTAAGTAGCTTAAGGCACTTTCAAAGGAAAGTGATTTTCTCTGAAAGGACAGCATTTAGAAAGTGAAATAACACTCCATTCACTTCTCAGAGTGAATTGAAGTGTTGGAACAGACTATTTTTCTTTCAGGAAACAGATATGAGTTTTTTGTGAATGCTTGTAAGTAGCTTAAGGCATTTTCAAAGGAAAGTGATTTTCTCTGAAAGGACAGCATTTAGAAAGTGAAGCAACACTCCATTCACTTCGCACAGTGAATTGAAGTGTTGGAACAGACTGCTTCTCTTTCAGTGAAATGCATGTGAATTTCTGTTGAATGCTTGTAAGTAGCTTAAGGCACTTTCAAAGGAAAGTGATTTTCTCTGAAAGGACAGCATTTAGAAAGTGAAGCAACACTCCATTCACTTCGCACAGTGAATTGAAGTGTTGGAGCAGACTGCTTCTCTTTCAGTGAAACGCATGTGAATTTCTGTTGAATGCTTGTAAGTAGCTTAAAGCAGTTTCAAAGGAAAGTGATTTTCTCTGAAAGGACAGCATTTAGAAAGTGAAGTAACACTCCATTCACTTCGCACAGTGAATTGAAGTGTTGGAACAGACTACTTCTCTTTCACGAAACAGATATGAGTTTTTTGTGAATGCTTGTAAGTAGCTTAAGGCATTTTCAAAGGAAAGTGATTTTCTCTGAAAGGAAAGCATTTAGAAAGTGAAGCAACACTCCATTCACTTCGCACAGTGAATTGAAGTGTTGGAACAGACTGCTTCTCTTTCAGAAAAATGCATGTGAGTTTCTTGTGAATGCTTGTAAGTAGCTTAAGGCACTTTCAAAGGAAAGTGATTTTCTCTGAAAGGACAGCATTTAGAAAGTGAAGCAACACTCCATTCACTTCGCAAAGTGAATTGAAGTGTTGGAACAGACTGCTTATCTTTCATGAAATGCATGTGAATTTCTGTTGAATGCTTGTAAGTAGCATAAGGCACTTTCAAAGGAAAGTGATTTTCTCTGAAAGGACAGCATTTAGAAAGTGAAGCATCACTCCATTCACTTCGCACAGTGAATTGAAATGTTGGAACAGACTGCTTCTCTTTCAGTGAAACGCATGTGAATTTCTGTTGAATGCTTGTAAGTAGCTTAAGGCACTTTCAAAGGAAAGTGATTTTCTCTAAAAGGACAGCATTTAGAAAGTGAAACAACACTCCATTCACTTCGCAGAGTGAATTGAAGTGTTGGAACAGACTGCTTCTCTTTCAGAGAAACGCATGTGAATTTCTGTGGAATGCTTGTAAGTAGCTTAAGGCACTTTCAAAGGAAAGTGATTTTCTCTGAAAGGACAGCATTTAGAAAGTGAAACAACACTCCATTCACTTCGCACAGTGAATTGAAGTGTTAGAACAGACTACTTCTCTTTCAGAGAAACAGATATGAGTTTTTTGTGAATGCTTGTAAGTAGCTTAAGGCACTTTCAAAGGAAAGTGATTTTCTCTGAAAGACATCATTTAGAAAGTGAAGCAACACTCCATTCACTTCGCCCAGTGAATTGAAGTGTTGGAACAGACAGCTTCTCTTTCATAGAAACGCATTTGAGTTTCCTTTGAATGTGTGTAAGTAGCTTAAGGCACTTTCAAAAGAAAGTGATTTTCTCTGAAAGGACAGCATTTAGAAAGTGAAGCAACACTCCATTCACTACGCACAGTGAATTGAAGTGTTGGAACAGACTGCTTCTCTTTCAGAAAAATGCATGTGAATTTCTTGTGAATGCATGTAAGGAGCTTAAGGCACTTTCAAAGGAAAGTGATTTTCTCTGAAAGGACAGCATTTAGAAAGTGAAGCAACACTCCATTCACTTCGCACAGTGAATTGAAGTGTTGGAACAGACAGCTTCTCATTCATAGAAACGCATTTGAGTTTCCTGTGAATGTTTGTAAGTAGCTTAAGGCACTTTCAAAGGAAAGTGATTTTCTCTGAAAGGACAGCATTTAGAAAGTGAAGCAACACTCCATTCACTTCGCACAGTGAATTGAAGTGGTGGAACAGACTGCTTCTCTTTCAGAGAAACGCATGTGAATTTCTGTTGAATGCTTGTAAGTAGCTTAAGGCACTTTCAAAGGAAAGTGATTTTCTCTGAAAGGACAGCATTTAGAAAGTGAAACAACACTCCATTCACTTCGCACAGTGAATTGAAGTGTTGGAACAGACTACTTCTCTTTCAGGAAACAGATATGTGTTTTTTGTGAATGCTTGTAAGTAGCTTAAGGCACTTTCAAAGGAAAGTGATTTTCTCTGAAAGACAGCATTTAGAAAGTGAAGCAACACTCCATTCACTTCGCACAGTGAATTGAAGTGTTGGAACAGACTGCTTCTCTTTCAGAGAAACGCATGTGAATTTCTATTGAATGCTTGTAAGTAGCTTAAGGCACTTTCAAAGGAAAGTGATTTTCTCTGAAAGGGCAGCATTTAGAAAGTGAAGCAACACTCCATTCACTTCGCACAGTGAATTGAAGTGTTGGAGCAGACTGCTTCTCTTTCAGTGAAACGCATGTGAATTTCTGTTGAATGCTTGTAAGTAGCTTAAAGCAGTTTCAAAGGAAAGTGATTTTCTCTGAAAGGACAGCATTTAGAAAGTGAAGCAACACTCCATTCACTTCGCACAGTGAATTGAAGTGTTGGTACAGACTACTTCTCTTTCACAATACAGATATGAGTTTTTTGTGAATGCTTGTAAGTAGCTTAAGGCATTTTCAAAGGAAAGTGATTTTCTCTGAAAGGACAGCATTTAGAAAGTGAAGCAACACTCCATTCACTTCGCACAGTGAATTGAAGTGTTGGAACAGACTGCTTATCTTTCAGTGAAATGCATGTGAATTTCTGTTGAATGCTTGTAAGTAGCTTAAAGCAGTTTCAAAGGAAAGTGATTTTCTCTGAAAGGACAGCATTTAGAAAGTGAAGCAACACTCCATTCACTTCGCACAGTGAATTGAAGTGTTGGAACAGACAGCTTCTCATTCATAGAAACGCATTTGAGTTTCCTGTGAATGTGTGTAAGTAGCTTAAGGCACTTTCAAAGGAAAGTGATTTTCTCTGAAAGGACATCATTTAGAAAGTGAAGCAACACTCCATTCACTTCGTACAGTGAATTGAAGTGTTGGAACAGACTACTTCTCTTTCAGAGAAACAGATATGAGTTTTTTGTGAATGCTTGTAAGTAGTTTAAGGCACTTTCAAAGGAAAGTGATTTTCTCTGAAAGACAGCATTTAGAAAGTGAAGCAACACTCCATTCACTTCGCACAGTGAATTGAAGTGTTGGAACAGACTACTTCTCTTTCATAGAAACGCATTTGAGTTTCCTGTGAATGTGTGTAAGTAGCTTAAGGCACTTTCAAAGGAAGTGATTTTCTCTGAAAGGACAGCATTTAGAAAGTGAAGCAACACTCCATTCACTACGCACAGTGAATTGAAGTGTTGGAACAGACTGCTTCTCTTTCAGAAAAATGCATGTGAGTTTCTTGTGAATGCTTGTAAGTAGCTTAAGGCACTTTCAAAGGAAAGTGATTTTCTCTGAAATGACAGCACTTAGAAAGTGAAGCAACACTTCATTCACTTCGCAGAGTGAATTGAAGTGTTGGAGCAGACTGCTTCTCTTTCAGTGAAACACATGTGAATATCTGTTGAATGCTTGTAAGTAGCTTAAAGCAGTTTCAAAGGAAAGTGATTTTCTCTGAAAGGACAGCATTTAGAAACTGAAGCAACACTCCATTCACTTCGCACAGTGAATTGAAGTGTTGGAACAGACAGCTTCTCATTCATAGAAACGCATTTGAGTTTCCTGTGAATGTGTGTAAGTAGCTTAAGGCACTTTCAAAGGAAAGTGATTTTCTCTGAAAGGACAGCATTTAGAAAGTGAAGCAACACTCCATTCACTTCGCACAGTGAATTGAAGTGGTGGAACAGACTGCTTCTCTTTCAGAGAAACGCATGTGAATTTCTGTTGAATGCTTGTAAGTAGCTTAAGGCACTTTCAAAGGAAAGTGATTTTCTCTGAAAGGACAGCATTTAGAAAGTGAAACAACACTCCATTCACTTCGCACAGTGAATTGAAGTGTTGGAACAGACTACTTCTCTTTCAGGAAACAGATATGTGTTTTTTGTGAATGCTTGTAAGTAGCTTAAGGCACTTTCAAAGGAAAGTGATTTTCTCTGAAAGACAGCATTTAGAAAGTGAAGCAACACTCCATTCACTTCGCACAGTGAATTGAAGTGTTGGAACAGACTGCTTCTCTTTCAGAGAAACGCATGTGAATTTCTATTGAATGCTTGTAAGTAGCTTAAGGCACTTTCAAAGGAAAGTGATTTTCTCTGAAAGGGCAGCATTTAGAAAGTGAAGCAACACTCCATTCACTTCGCACAGTGAATTGAAGTGTTGGAGCAGACTGCTTCTCTTTCAGTGAAACGCATGTGAATTTCTGTTGAATGCTTGTAAGTAGCTTAAAGCAGTTTCAAAGGAAAGTGATTTTCTCTGAAAGGACAGCATTTAGAAAGTGAAGCAACACTCCATTCACTTCGCACAGTGAATTGAAGTGTTGGAACAGACTACTTCTCTTTCACAATACAGATATGAGTTTTTTGTGAATGCTTGTAAGTAGCTTAAGGCATTTTCAAAGGAAAGTGATTTTCTCTGAAAGGACAGCATTTAGAAAGTGAAGCAACACTCCATTCACTTCGCACAGTGAATTGAAGTGTTGGAACAGACTGCTTATCTTTCAGTGAAATGCATGTGAATTTCTGTTGAATGCTTGTAAGAAGCATAAGGCACTTTCAAAGGAAAGTGATTTTCTCTGAAAGGACAGCATTTAGAAAGTGAAGCAACACTCCATTCACTTCCCACAGTGAATTGAAATGTTGGAACAGACTGCTTCTCTTTCAGTGAAACGCATGTGAATTTCTGTTGAATGCTTGTAAGTAGCTTAAGGCACTTTCAAAGGAAAGTGATTTTCTCTAAAAGGACAGCATTTAGAAAGTGAAACAACACTCCATTCACTTCGCAGAGTGAATTGAAGTGTTGGAACAGACTGCTTCTCTTTCAGAGAAACGCATGTGAATTTCTGTGGAATGCTTGTAAGTAGCTTAGGGCACTTTCAAAGGAAAGTGATTTTCTCTGAAAGGACAGCATTTAGAAAGTGAAACAACACTCCATTCACTTCGCACAGTGAATTGAAGTGTTGGAACAGACTGCTTCTCTTTCAGAGAAACAGATATGAGTTTTTTGTGAATGCTTGTAAGTAGCTTAAGGCAATTTCAAAGGAAAGTGATTTTCTCTGAAAGAACAGCATTTAGAAAGTGAAGCAACACTCCATTCACTTCGCACAGTGAATTGAAATGTTGGAACAGACTGCTTCTCTTTCAGTGAAACGCATGTGAATTTCTGTTGAATGCTTGTAAGTAGCTTAAGGCACTTTCAAAGGAAAGTGATTTTCTCTAAAAAGACAGCATTTAGAAAGTGAAACAACACTCCATTCACTTCGCACAGTGAATTGAAGTGTTGGAACAGACTACTTCTCTTTCAGAGAAACAGATATGAGTTTTTTGTGAATGCTTGTAGTAGCTTAAGGCACTTTCAAAGGAAAGTGATTTTCTCTGAAAGACAGCATTTAGAAAGTGAAGCAACACTCCATTCACTTCGCCCAGTGAATTGAAGTGTTGAAACAGACAGCTTCTCTTTCATAGAAACACATTTGAGTTTCCTTTGAATGTGTGTAAGTAGCTTAAGGCACTTTCAAAAGAAAGTGATTTTCTCTGAAAGGACAGCATTTAGAAAGTGAAGCAACACTCCATTCACTACGCACAGTGAATTGAAGTGTTGGAACAGACTGCTTCTCTTTCAGAAAAATGCATGTGAGTTTCTTGTGAATTCTTGTAAGTAGCTTAAGGCATTTTCAAAGTAAAGTGATTTTCTCTGAAAGGACAGCATTTAGAAAGTGAAGCAACACTCCATTCACTTCGCACAGTGAATTGAAGTGTTGGAACAGACAGCTTCTCTTTCATAGAAACGCATTTGAGTTTCCTGTGAATGTGTGTAAGTAGCTTAAGGCACTTTCAAAGGAAAGTGATTTTCTCTGACAGGACAGCATTTAGAAAGTGAAATAACACTCCATTCACTTCTCAGAGTGAATTGAAGTGTTGGAACAGACTATTTCTCTTTCAGGAACAGATATGAGTTTTTTGTGAATGCTTGTAAGTAGCTTAAGGCATTTTCAAAGGAAAGTGATTTTCTCTGAAAGGACAGCATTTAGAAAGTGAAGCAACACTCCATTCACTTCGCACAGTGAATTGAAGTGTTGGAACAGACTGCTTCTCTTTCAGTGAAATGCATGTGAATTTCTGTTGAATGCTTGTAAGTAGCTTAAGGCAATTTCAAAGGAAAGTGATTTTCTCTGAAAGGACAGCATTTAGAAAGTGAAGCAACACTCCATTCACTTCGCACAGTGAATTGAAGTGTTGGAGCAGACTGCTTCTCTTTCAGTGAAACGCATGTGAATTTCTGTTGAATGCTTGTAAGTAGCTTAAAGCAGTTTCAAAGGAAAGTGATTTTCTCTGAAAGGACAGCATTTAGAAAGTGAAGCAACACTCCATTCACTTCGCACAGTGAATTGAAGTGTTGGAACAGACTACTTCTCTTTCACGAAACAGATATGAGTTTTTTGTGAATGCTTGTAAGTAGCTTAAGGCATTTTCAAAGGAAAGTGATTTTCTCTGAAAGGAAAGCATTTAGAAAGTGAAGCAACACTCCATTCACTTCGCACAGTGAATTGAAGTGTTGGAACAGACTGCTTCTCTTTCAGAAAAATGCATGTGAGTTTCTTGTGAATGCTTGTAAGTAGCTTAAGGCAGTTTCAAAGGAAAGTGATTTTCTCTGAAAGGACAGCATTTAGAAAGTGAAGCAACACTCCATTCACTTCGCAAAGTGAATTGAAGTGTTGGAACAGACTGCTTATCTTTCAGTGAAATGCATGTGAATTTCTGTTGAATGCTTGTAAGTAGCATAAGGCACTTTCAAAGGAAAGTGATTTTCTCTGAAAGGACAGCATTTAGAAAGTGAAGCATCACTCCATTCACTTCGCACAGTGAATTGAAATGTTGGAACAGACTGCTTCTCTTTCAGTGAAACGCATGTGAATTTCTGTTGAATGCTTGTAAGTAGCTTAAGGCACTTTCAAAGGAAAGTGATTTTCTCTAAAAGGACAGCATTTAGAAAGTGAAACAACACTCCATTCACTTCGCAGAGTGAATTGAAGTGTTGGAACAGACTGCTTCTCTTTCAGAGAAACGCATGTGAATTTCTGTGGAATGCTTGTAAGTAGCTTAAGGCAGTTTCAAAGGAAAGTGATTTTCTCTGAAAGGACAGCATTTAGAAAGTGAAACAACACTCCATTCACTTCGCACAGTGAATTGAAGTGTTGGAACAGACTACTTCTCTTTCAGAGAAACAGATATGAGTTTTTTGTGAATGCTTGTAAGTAGCTTAAGGCACTTTCAAAGGAAAGTGATTTTCTCTGAAAGACAGCATTTAGAAAGTGAAGCAACACTCCATTCACTTCGCCCAGTGAATTGAAGTGTTGGAACAGACAGCTTCTCTTTCATAGAAACGCATTTGAGTTTCCTTTGAATGTGTGTAAGTAGCTTAAGGCACTTTCAAAAGAAAGTGATTTTCTCTGATAGGACAGCATTTAGAAAGTGAAGCAACACTCCATTCACTACGCACAGTGAATTGAAGTGTTGGAACAGACTGCTTCTCTTTCAGAAAAATGCATGTGAGTTTCTTGTGAATGCTTGTAAGTAGCTTAAGGCATTTTCAAAGGAAAGTGATTTTCTCTGAAAAGACAGCATTTAGAAAGTGAAGCAACACTCCATTCACTTCGCACAGTGAACTGAAGTGTTGGAACAGACTGCTTCTCTTTCAGTGAAATGCATGTGAATTTCTGTTGAATGCTTGTAAGTAGCTTAAGGCACTTTCAAAGGAAAGTGATTTTCTCTGAAAGGACAGCATTTAGAAAGTGAAGCAACACTCCATTCACTTCGCACAGTGAATTGAAGTGTTGGAACAGACAGCTTCTCTTTCATAGAAACGCATTTGAGTTTCCTGTGAATGTGTGTAAGTAGCTTAAGGCACTTTCAAAGGAAAGTGATTTTCTCTGACAGGACAGCATTTAGAAAGTGAAATAACACTCCATTCACTTCTCAGAGTGAATTGAAGTGTTGGAACAGACTATTTCTCTTTCAGGAAACAGATATGAGTTTTTTGTGAATGCTTGTAAGTCGCTTAAGGCATTTTCAAAGGAAAGTGATTTTCTCTGAAAGGACAGCATTTAGAAAGTGAAGCAACACTCCATTCACTTCGCACAGTGAATTGAAGTGTTGGAACAGACTGCTTCTCTTTCAGTGAAATGCATGTGAATTTCTGTTGAATGCTTGTAAGTAGCTTAAGGCAATTTCAAAGGAAAGTGATTTTCTCTGAAAGGACAGCATTTAGAAAGTGAAGCAACACTCCATTCACTTCGCACAGTGAATTGAAGTGATGGAGCAGACTGCTTCTCTTTCAGTGAAACGCATGTGAATTTCTGTTGAATGCTTGTAAGTAGCTTAAAGCAGTTTCAAAGGAAAGTGATTTTCTCTGAAAGGACAGCATTTAGAAAGTGAAGCAACACTCCATTCACTTCGCACAGTGAATTGAACTGTTGGAACAGACTGCTTCTTTTTCAGAGAAACACATGTGAATTTTGTATTGAATGCTTGTAAGTAGCTAAAGGCACTTTCAAAGGAAAGTGATTTTCTCTGAAAGGACAGCATTTAGAAAGTGAAGGAACACTCCATTCACTTCGCACAGTGAATTGAAGTGTTGGAACAGACTACTTCTCTTTCACGAAACGGATATGAGTTTTTTGTGAATGCTTGTAAGTAGCTTAAGGCACTTTCAAAGGAAAGTGATTTTCTCTGAAAGGACAGGATTTAGAAAGTGAAGCAACACTCCATTCACTACGCACAGTGAATTGAAGTGTTGGAACAGACTGCTTCTCTTTCAGTGACATGCATGTGAATTTCTGTTGAATGCTTGTAAGTAGCTTAAGGCACTTTCAAAGGAAAGTGATTTTCTCTGAAAGGACAGCATTTAGAAAGTGAAGCAACACTCCATTCACTACGCACAGTGAATTGAAGTGTTGGAACAGACTGCTTCTCTTTCAGAAAAATGCATGTGAGTTTCTTGTGAATGCTTGTAAGTAGCTTAAGGCACTTTCAAAGAAAGTGATTTTCTCTGAGAGGACAGCATTTAGAAAGTGAAGCAACACTCCATTCACTTCGCACAGTGAATTGAAGTGTTGGAAGAGACTGCTTCTTTTTCAGAGAAATGCATGTGAATTTCTGTGGAATGCTTGTAAGTAGCTTAAGGCACTTTCAAAGGAAAGTGATTTTCTCTGAAAGGACAGCATTTAGAAAGTGAAACAACACTCCATTCACTTCGCGCAGTGAATTGAAGTGTTGGAACAGACTACTTCTCTTTCAGGAAACAGATATGAGATTTTTGTGAATGCTTGTAAGTAGCTTAAGGCATTTTCAAAGGAAAGTGATTTTCTCTGAAAGGACAGCATTTAGAAAGTGAAGCAACACTCCATTCACTTCGCACAGTGAATTGAAGTGTTGGAACAGACTGCTTCTCTTTCAGTGAAATGCATGTGAATTTCTATTGAATGCTTGTAAGTAGCTTAAGGCACTTTCAAAGGAAAGTGATTTTCTCTGAAAGGACAGCATTTAGAAAGTGAAGCAACACTCCATTCACTACGCACAGTGAATTGAACTGTTGGAACAGACTGCTTCTCTTTCAGACAAATGCATGTGAGTTTCTTGTGAATGCTTGTAAGTAGCTTAAGGCACTTTCAAAGGAAAGTGATTTTCTCTGAGAGGACAGCATTTAGAAAGTGAAGCAACACTCCATTCACTTCGCACAGTGAATTGAAGTGTTGGAACAGACTGCTTCTTTTTCAGAGAAACGCATGTGAATTTCTGTGGAATGCTTGTAAGTAGCTTAAGGCACTTTCAAAGGAAAGTGATTTTCTCTGAAAGGACAGCATTTAGAAAGTGAAGCAACACTCCATTCACTTCGCACAGTGAATTGAAGTGTTGGAGCAGACTGCTTCTCTTTCAGTGAAACGCATGTGAATTTCTGTGGAATGCTTGTTAGTAGCTTAAAGCAGTTTCAAAGGAAAGTGATTTTCTCTGAAAGGACAGCATTTAGAAAGTGGAGCAACACTCCATTCACTTCGCACAGTGAATTGAAGTGTTGGAACAGACAGCTTCTCATTCATAGAAACGCATTTGAGTTTCCTGTGAATGTGTGTAAGTAGCTTAAGGCACTTTCAAAGGAAAGTGATTTTCTCTGAAAGGACATCATTTAGAAAGTGAAGCAACACTCCATTCACTTCGCACAGTGAATTGAAGTGTTGGAACAGACTGCTTCTCTTTCAGAGAAACGCATGTGAATTTCTGTGGAATGCTTGTAAGTAGCTTAAGGCACTTTCAAAGGAAAGTGATTTTCTCTGAAAGGACAGCATTTAGAAAGTGAAACAACACTCCATTCACTTCGCACAGTGAATTGAAGTGTTGGAACAGACTGCTTCTCGTTCAGGAAACAGATATGTATTTTTTTATATGCTTGTAAGTAGCTTAAGGCACTTTCAAAGGAAAGTGATTTTCTCTGAAAGACAGCATTTAGAAAGTGAAGCAACACTCCATTCACTTCGCACAGTGAATTGAAGTGTTGGAACAGACTGCTTCTCTTTCAGAGAAACGCATGTGAATTTCTATTGAATGCTTGTAAGTAGCTTAAGGCACTTTCAAAGGAAAGTGATTTTCTCTGAAAGGACAGCATTTAGAAAGTGAAGCAACACTCCATTCACTACGCACAGTGAATTGAAGTGTTGGAACAGACTGCTTCTCTTTCAGAAAAATGCATGTGAGTTTCTTGTGAATGCTTGTAAGTAGCTTAAGGCACTTTCAAAGGAAAGTGATTTTCTCTGAAAGGACAGCATTTAGAAAATGAAGCAACACTCCATTCACTTCGCACAGTGAATTGAAGTGTTGGAACAGACTGCTTCTCTTTCAGAAAAATGCATGTGAGTTCTTCTGAATGCTTGTATGTAGCTTAAGGCATTTTCAAAAGAGAGTGATTTTCTCTAAAAGGAGAGCATATAGAAAGTGAAGCAACACTCCATTCACTTCGCCCAGTGAATTGAAGTGTTGGAACAGACTTCTTCTCTTTCAGAGAAACGGATGTGAGTTTTTTGTGAATGCTTGTAAGTAGCTTAAGGCACTTTCAAAGCAAAGTGATTTTCTCTGAATGGACAGCATTTAGAAAGTGAAGCAACACTCCATTCACTTCGCACAGTGAATTGAAGTGTTGGAACAGACTGCTTCTCTTTCAGAGAAACGCATGTGAATTTCTATTGAATGCTTGTAAATAGCTTAAGGCACTTTCAAAGGAAAGTGATTTTCTCTGAAAGGACAGCATTTAGAAAGTGAAGCAACACTCCATTCACTACGCACAGTGAATTGAAGTGTTGGAACAGACTGCTTCCCTTTCAGAAAAATGCATGTGAGTTTCTTGTGAATGCTTGTAAGTAGCTTAAGGCACTTTCAAAGGAAAGTGATTTTCTCTGAGAGGACAGCATTTAGAAAGTGAAGCAACACTCCATTCACTTCGCACAGTGAATTGAAGTGTTGGTAGAGACTGCTTCTTTTTCAGAGAAATGCATGTGAATTTCTGTGGAATGCTTGTAAGTAGCTTAAGGCACTTTCAAAGGAATGTGATTTTCTCTGAAAGGACAGCATTTAGAAAGTGTAACAACACTCCATTCACTTCGCGTAGTGAATTGAAGTGTTGGAACAGACTACTTCTCTTTCAGGAAACAGATATGAGTTTTTTGTGAATGCTTGTAAGTAGCTTAAGGCATTTTCAAAGGAAAGTGATTTTCTCTGAAAGGACAGCATTTAGAAAGTGAAGCAACACTCCATTCACTTCGCACAGTGAATTGAAGTGTTGGAACAGACTGCTTCTCTTTCAGTGAAATGCATGTGAATTTCTGTTGAATGCTTGTAAGTAGCTTAAGGCACTTTCAAAGGAAAGTGATTTTCTCTGAAAGGACAGCATTTAGAAAGTGAAGCAACACTCCATTCACTTCGCACAGTGAATTGAAGTGTTGGAGCAGACTGCTTCTCTTTCAGTGAAACGCATGTGAATTTCTGTTGAATGCTTGTAAGTAGTTTAAAGCAGTTTCAAAGGAAAGTGATTTTCTCTGAAAGGACAGCATTTAGAAAGTGAAGGAACACTCCATTCACTTCGCACATTGAATTGAAGTGTTGGAACAGACAGCTTCTCATTCATAGAAACGCATTTGAGTTTCCTGTGAATGTGTGTAAGTAGCTTAAGGCACTTTCAAAGGAAAGTGATTTTCTCTGAAAGGACAGCATTTAGAAAGTGAAGCAACACTCCATTCACTTCGCACAGTGAATTGAAGTGTTGGAACAGACTGCTTCTCTTTCAGAGAAACGCATGTGAATTTCTGTGGAATGCTTGTAAGTAGCTTAAGGCACTTTCAAAGGAAAGTGATTTTCTCTGAAAGGACAGCATTTAGAAAGTGAAGCAACACTCCATTCACTTCGCACAGTGAATTGAAGTGTTGGAACAGACTACTTCTCTTTCACAATACAGATATGAGTTTTTTGTGAATGCTTGTAAGTAGCTTAAGGCATTTTCAAAGGAAAGTGATTTTCTCTGAAAGGACAGCATTTAGAAAGTGAAGCAACACTCCATTCACTACGCACAGTGAATTGAAGTGTTGGAACAGACTGCTTCTCTTTCAGAAAAATGCATGTGAGTTTCTTGTGAATTCTTGTAAGTAGCTTAAGGCATTTTCAAAGTAAAGTGATTTTCTCTGAAAGGACAGCATTTAGAAAGTGAAGCAACACTCCATTCACTTCGCACAGTGAATTGAAGTGTTGGATCAGACAGCTTCTCTTTCATAGAAACGCATTTGAGTTTCCTGTGAATGTGTGTAAGTAGCTTAAGGCACTTTCAAAGGAAAGTGATTTTCTCTGAAAGGACAGCATTTAGAAAGTGAAATAACACTCCATTCACTTCTCAGAGTGAATTGAAGTGTTGGAACAGACTATTTCTCTTTCAGGAAACAGATATGAGTTTTTTGTGAATGCTTGTAAGTAGCTTAAGGCATTTTCAAAGGAAAGTGATTTTCTCTGAAAGGACAGCATTTAGAAAGTGAAGCAACACTCCATTCACTTCGCACAGTGAATTGAAGTGTTGGAACAGACTGCTTCTCTTTCAGTGAAATGCATGTGAATTTCTGTTGAATGCTTGTAAGTAGCTTAAGGCACTTTCAAAGGAAAGTGATTTTCTCTGAAAGGACAGCATTTAGAAAGTGAAGCAACACTCCATTCACTTTGCACAGTGAATTGAAGTGTTGGAGCAGACTGCTTCTCTTTCAGTGAAACGCATGTGAATTTCTGTTGAATGCTTGTAAGTAGCTTAAAGCAGTTTCAAAGGAAAGTGATTTTCTCTGAAAGGACAGCATTTAGAAAGTGAAGGAACACTCCATTCACTTCGCACAGTGAATTGAAGTGTTGGAACAGACTACTTCTCTTTCACGAAACAGATATGAGTTTTTTGTGAATGCTTGTAAGTAGCTTAAGGCATTTTCAAAGGAAAGTGATTTTCTCTGAAAGGAAAGCATTTAGAAAGTGAAGCAACACTCCATTCACTTCGCACAGTGAATTGAAGTGTTGGAACAGACTGCTTCTCTTTCAGAAAAATGCATGTGAGTTTCTTGTGAATGCTTGTAAGTAGCTTAAGGCACTTTCAAAGGAAAGTGATTTTCTCTGAAAGGACAGCATTTAGAAAGTGAAGCAACACTCCATTCACTTCGCAAAGTGAATTGAAGTGTTGGAACAGACTGCTTATCTTTCATGAAATGCATGTGAATTTCTGTTGAATGCTTGTAAGTAGCATAAGGCACTTTCAAAGGAAAGTGATTTTCTCTGAAAGGACAGCATTTAGAAAGTGAAGCATCACTCCATTCACTTCGCACAGTGAATTGAAATGTTGGAACAGACTGCTTCTCTTTCAGTGAAACGCATGTGAATTTCTGTTGAATGCTTGTAAGTAGCTTAAGGCACTTTCAAAGGAAAGTGATTTTCTCTAAAAGGACAGCATTTAGAAAGTGAAACAACACTCCATTCACTTCGCAGAGTGAATTGAAGTGTTGGAACAGACTGCTTCTCTTTCAGAGAAACGCATGTGAATTTCTGTGGAATGCTTGTAAGTAGCTTAAGGCACTTTCAAAGGAAAGTGATTTTCTCTGAAAGGACAGCATTTAGAAAGTGAAACAACACTCCATTCACTTCGCACAGTGAATTGAAGTGTTAGAACAGACTACTTCTCTTTCAGAGAAACAGATATGAGTTTTTTGTGAATGCTTGTAAGTAGCTTAAGGCACTTTCAAAGGAAAGTGATTTTCTCTGAAAGACATCATTTAGAAAGTGAAGCAACACTCCATTCACTTCGCCCAGTGAATTGAAGTGTTGGAACAGACAGCTTCTCTTTCATAGAAACGCATTTGAGTTTCCTTTGAATGTGTGTAAGTAGCTTAAGGCACTTTCAAAAGAAAGTGATTTTCTCTGAAAGGACAGCATTTAGAAAGTGAAGCAACACTCCATTCACTACGCACAGTGAATTGAAGTGTTGGAACAGACTGCTTCTCTTTCAGAAAAATGCATGTGAGTTTCTTGTGAATGCTTGTAAGTAGCTTAAGGCACTTTCAAAGGAAAGTGATTTTCTCTGAAAGGACAGCATTTAGAAAGTGAAGCAACACTCCATTCACTTCGCAAAGTGAATTGAAGTGTTGGAACAGACTGCTTATCTTTCATGAAATGCATGTGAATTTCTGTTGAATGCTTGTAAGTAGCATAAGGCACTTTCAAAGGAAAGTGATTTTCTCTGAAAGGACAGCATTTAGAAAGTGAAGCATCACTCCATTCACTTCGCACAGTGAATTGAAATGTTGGAACAGACTGCTTCTCTTTCAGTGAAACGCATGTGAATTTCTGTTGAATGCTTGTAAGTAGCTTAAGGCACTTTCAAAGGAAAGTGATTTTCTCTAAAAGGACAGCATTTAGAAAGTGAAACAACACTCCATTCACTTCGCAGAGTGAATTGAAGTTTTGGAACAGACTGCTACTCTTTCAGAGAAACGCATGTGAATTTCTGTGGAATGCTTGTAAGTAGCTTAAGGCACTTTCAAAGGAAAGTGATTTTCTCTGACAGGACAGCATTTAGAAAGTGAAATAACACTCCATTCACTTCTCAGAGTGAATTGAAGTGTTGGAACAGACTATTTCTCTTTCAGGAAACAGATTTGAGTTTTTTGTGAATGCTTGTAAGTAGCTTAAGGCATTTTCAAAGGAAAGTGATTTTCTCTGAAAGGACAGCATTTAGAAAGTGAAGCAACACTCCATTCACTTCGCACAGTGAATTGAACTGTTGGAACAGACTGCTTCTTTTTCAGAGAAACACATGTGAATTTCTATTGAATGCTTGTAAGTAGCTAAAGGTAATTTCAAAGGAAAGTGATTTTCTCTGAAAGGACAGCATTTAGAAAGTGAAGTAACACTCCATTCATTACGTACAGTGAATTGAAGTGTTGGAACAGACTGCTTCTGTTTCAGAAAAATGCATGTGAGTTTCTTGTGAATGCTTGTAAGTAGCTTAAGGCACTCTCAAAGGAAAGTGATTTTCTCTGAAAGGACAGCATTTAGAAAGTGAAGCAACACTCCATTCACTTCGCACAGTGAATTGAAGTGTTGGAACAGACAGCTTCTCTTTCATAGAAACGCATTTGAGTTTCTTTTGAATGTGTGTAAGTAGCTTAAGGCACTTTCAAAAGAAAGTGATTTTCTCTGAAAGGACAGCATTTAGAAAGTGAAGCAACACTCCATTCACTACGCACAGTGAATTGAAGTGTTGGAACAGACTGCTTCTCTTTCAGAAAAATGCATGTGAGTTTCTTGTGAATTCTTGTAAGTAGCTTAAGGCATTTTCAAAGTAAAGTGATTTTCTCTGAAAGGACAGCATTTAGAAAGTGAAACAACACTCCATTCACTTCGCACAGTGAATTGAAGTGTTAGAACAGACTACTTCTCTTTCAGAGAAACAGATATGAGTTTTTTGTGAATGCTTGTAAGTAGCTTAAGGCACTTTCAAAGGAAAGTGATTTTCTCTGAAAGACATCATTTAGAAAGTGAAGCAACACTCCATTCACTTCGCCCAGTGAATTGAAGTGTTGGAACAGACAGCTTCTCTTTCATAGAAACGCATTTGAGTTTCCTTTGAATGTGTGTAAGTAGCTTAAGGCACTTTCAAAAGAAAGTGATTTTCTCTGAAAGGACAGCATTTAGAAAGTGAAGCAACACTCCATTCACTACGCACAGTGAATTGAAGTGTTGGAACAGACTGCTTCTCTTTCAGAAAAATGCATGTGAGTTTCTTGTGAATGCTTGTAAGTAGCTTAAGGCACTTTCAAAGGAAAGTGATTTTCTCTGAAAGGACAGCATTTAGAAAGTGAAGCAACACTCCATTCACTTCGCAAAGTGAATTGAAGTGTTGGAACAGACTGCTTATCTTTCATGAAATGCATGTGAATTTCTGTTGAATGCTTGTAAGTAGCATAAGGCACTTTCAAAGGAAAGTGATTTTCTCTGAAAGGACAGCATTTAGAAAGTGAAGCATCACTCCATTCACTTCGCACAGTGAATTGAAATGTTGGAACAGACTGCTTCTCTTTCAGTGAAACGCATGTGAATTTCTGTTGAATGCTTGTAAGTAGCTTAAGGCACTTTCAAAGGAAAGTGATTTTCTCTAAAAGGACAGCATTTAGAAAGTGAAACAACACTCCATTCACTTCGCAGAGTGAATTGAAGTTTTGGAACAGACTGCTACTCTTTCAGAGAAACGCATGTGAATTTCTGTGGAATGCTTGTAAGTAGCTTAAGGCACTTTCAAAGGAAAGTGATTTTCTCTGACAGGACAGCATTTAGAAAGTGAAATAACACTCCATTCACTTCTCAGAGTGAATTGAAGTGTTGGAACAGACTATTTCTCTTTCAGGAAACAGATTTGAGTTTTTTGTGAATGCTTGTAAGTAGCTTAAGGCATTTTCAAAGGAAAGTGATTTTCTCTGAAAGGACAGCATTTAGAAAGTGAAGCAACACTCCATTCACTTCGCACAGTGAATTGAACTGTTGGAACAGACTGCTTCTTTTTCAGAGAAACACATGTGAATTTCTATTGAATGCTTGTAAGTAGCTAAAGGTAATTTCAAAGGAAAGTGATTTTCTCTGAAAGGACAGCATTTAGAAAGTGAAGTAACACTCCATTCATTACGTACAGTGAATTGAAGTGTTGGAACAGACTGCTTCTGTTTCAGAAAAATGCATGTGAGTTTCTTGTGAATGCTTGTAAGTAGCTTAAGGCACTCTCAAAGGAAAGTGATTTTCTCTGAAAGGACAGCATTTAGAAAGTGAAGCAACACTCCATTCACTTCGCACAGTGAATTGAAGTGTTGGAACAGACAGCTTCTCTTTCATAGAAACGCATTTGAGTTTCTTTTGAATGTGTGTAAGTAGCTTAAGGCACTTTCAAAAGAAAGTGATTTTCTCTGAAAGGACAGCATTTAGAAAGTGAAGCAACACTCCATTCACTACGCACAGTGAATTGAAGTGTTGGAACAGACTGCTTCTCTTTCAGAAAAATGCATGTGAGTTTCTTGTGAATTCTTGTAAGTAGCTTAAGGCATTTTCAAAGTAAAGTGATTTTCTCTGAAAGGACAGCATTTAGAAAGTGAAGCAACACTCCATTCACTTCGCACAGTGAATTGAAGTGTTGGATCAGACAGCTTCTCTTTCATAGAAACGCATTTGAGTTTCCTGTGAATGTGTGTAAGTAGCTTAAGGCACTTTCAAAGGAAAGTGATTTTCTCTGAAAGGACAGCATTTAGAAAGTGAAATAACACTCCATTCACTTCTCAGAGTGAATTGAAGTGTTGGAACAGACTATTTCTCTTTCAGGAAACAGATATGAGTTTTTTGTGAATGCTTGTAAGTAGCTTAAGGCATTTTCAAAGGAAAGTGATTTTCTCTGAAAGGACAGCATTTAGAAAGTGAAGCAACACTCCATTCACTTCGCACAGTGAATTGAAGTGTTGGAACAGACTGCTTCTCTTTCAGTGAAATGCATGTGAATTTCTGTTGAATGCTTGTAAGTAGCTTAAGGCACTTTCAAAGGAAAGTGATTTTCTCTGAAAGGACAGCATTTAGAAAGTGAAGCAACACTCCATTCACTTCGCACAGTGAATTGAAGTGTTGGAGCAGACTGCTTCTCTTTCAGTGAAACGCATGTGAATTTCTGTTGAATGCTTGTAAGTAGCTTAAAGCAGTTTCAAAGGAAAGTGATTTTCTCTGAAAGGACAGCATTTAGAAAGTGAAGTAACACTCCATTCACTTCGCACAGTGAATTGAAGTGTTGGAACAGACTACTTCTCTTTCACGAAACAGATATGAGTTTTTTGTGAATGCTTGTAAGTAGCTTAAGGCATTTTCAAAGGAAAGTGATTTTCTCTGAAAGGAAAGCATTTAGAAAGTGAAGCAACACTCCATTCACTTCGCACAGTGAATTGAAGTGTTGGAACAGACTGCTTCTCTTTCAGAAAAATGCATGTGAGTTTCTTGTGAATGCTTGTAAGTAGCTTAAGGCACTTTCAAAGGAAAGTGATTTTCTCTGAAAGGACAGCATTTAGAAAGTGAAGCAACACTCCATTCACTTCGCAAAGTGAATTGAAGTGTTGGAACAGACTGCTTATCTTTCATGAAATGCATGTGAATTTCTGTTGAATGCTTGTAAGTAGCATAAGGCACTTTCAAAGGAAAGTGATTTTCTCTGAAAGGACAGCATTTAGAAAGTGAAGCATCACTCCATTCACTTCGCACAGTGAATTGAAATGTTGGAACAGACTGCTTCTCTTTCAGTGAAACGCATGTGAATTTCTGTTGAATGCTTGTAAGTAGCTTAAGGCACTTTCAAAGGAAAGTGATTTTCTCTAAAAGGACAGCATTTAGAAAGTGAAACAACACTCCATTCACTTCGCAGAGTGAATTGAAGTGTTGGAACAGACTGCTTCTCTTTCAGAGAAACGCATGTGAATTTCTGTGGAATGCTTGTAAGTAGCTTAAGGCACTTTCAAAGGAAAGTGATTTTCTCTGAAAGGACAGCATTTAGAAAGTGAAACAACACTCCATTCACTTCGCACAGTGAATTGAAGTGTTAGAACAGACTACTTCTCTTTCAGAGAAACAGATATGAGTTTTTTGTGAATGCTTGTAAGTAGCTTAAGGCACTTTCAAAGGAAAGTGATTTTCTCTGAAAGACATCATTTAGAAAGTGAAGCAACACTCCATTCACTTCGCCCAGTGAATTGAAGTGTTGGAACAGACAGCTTCTCTTTCATAGAAACGCATTTGAGTTTCCTTTGAATGTGTGTAAGTAGCTTAAGGCACTTTCAAAAGAAAGTGATTTTCTCTGAAAGGACAGCATTTAGAAAGTGAAGCAACACTCCATTCACTACGCACAGTGAATTGAAGTGTTGGAACAGACTGCTTCTCTTTCAGAAAAATGCATGTGAGTTTCCTGTGAATGTGTGTAAGTAGCTTAAGGCACTTTCAAAGGAAAGTGATTTTCTCTGAAAGGACAGCATTTAGAAAGTGAAGCAACACTCCATTCACTTCGCAAAGTGAATTGAAGTGTTGGAACAGACTGCTTATCTTTCATGAAATGCATGTGAATTTCTGTTGAATGCTTGTAAGTAGCATAAGGCACTTTCAAAGGAAAGTGATTTTCTCTGAAAGGACAGCATTTAGAAAGTGAAGCATCACTCCATTCACTTCGCACAGTGAATTGAAATGTTGGAACAGACTGCTTCTCTTTCAGTGAAACGCATGTGAATTTCTGTTGAATGCTTGTAAGTAGCTTAAGGCACTTTCAAAGGAAAGTGATTTTCTCTAAAAGGACAGCATTTAGAAAGTGAAACAACACTCCATTCACTTCGCAGAGTGAATTGAAGTTTTGGAACAGACTGCTACTCTTTCAGAGAAACGCATGTGAATTTCTGTGGAATGCTTGTAAGTAGCTTAAGGCACTTTCAAAGGAAAGTGATTTTCTCTGACAGGACAGCATTTAGAAAGTGAAATAACACTCCATTCACTTCTCAGAGTGAATTGAAGTGTTGGAACAGACTATTTCTCTTTCAGGAAACAGATTTGAGTTTTTTGTGAATGCTTGTAAGTAGCTTAAGGCATTTTCAAAGGAAAGTGATTTTCTCTGAAAGGACAGCATTTAGAAAGTGAAGCAACACTCCATTCACTTCGCACAGTGAATTGAACTGTTGGAACAGACTGCTTCTTTTTCAGAGAAACACATGTGAATTTCTATTGAATGCTTGTAAGTAGCTAAAGGTAATTTCAAAGGAAAGTGATTTTCTCTGAAAGGACAGCATTTAGAAAGTGAAGTAACACTCCATTCATTACGTACAGTGAATTGAAGTGTTGGAACAGACTGCTTCTGTTTCAGAAAAATGCATGTGAGTTTCTTGTGAATGCTTGTAAGTAGCTTAAGGCACTCTCAAAGGAAAGTGATTTTCTCTGAAAGGACAGCATTTAGAAAGTGAAGCAACACTCCATTCACTTCGCACAGTGAATTGAAGTGTTGGAACAGACTGCTTCTTTTTCAGAGAAACGCATGTGAATTTCTGTGGAATGATTGTAAGTAGCTTAAGGCACTTTCAAAGGAAAGTGATTTTCTCTGAAAGGACAGCATTTAGAAAGTGAAACAACACTCCATTCACTTCGCACAGTGAATTGAAGTGTTGGAACAGACTACTTCTCTTTCACGAAACGGATATGAGTTTTTTGTGAATGCTTGTAAGTAGCTTAAGGCACTTTCAAAGGAAAGTGATTTTCTCTGAAAGGACAGGATTTAGAAAGTGAAGCAACACTCCATTCACTTTGCACAGTGAATTGAAGTGTTGGAACAGACTGCTTCTCTTTCAGTGACATGCATGTGAATTTCTGTTGAATGCTTGTAAGTAGCTTAAGGCACTTTCAAAGGAAAGTGATTTTCTCGGAAAGGACAGCATTTAGAAAGTGAAGCAACACTCCATTCACTACGCACAGTGAATTGAAGTGTTGGAACAGACTGCTTCTCTTTCAGAAAAATGCATGTGAGTTTCTTGTGAATGCTTGTAAGTAGCTTAAGGCACTTTCAAAGGAAAGTGATTGTCTCTGAAAGGACAGCATTTAGAAAGTGAAGCAACACTCCATTCACTTCGCACAGTGAATTGAAGTGTTGGAAGAGACTGCTTCTTTTTCAGAGAAATGCATGTGAATTTCTGTGGAATGCTTGTAAGTAGCTTAAGGCACTTTCAAAGGAAAGTGATTTTCTCTGAAAGGACAGCATTTAGAAAGTGAAACAACACTCCATTCACTTCGCGCAGTGAATTGAAGTGTTGGAACAGACTACTTCTCTTTCAGGAAACAGATATGAGATTTTTGTGAATGCTTGTAAGTAGCTTAAGGCATTTTCAAAGGAAAGTGATTTTCTCTGAAAGGACAGCATTTAGAAAGTGAAGCAACACTCCATTCACTTCGCACAGTGAATTGAAGTGTTGGAACAGACTGCTTCTCTTTCAGACAAATGCATGTGAGTTTCTTGTGAATGCTTGTAAGTAGCTTAAGGCACTTTCAAAGGAAAGTGATTTTCTCTGAGAGGACAGCATTTAGAAAGTGAAGCAACACTCCATTCACTTCCCACAGTGAATTGAAGTGTTGGAACAGACTGCTTCTTTTTCAGAGAAACGCATGTGAATTTCTGTGGAATGCTTGTAAGTAGCTTAAGGCACTTTCAAATGAAAGTGATTTTCTCTGAAAGGACAGCATTTAGAAAGTGAAGCAACACTCCATTCACTACGCAGAGTGAATTGAAGTGTTGGAACAGACTGCTTCTCTTTCAGAAAAATGCATGTGAGTTTTTTGTGAATGCATGTAAGTAGCTTAAGGCACTTTCAAAGTAAAGTGATTTTCTCTGAGAGGACAGCATTTAGAAAGTGAAGCAACACTCCATTCACTTCGCACAGTGAATTGAAGTGTTGGAACAGACTGCTTCTTTTTCAGAGAAACGCATGTGAATTTCTGTGGAATGCTTGTAAGTAGCTTAAGGCACTTTCAAAGGAAAGTGATTTTCTCTGAAAGGACAGCATTTAGAAAGTGAAGCAACACTCCATTCACTTCGCACAGTGATTTGAAGTGTTGGAGCAGACTGCTTCTCTTTCAGTGAAACGCATGTGAATTTCTGTTGAATGCTTGTTAGTAGCTTAAAGCAGTTTCAAAGGAAAGTGATTTTCTCTGAAAGGACAGCATTTAGAAAGTGGAGCAACACTCCATTCACTTCGCACAGTGAATTGAAGTGTTGGAACAGACAGCTTCTCATTCATAGAAACGCATTTGAGTTTCCTGTGAATGTGTGTAAGTAGCTTAAGGCACTTTCAAAGGAAAGTGATTTTCTCTGAAAGGACATCATTTAGAAAGTGAAGCAACACTCCATTCACTTCGCACAGTGAATTGAAGTGTTGGAACAGACTGCTTCTCTTTCAGAGAAACGCATGTGAATTTCTGTGGAATGCTTGTAAGTAGCTTAAGGCACTTTCAAAGGAAAGTGATTTTCTCTGAAAGGACAGCATTTAGAAAGTGAAACAACACTCCATTCACTTCGCACAGTGAATTGAAGTGTTGGAACAGACTGCTTCTCGTTCAGGAAACAGATATGTATTTTTTTATATGCTTGTAAGTAGCTTAAGGCACTTTCAAAGGAAAGTGATTTTCTCTGAAAGACAGCATTTAGAAAGTGAAGCAACACTCCATTCACTTCGCACAGTGAATTGAAGTGTTGGAACAGACTGCTTCTCTTTCAGAGAAACGCATGAAATTTCTATTGAATGCTTGTAAGTAGCTTAAGGCACTTTCAAAGGAAAGTGATTTTCTCTGAAAGGACAGCATTTAGAAAGTGAAGCAACACTCCATTCACTACGCACAGTGAATTGAAGTGTTGGAACAGACTGCTTCTCTTTCAGAAAAATGCATGTGAGTTTCTTGTGAATGCTTGTAAGTAGCTTAAGGCATTTTCAAAGGAAAGTGATTTTCTCTGAGAGGACAGCATTTAGAAAGTGAAGCAACACTCCATTCACTTCGCACAGTGAATTGAAGTGTTGGAACAGACTGCTTCTCTTTCAGAAAAATGCATGTGAGTTCTTCTGAATGCTTGTATGTAGCTTAAGGCATTTTCAAAAGACAGTGATTTTCTCTAAAAGGAGAGCATATAGAAAGTGAAGCAACACTCCATTCACTTCGCCCAGTGAATTGAAGTGTTGGAACAGACTTCTTCTCTTTCAGAGAAACGGATGTGAGTTTTTTGTGAATGCTTGTAAGTAGCTTAAGGCACTTTCAAAGCAAAGTGATTTTCTCTGAATGGACAGCATTTAGAAAGTGAAGCAACACTCCATTCACTTCGCACAGTGAATTGAAGTGTTGGAACAGACTGCTTCTCTTTCAGAGAAACGCATGTGAATTTCTATTGAATGCTTGTAAATAGCTTAAGGCACTTTCAAAGGAAAGTGATTTTCTCTGAAAGGACAGCATTTAGAAAGTGAAGCAACACTCCATTCACTACGCACAGTGAATTGAAGTGTTGGAACAGACTGCTTCTCTTTCAGAAAAATGCATGTGAGTTTCTTGTGAATGCTTGTAAGTAGCTTAAGGCACTTTCAAAGGAAAGTGATTTTCTCTGAGAGGACAGCATTTAGAAAGTGAAGCAACACTCCATTCACTTCGCACAGTGAATTGAAGTGTTGGTAGAGACTGCTTCTTTTTCAGAGAAATGCATGTGAATTTCTGTGGAATGCTTGTAAGTAGCTTAAGGCACTTTCAAAGGAATGTGATTTTCTCTGAAAGGACAGCATTTAGAAAGTGTAACAACACTCCATTCACTTCGCGTAGTGAATTGAAGTGTTGGAACAGACTACTTCTCTTTCAGGAAACAGATATGAGTTTTTTGTGAATGCTTGTAAGTAGCTTAAGGCATTTTCAAAGGAAAGTGATTTTCTCTGAAAGGACAGCATTTAGAAAGTGAAGCAACACTCCATTCACTTCGCACAGTGAATTGAAGTGTTGGAACAGACTGCTTCTCTTTCAGTGAAATGCATGTGAATTTCTGTTGAATGCTTGTAAGTAGCTTAAGGCACTTTCAAAGGAAAGTGATTTTCTCTGAAAGGACAGCATTTAGAAAGTGAAGCAACACTCCATTCACTTCGCACAGTGAATTGAAGTGTTGGAGCAGACTGCTTCTCTTTCAGTGAAACGCATGTGAATTTCTGTTGAATGCTTGTAAGTAGTTTAAAGCAGTTTCAAAGGAAAGTGATTTTCTCTGAAAGGACAGCATTTAGAAAGTGAAGGAACACTCCATTCACTTCGCACAGTGAATTGAAGTGTTGGAACAGACAGCTTCTCATTCATAGAAACGCATTTGAGTTTCCTGTGAATGTGTGTAAGTAGCTTAAGGCACTTTCAAAGGAAAGTGATTTTCTCTGAAAGGACAGCATTTAGAAAGTGAAGCAACACTCCATTCACTTCGCACAGTGAATTG
The DNA here is from genome assembly GCF_982192425.1 of Myodes glareolus. Taxonomy (NCBI): domain Eukaryota; kingdom Metazoa; phylum Chordata; class Mammalia; order Rodentia; family Cricetidae; genus Myodes; species Myodes glareolus. The sequence continues at coordinate 69,435 of NW_028263252.1, forward strand.
AAGTGTTGGAACAGACTGCTTCTCTTTCAGAGAAACGCATGTGAATTTCTGTGGAATGCTTGTAAGTAGCTTAAGGCACTTTCAAAGGAAAGTGATTTTCTCTGAAAGGACAGCATTTAGAAAGTGAAGCAACACTCCATTCACTTCGCACAGTGAATTGAAGTGTGGGAACAGACTGCTTCTCTTTCAGAAAAATGCATGTGAGTTCTTCTGAATGCTTGTATGTAGCTTAAGGCATTTTCAAAAGAGAGTGATTTTCTCTAAAAGGAGAGCATATAGAAAGTGAAGCAACACTCCATTCACTTCGCCCAGTGAATTGAAGTGTTGGAACAGACTTCTTCTCTTTCAGAGAAACGGATGTGAGTTTTTTGTGAATGCTTGTAAGTAGCTTAAGGCACTTTCAAAGGAAAGTGATTTTCTCTGAATGGACAGCATTTAGAAAGTGAAGCAACACTCCATTCACTTCGCACAGTGAATTGAAGTGTTGGAACAGACTGCTTCTCTTTCAGAGAAACGCATGTGAATTTCTATTGAATGCTTGTAAATAGCTTAAGGCACTTTCAAAGGAAAGTGATTTTCTCTGAAAGGACAGCATTTAGAAAGTGAAGCAACACTCCATTCACTACGCACAGTGAATTGAAGTGTTGGAACAGACTGCTTCTCTTTCAGAAAAATGCATGTGAGTTTCTTGTGAATGCTTGTAAGTAGCTTAAGGCACTTTCAAAGGAAAGTGATTTTCTCTGAGAGGACAGCATTTAGAAAGTGAAGCAACACTCCATTCACTTCGCACAGTGAATTGAAGTGTTGGTAGAGACTGCTTCTTTTTCAGAGAAATGCATGTGAATTTCTGTGGAATGCTTGTAAGTAGCTTAAGGCACTTTCAAAGGAATGTGATTTTCTCTGAAAGGACAGCATTTAGAAAGTGTAACAACACTCCATTCACTTCGCGTAGTGAATTGAAGTGTTGGAACAGACTACTTCTCTTTCAGGAAACAGATATGAGTTTTTTGTGAATGCTTGTAAGTAGCTTAAGGCATTTTCAAAGGAAAGTGATTTTCTCTGAAAGGACAGCATTTAGAAAGTGAAGCAACACTCCATTCACTTTGCACAGTGATTTGAAGTGTTGGAGCAGACTGCTTCTCTTTCAGTGAAACGCATGTGAATTTCTGTTGAATGCTTGTAAGTAGTTTAAAGCAGTTTCAAAGGAAAGTGATTTTCTCTGAAAGGACAGCATTTAGAAAGTGAAGGAACACTCCATTCACTTCGCACAGTGAATTGAAGTGTTGGAACAGACAGCTTCTCATTCATAGAAACGCATTTGAGTTTCCTGTGAATGTGTGTAAGTAGCTTAAGGCACTTTCAAAGGAAAGTGATTTTCTCTGAAAGGACAGCATTTAGAAAGTGAAGCAACACTCCATTCACTTCGCACAGTGAATTGAAGTGTTGGAACAGACTGCTTCTCTTTCAGAGAAACGCATGTGAATTTCTGTGGAATGCTTGTAAGTAGCTTAAGGCACTTTCAAAGGAAAGTGATTTTCTCTGAAAGGACAGCATTTAGAAAGTGAAGCAACACTCCATTCACTTCGCACAGTGAATTGAAGTGTTGGAACAGACTGCTTCTCTTTCAGAAAAATGCATGTGAGTTCTTCTGAATGCTTGTATGTAGCTTAAGGCATTTTCAAAAGAGAGTGATTTTCTCTAAAAGGAGAGCATATAGAAAGTGAAGCAACACTCCATTCACTTCGCCCAGTGAATTGAAGTGTTGGAACAGACTTCTTCTCTTTCAGAGAAACGGATGTGAGTTTTTTGTGAATGCTTGTAAGTAGCTTAAGGCACTTTCAAAGCAAAGTGATTTTCTCTGAATGGACAGCATTTAGAAAGTGAAGCAACACTCCATTCACTTCGCACAGTGAATTGAAGTGTTGGAACAGACTGCTTCTCTTTCAGAGAAACGCATGTGAATTTCTATTGAATGCTTGTAAATAGCTTAAGGCACTTTCAAAGGAAAGTGATTTTCTCTGAAAGGACAGCATTTAGAAAGTGAAGCAACACTCCATTCACTACGCACAGTGAATTGAAGTGTTGGAACAGACTGCTTCTCTTTCAGAAAAATGCATGTGAGTTTCTTGTGAATGCTTGTAAGTAGCTTAAGGCACTTTCAAAGGAAAGTGATTTTCTCTGAGAGGACAGCATTTAGAAAGTGAAGCAACACTCCATTCACTTCACACAGTGAATTGAAGTGTTGGTAGAGACTGCTTCTTTTTCAGAGAAATGCATGTGAATTTCTGTAAATGCTTGTAAGTAGCTTAAGGCACTTTCAAAGGAATGTGATTTTCTCTGAAAGGACAGCATTTAGAAAGTGTAACAACACTCCATTCACTTCGCGTAGTGAATTGAAATGTTGGAACAGACTACTTCTCTTTCAGGAAACAGATATGAGTTTTTTGTGAATGCTTGTAAGTAGCTTAAGGCATTTTCAAAGGAAAGTGATTTTCTCTGAAAGGACAGCATTTAGAAAGTGAAGCAACACTCCATTTACTTCGCACAGTGAATTGAAGTGTTGGAACAGACAGCTTCTCTTTCATAGAAACGCATTTGAGTTTCCTGTGAATGTGTGCAAGTAGCTTAAGGCACTTTCAAAGGAAAGTGATTTTCTCTGACAGGACAGCATTTAGAAAGTGAAACAACACTCCATTCACTTCGCAGAGTGAATTGAAGTGTTGGAACAGACTGCTTCTTTTTCAGAGAAACGCATGTGAATTTCTGTGGAATGCTTGTAAGTAGCTTAAGGCACTTTCAAAGGAAAGTGATTTTCTCAGAGAGGACAGCATTTAGAAAGTGAAACAACACTCCATTCACTTCGTACAGTGAATTGAAGTGTTGTAACAGACTACTTCTCTTTCAGAAAAACAGATATGAGTTTTTTGTGAATGCTTGTATGTAGCTTAAGGCACTTTCAAAGGAAAGTGATTTTCTCTGAAAGGCAGCCTTTAGAAAGTGAAGCAACACTCCATTCACTTCGCACAGTGAATTGAAGTGTTGGAACAGACAGCTTCTCTTTCATTGAAACGCATTTGAGTTTCCTGTGAATGTGTGTAAGTAGCTTAAGGCACTTTCAAAGGAAAGTGATTTTCTCTGAAAGGACAGCATTTAGAAAGTGAAGCAACACTCCATTCACTACGCACAGTGAATTGAAGTGTTGGAACAGACTGCTTCTCTTTCAGAAAAATGCATGTGAGTTTCTTGTGAATGCTTGTAAGTAGCTTAAGGCACTTTCAAAGGAAAGTGATTTTCTCTGAAAGGACAGCATTTAGAAAGTGAAGCAACACTCCATTCACTTCGCACAATGAATTGAACTGTTGGAACAGACTGCTTCTTTTTCAGAGAAACTTATGTGAATTTCTATTGAATGCTTGTAAGTAGCTTAAGGTACTTTCAAAGGAAAGTGATTTTCTCTGAAAGGACAGCATTTAGAAAGTGAAACCACACTCCATTCACTTCGCACAGTGAATTGAAGTGTTGGAACAGACTACTTCTCTTTCACGATACAGATAGAGTTTTTTGTGAACGCTTGTAAGTAGCTTAAGGCATTTTCAAAGGAAAGTGATTTTCTCTGAAAGGACAGCATTTAGAAAGTGAAGCAACACTCCATTTACTTCGCACAGTGAATTGAAGTGTTGGAACAGACTACTTCTCTTTCAGAGAAACAGATATGAATTTTTTGTGAATGCTTGTAAGTAGCTTAAGGCACTTTCAAAGGAAAGTGATTTTCTCTGAAAGGACAGCATTTAGAAAGTAAAGCAACACTCCATTCACTACGCACAGTGAATTGAAGTGTTGGAACAGACTGCTTTTCTTTCAGAAAAATGCATGTGAGTTTCTTGTGAATGCTTGTAAGTAGCTTAAGGCACTTTCAAAGGAAAGTGATTTTCTCTGAAAGGACAGCATTTAGAAAGTGAAGCAACACTCCATTCACTTCGCACAATGAATTGAACTGTTGGAACAGACTGCTTCTTTTTCAGAGAAACTTATGTGAATTTCTATTGAATGCTTGTAAGTAGCTTAAGGTACTTTCAAAGGAAAGTGATTTTCTCTGAAAGGACAGCATTTAGAAAGTGAAACCACACTCCATTCACTTCGCACAGTGAATTGAAGTGTTGGAACAGACTACTTCTCTTTCACAATACAGATATGAGTTTTTTGTGAACGCTTGTAAGTAGATTAAGGCATTTTCAAAGGAAAGTGATTTTCTCTGAAAGGACAGCATTTAGAAAGTGAAGCAACACTCCATTCACTTCGCACAGTGAATTGAAGTGTTGGAACAGACTACTTCTCTTTCAGAGAAACAGATATGAATTTTTTGTGAATGCTTGTAAGTAGCTTAAGGCACTTTCAAAGGAAAGTGATTTTCTCTGAAAGGACAGCATTTAGAAAGTGAAGCAACACTCCATTCACTACGCACAGTGAATTGAAGTGTTGGAACAGACTGCTTTTCTTTCAGAAAAATGCATGTGAGTTTCTTGTGAATGCTTGTAAGTAGCTTAAGGCACTTTCAAAGGAAAGTGATTTTCTCTGAAAGGACAGCATTTAGAAAGTGAAGCAACACTCCATTCACTTCGCACAGTGAATTGAAGTGTTGGAACAGACTGCTTCTCTTTCAGAAAAATGCATGTGAGTTCTTCTGAATGCTTGTATGTAGCTTAAGGCATTTTCAAAAGAGAGTGATTTTCTCTAAAAGGAGAGCATATAGAAAGTGAAGCAACACTCCATTCACTTCGCCCAGTGAATTGAAGTGTTGGAACAGACTTCTTCTCTTTCAGAGAAACGGATGTGAGTTTTTTGTGAATGCTTGTAAGTAGCTTAAGGCACTTTCAAAGCAATGTGATTTTCTCTGAATGGACAGCATTTAGAAAGTGAAGCAACACTCCATTCACTTCGCACAGTGAATTGAAGTGTTGGAACAGACTGCTTCTCTTTCAGAGAAACGCATGTGAATTTCTATTGAATGCTTGTAAGTAGCTTAAGGCACTTTCAAAGGAAAGTGATTTTCTCTGAAAGACGGCCTTTAGAAAGTGAAGCAACACTCCATTCACTTTGCACAGTGAATTGAAGTGTTGGAACAGACAGCTTCTCTTTCATTGAAACGCATTTGAGTTTCCTGTGAATGTGTGTAAGTAGCTTAAGGCACTTTCAAAGGAAAGTGATTTTCTCTGAAAGGACAGCATTTAGAAAGTGAAGCAACACTCCATTCACTACGCACAGTGAATTGAAGTGTTGGAACAGACTGCTTCTCTTTCAGAAAAATGCATGTGAGTTTCTATTGAATGCTTGTAAGTAGCTTAAGGTACTTTCAAAGGAAAGTGATTTTCTCTGAAAGGACAGCATTTAGAAAGTGAAACCACACTCCATTCACTTCGCACAGTGAATTGAAGTGTTGGAACAGACTACTTCTCTTTCACGAAACAGATATGAGTTTTTTGTGAATGCTTGTAAGTAGCTTAAGGCATTTTCAAAGGAAAGTGATTTTCTCTGAAAGGACAGCATTTAGAAAGTGAAGCAACACTCCATTCACTTCGCACAGTGAATTGAAGTGTTGGAACAGACTGCTTCTCTTTCAGAGAAACGCATGTGAATTTCTGTGGAATGCTTGTAAGAAGCTTAAGGCACTTTCAAAGGAAAGTGATTTTCTCTGAAAGGACAGCATTTAGAAAGTGAAACAACACTCCATTCACTTCGCACAGTGAATTGAAGTGTTGGAACAGACTACTTCTCTTTCAGAGAAACAGATATGAATTTTTTGTGAATGCTTGTAAGTAGCTTAAGGCAATTTCAAAGGAAAGTGATTTTCTCTGACAGGACAGGATTTAGAAAGTGAAATAACACTCCATTCACTTCGCACAGTGAATTGAAGTGTTGGAACAGACAGTTTCTCTTTCATAGAAACACATTTGAGTTTCCTGTGAATGTGTGTAAGTAGCTTAAGGCACTTTCAAAGGAAAGTGATTTTCTCTGACAGGACAGCATTTAGAAAGTGAAATAACACTCCATTCACTTCTCAGAGTGAATTGAAGTGTTGGAACAGACTGCTTCTCTTTCAGAAAAATGCATGTGAGTTTCTTGTGAATGCTTGTAAGTAGCTTAAGGCACTTTCAAAGGAAAGTGATTTTCTCTGAATGGACAGCATTTAGAAAGTGAAACCACACTCCATTCACTTCGTACAGTGAATTGAAGTGTTGGAACAGACTTCTTCTCTTTCAGAGAAACGGATGTGAGTTTTTTGTGAATGCTTGTAAGTAGCTTAAGGCACTTTCAAAGCAAAGTGATTTTCTCTGAATGGACAGCATTTAGAAAGTGAAGCAACACTCCATTCACTTCGCACAGTGAATTGAAGTGTTGGAACAGACTGCTTCTCTTTCAGAGAAACGCATGTGAATTTCTATTGAATGCTTGTAAGTAGCTTAAGGCACTTTCAAAGGAAAGTGATTTTCTCTGAAAGGACAGCATTTAGAAAGTGAAGCAACACTCCATTCACTACGCACAGTGAATTGAAGTGTTGGAACAGACTGCTTCTCTTTCAGAAAAATGCATGTGAGTTTCTTGTGAATGCTTGTAAGTAGCTTAAGGCACTTTCAAAGGAAAGTGATTTTCTCTGAAAGGACGGCATTTAGAAAGTGAAGCAACACTCCATTCACTTCGCACAGTGAATTGAAGTGTTGGAACAGACTGCTTCTTTTTCAGAGAAACACATGTGCATTTCTATTGAATGCTTGTAAGTAGCTTAAGGCACTTTCAAAGGAAAGTGATTTTCTCTGAAAGGACAGCATTTAGAAAGTGAAGCAACACTTCATTCACTTCGCACAGTGAATTGAAGTGTTGGAGCAGACTGCTTCTCTTTCAGTGAAACGCATGTGAATTTCTGTTGAATGCTTGTAAGTAGCTTAAAGCAGTTTCAAAGGAAAGTGATTTTCTCTGAAAGGACAGCATTTAGAAAGTGAAGCAACACTCCATTCACTTCGCACAGTGAATTGAAGTGTTGGAACAGACAGCTTCTCATTCATAGAAACGCATTTGAGTTTCCTGTGAATGTGTGTAAGTAGCTTAAGGCACTTTCAAAGGAAAGTGATTTTCTCTGAAAGGACATCATTTAGAAAGTGAAGCAACACTCCATTCACTTCGCACAGTGAATTGAAGTGTTGGAACAGACTACTTCTCTTTCAGAGAAACAGATATGAGTTTTTTGTGAATGCTTGTAAGTAGTTTAAGGCACTTTCAAAGGAAAGTGATTTTCTCTGAAAGACAGCATTTAGAAAGTGAAGCAACACTCCATTCACTTCGCACAGTGAATTGAAGTGTTGGAACAGACTACTTCTCTTTCATAGAAACGCAATTGAGTTTCCTGTGAATGTGTGTAAGTAGCTTAAGGCACTTTCAAAGGAAAGTGAATTTCTCTGAAAGGACAGCATTTAGAAAGTGAAGCAACACTCCATTCACTACGCACAGTGAATTGAAGTGTTGGAACAGACTGCTTCTCTTTCAGAAAAATGCATGTGAGTTTCTTGTGAATGCTTGTAAGTAGCTTAAGGCACTTTCAAAGGAAAGTGATTTTCTCTGAAAAGACAGCATTTAGAAAGTGAAGCAACACTCCATTCACTTCGCACAGTGAATTGAAGTGTTGGAACAGACTGCTTCTTTTTCAGAGAAACACATGTGAATTTCTACTGAATGCTTGTAATTAGCTTAAGGTACTTTCAAAGGAAAGTGATTTTCTCTGAAAGGACAGCATTTAGAAAGTGAAGCAACACTCCATTCACTACGTACAGTGAATTGAAGTGTTGGAACAGACTGCTTCTATTTCAGAAAAATGCATGTGAGTTTCTTGTGAATGCTTGTAAGTAGCTTAAGGCACTTTCAAAGGAAAGTGATTTTCTCTGAAAGGACAGCATTTAGAAAGTGAAGCAACACTCCATTCACTTCGCACAGTGAATTGAAGTTTTGGAACAGACTGCTTATTTTTCAGAGAAATGCATGTCAATTTCTGTTGAATGCTTGTAAGTAGCTTAAGGCACTTTCAAAGGAAAGTGATTTTCTCTGAAAGGACAGCATTTAGAAAGTGAAACCACACTCCATTCACTTCGCACAGTGAATTGAAGTGTTGGAACAGACTACTTTTCTTTCACGAAACAGATATGAGTTTTTTGTGAATGCTTGTAAGTAGCTTAAGGCATTTTCAAAGGAAAGTGATTTTCTCTGAAAGGACAGCATTTAGAAAGTGAAGCAACACTCCATTCACTTCGCACAGTGAATTGAAGTGTTGGAACAGACTGCTTCTCTTTCAGTGACATGCATGTGAATTTCTGTTGAATGCTTGTAAGTAGCTTAAGGCACTTTCAAAGGAAAGTGATTTTCTCTGAAAGGACAGCATTTAGAAAGTGAAGCAACACTCCATTCACTTCGCACAGTGAATTGAAATGTTGGAACAGACTGCTTCTCTTTCAGTGAAACGCATGTGAATTTCTGTTGAATGCTTGTAAGTAGCTTAAGGCACTTTCAAAAGAAAGTGATTTTCTCTGAAAGGACAGCATTTAGAAAGTGAAACAACACTCCATTCACTTCGCACAGTGAATTGAAGTGTTGGAACAGACTACTTCTCTTTCAGAAAAATGCATGTGCGTTCTTCTGAATGCTTGTATGTAGCTTAAGGCATTTTCAAAAGAGAGTGATTTTCTCTAAAAGGAGAGCATATAGAAAGTGAAGCAACACTCCATTCACTTTGCCCAGTGAATTGAAGTGTTGGAACAGACTTCTTCTCTTTCAGAGAAACGGATGTGAGTTTTTTGTGAATGCTTGTAAGTAGCTTAAGGCACTTTCAAAGCAAAGTGATTTTATCTGAATGGACAGCATTTAGAAAGTGAAGCAACACTCCATTCACTTCGCACAGTGAATTGAAGTGTTGAAACAGACTGCTTCTCTTTCAGAGAAACGCATGTGAATTTCTAATGAATGCTTGTAAGTAGCTTAAGGCACTTTCAAAGGAAAGTGATTTTCTCTGAAAGGACAGCATTTAGAAAGTGAAGCAACACTCCACTCACTACGCACAGTGAATTGAAGTGTTGGAACAGACTGCTTCTCTTTCAGAAAAATGCATGTGAGTTTCTTGTGAATGCTTGTAAGGAGCTTAAGGCTCTTTCAAAGGAAAGTGATTTTCTCTGAAAGGACAGCATTTAGAAAGTGAAGCAACACTCCATTCACTTCGCACAGTGAATTGAAGTGTTGGAACAGACTGCTTCTTTTTCAGAGAAACACATGTGAATTTCTATTGAATGCTTGTAAGTAGCTTAAGGCACTTTCAAAGGAAAGTGATTTTCTCTGAAAGGACAGCATTTAGAAAGTGAAGCAACACTTCATTCACTTCGCACAGTGAATTGAAGTGTTGGAGCAGACTGCTTCTCTTTCAGTGAAACGCATGTGAATTTCTGTTGAATGCTTGTAAGTAGCTTAAAGCAGTTTCAAAGGAAAGTGATTTTCTCTGAAAGGACAGCATTTAGAAAGTGAAGCAACACTCCATTCACTTCGCACAGTGAATTGAAGTGTTGGAACAGACAGCTTCTCATTCATAGAAACGCATTTGAGTTTCCTGTGAATGTGTGTAAGTAGCTTAAGGCACTTTCAAAGGAAAGTGATTTTCTCTGAAAGGACATCATTTAGAAAGTGAAGCAACACTCCATTCACTTCGTACAGTGAATTGAAGTGTTGGAACAGACTACTTCTCTTTCAGAGAAACAGATATGAGTTTTTTGTGAATGCTTGTAAGTAGTTTAAAGCACTTTCAAAGGAAAGTGATTTTCTCTGAAAGACAGCATTTAGAAAGTGAAGCAACACTCCATTCACTTCGCACAGTGAATTGAAGTGTTGGAACAGACTACTTCTCTTTCATAGAAACGCATTTGAGTTTCCTGTGAATGTGTGTAAGTAGCTTAAGGCACTTTCAAAGGAAGTGATTTTCTCTGAAAGGACAGCATTTAGAAAGTGAAGCAACACTCCATTCACTACGCACAGTGAATTGAAGTGTTGGAACAGACTGCTTCTCTTTCAGAAAAATGCATGTGAGTTTCTTGTGAATGCTTGTAAGTAGCTTAAGGCACTTTCAAAGGAAAGTGATTTTCTCTGAAATGACAGCACTTAGTAAGTGAAGCAACAATTCATTCACTTCGCAGAGTGAATTGAAGTGTTGGAGCAGACTGCTTCTCTTTCAGTGAAACGCATGTGAATATCTGTTGAATGCTTGTAAGTAGCTTAAAGCAGTTTCAAAGGAAAGTGATTTTCTCTGAAAGGACAGCATTTAGAAAGTGAAGCAACACTCCATTCACTTCGCACAGTGAATTGAAGTGTTGGAACAGACAGCTTCTCATTCATAGAAACGCATTTGAGTTTCCTGTGAATGTTTGTAAGTAGCTTAAGGCACTTTCAAAGGAAAGTGATTTTCTCTGAAAGGACAGCATTTAGAAAGTGAAGCAACACTCCATTCACTTCGCACAGTGAATTGAAGTGGTGGAACAGACTGCTTCTCTTTCAGAGAAACGCATGTGAATTTCTGTTGAATGCTTGTAAGTAGCTTAAGGCACTTTCAAAGGAAAGTGATTTTCTCTGAAAGGACAGCATTTAGAAAGTGAAACAACACTCCATTCACTTCGCACAGTGAATTGAAGTGTTGGAACAGACTACTTCTCTTTCAGGAAACAGATATGTGTTTTTTGTGAATGCTTGTAAGTAGCTTAAGGCACTTTCAAAGGAAAGTGATTTTCTCTGAAAGACAGCATTTAGAAAGTGAAGCAACACTCCATTCACTTCGCACAGTGAATTGAAGTGTTGGAACAGACTGCTTCTCTTTCAGAGAAACGCATGTGAATTTCTATTGAATGCTTGTAAGTAGCTTAAGGCACTTTCAAAGGAAAGTGATTTTCTCTGAAAGGGCAGCATTTAGAAAGTGAAGCAACACTCCATTCACTTCGCACAGTGAATTGAAGTGTTGGAGCAGACTGCTTCTCTTTCAGTGAAACGCATGTGAATTTCTGTTGAATGCTTGTAAGTAGCTTAAAGCAGTTTCAAAGGAAAGTGATTTTCTCTGAAAGGACAGCATTTAGAAAGTGAAGCAACACTCCATTCACTTCGCACAGTGAATTGAAGTGTTGGTACAGACTACTTCTCTTTCACAATACAGATATGAGTTTTTTGTGAATGCTTGTAAGTAGCTTAAGGCATTTTCAAAGGAAAGTGATTTTCTCTGAAAGGACAGCATTTAGAAAGTGAAGCAACACTCCATTCACTTCGCACAGTGAATTGAAGTGTTGGAACAGACTGCTTATCTTTCAGTGAAATGCATGTGAATTTCTGTTGAATGCTTGTAAGTAGCTTAAAGCAGTTTCAAAGGAAAGTGATTTTCTCTGAAAGGACAGCATTTAGAAAGTGAAGCAACACTCCATTCACTTCGCACAGTGAATTGAAGTGTTCGAACAGACAGCTTCTCATTCATAGAAACGCATTTGAGTTTCCTGTGAATGTGTGTAAGTAGCTTAAGGCACTTTCAAAGGAAAGTGATTTTCTCTGAAAGGACATCATTTAGAAAGTGAAGCAACACTCCATTCACTTCGTACAGTGAATTGAAGTGTTGGAACAGACTACTTCTCTTTCAGAGAAACAGATATGAGTTTTTTGTGAATGCTTGTAAGTAGTTTAAGGCACTTTCAAAGGAAAGTGATTTTCTCTGAAAGACAGCATTTAGAAAGTGAAGCAACACTCCATTCACTTCGCACAGTGAATTGAAGTGTTGGAACAGACTACTTCTCTTTCATAGAAACGCATTTGAGTTTCCTGTGAATGTGTGTAAGTAGCTTAAGGCACTTTCAAAGGAAGTGATTTTCTCTGAAAGGACAGCATTTAGAAAGTGAAGCAACACTCCATTCACTACGCACAGTGAATTGAAGTGTTGGAACAGACTGCTTCTCTTTCAGAAAAATGCATGTGAGTTTCCTGTGAATGTGTGTAAGTAGCTTAAGGCACTTTCAAAGGAAAGTGATTTTCTCTGAAAGACAGCATTTAGAAAGTGAAGCAACACTCCATTCACTTCGCACAGTGAATTGAAGTGTTGGAACAGACTGCTTCTCTTTCAGAGAAACGCATGTGAATTTCTATTGAATGCTTGTAAGTAGCTTAAGGCACTTTCAAAGGAAAGTGATTTTCTCTGAAAGGGCAGCATTTAGAAAGTGAAGCAACACTCCATTCACTTCGCACAGTGAATTGAAGTGTTGGAGCAGACTGCTTCTCTTTCAGTGAAACGCATTTGAATTTCTGTTGAATGCTTGTAAGTAGCTTAAAGCAGTTTCAAAGGAAAGTGATTTTCTCTGAAAGGACAGCATTTAGAAAGTGAAGCAACACTCCATTCACTTCGCACAGTGAATTGAAGTGTTGGAACAGACTACTTCTCTTTCACAATACAGATATGAGTTTTTTGTGAATGCTTGTAAGTAGCTTAAGGCATTTTCAAAGGAAAGTGATTTTCTCTGAAAGGACAGCATTTAGAAAGTGAAGCAACACTCCATTCACTTCGCACAGTGAATTGAAGTGTTGGAACAGACTGCTTCTCTTTCAGAGAAACGCATGTGAATTTCTGTGGAATGCTTGTAAGTAGCTTAAGGCACTTTCAAAGGAAAGTGATTTTCTCTGAAAGGACAGCATTTAGAAAGTGAAACAACACTCCATTCACTTCGCACAGTGAATTGAAGTGTTGGAACAGACTGCTTCTCTTTCAGAGAAACAGATATGAGTTTTTTGTGAATGCTTGTAAGTAGCTTAAGGCAATTTCAAAGGAAAGTGATTTTCTCTGAAAGGACAGCATTTAGAAAGTGAAGCAACACCCCATTCACTTCGCACAGTGAATTGAAATGTTGGAACAGACTGCTTCTCTTTCAGTGAAACGCATGTGAATTTCTGTTGAATGCTTGTAAGTAGCTTAAGGCACTTTCAAAGGAAAGTGATTTTCTCTAAAAAGACAGCATTTAGAAAGTGAAACAACACTCCATTCACTTCGCACAGTGAATTGAAGTGTTGGAACAGACTACTTCTCTTTCAGAGAAACAGATATGAGTTTTTTGTGAATGCTTGTAAGTAGCTTAAGGCACTTTCAAAGGAAAGTGATTTTCTCTGAAAGACAGCATTTAGAAAGTGAAGCAACACTCCATTCACTTCGCCCAGTGAATTGAAGTGTTGAAACAGACAGCTTCTCTTTCATAGAAACACATTTGAGTTTCCTTTGAATGTGTGTAAGTAGCTTAAGGCACTTTCAAAAGAAAGTGATTTTCTCTGAAAGGACAGCATTTAGAAAGTGAAGCAACACTCCATTCACTACGCACAGTGAATTGAAGTGTTGGAACAGACTGCTTCTCTTTCAGAAAAATGCATGTGAGTTTCTTGTGAATTCTTGTAAGTAGCTTAAGGCATTTTCAAAGTAAAGTGATTTTCTCTGAAAGGACAGCATTTAGAAAGTGAAGCAACACTCCATTCACTTCGCACAGTGAATTGAAGTGTTGGAACAGACAGCTTCTCTTTCATAGAAACGCATTTGAGTTTCCTGTGAATGTGTGTAAGTAGCTTAAGGCACTTTCAAAGGAAAGTGATTTTCTCTGACAGGACAGCATTTAGAAAGTGAAATAACACTCCATTCACTTCTCAGAGTGAATTGAAGTGTTGGAACAGACTATTTCTCTTTCAGGAAACAGATATGAGTTTTTTGTGAATGCTTGTAAGTAGCTTAAGGCATTTTCAAAGGAAAGTGATTTTCTCTGAAAGGACAGCATTTAGAAAGTGAAGCAACACTCCATTCACTTCGCACAGTGAATTGAAGTGTTGGAACAGACTGCTTCTCTTTCAGTGAAATGCATGTGAATTTCTGTTGAATGCTTGTAAGTAGCTTAAGGCAATTTCAAAGGAAAGTGATTTTCTCTGAAAGGACAGCATTTAGAAAGTGAAGCAACACTCCATTCACTTCGCACAGTGAATTGAAGTGTTGGAGCAGACTGCTTCTCTTTCAGTGAAACGCATGTGAATTTCTGTTGAATGCTTGTAAGTAGCTTAAAGCAGTTTCAAAGGAAAGTGATTTTCTCTGAAAGGACAGCATTTAGAAAGTGAAGCAACACTCCATTCACTTCGCACAGTGAATTGAAGTGTTGGAACAGACTACTTCTCTTTCACGAAACAGATATGAGTTTTTTGTGAATGCTTGTAAGTAGCTTAAGGCATTTTCAAAGGAAAGTGATTTTCTCTGAAAGGAAAGCATTTAGAAAGTGAAGCAACACTCCATTCACTTCGCACAGTGAATTGAAGTGTTGGAACAGACTGCTTCTCTTTCAGAAAAATGCATGTGAGTTTCTTGTGAATGCTTGTAAGTAGCTTAAGGCAGTTTCAAAGGAAAGTGATTTTCTCTGAAAGGACAGCATTTAGAAAGTGAAGCAACACTCCATTCACTTCGCAAAGTGAATTGAAGTGTTGGAACAGACTGCTTATCTTTCAGTGAAATGCATGTGAATTTCTGTTGAATGCTTGTAAGTAGCATAAGGCACTTTCAAAGGAAAGTGATTTTCTCTGAAAGGACAGCATTTAGAAAGTGAAGCATCACTCCATTCACTTCGCACAGTGAATTGAAATGTTGGAACAGACTGCTTCTCTTTCAGTGAAACGCATGTGAATTTCTGTTGAATGCTTGTAAGTAGCTTAAGGCACTTTCAAAGGAAAGTGATTTTCTCTAAAAGGACAGCATTTAGAAAGTGAAACAACACTCCATTCACTTCGCAGAGTGAATTGAAGTGTTGGAACAGACTGCTTCTCTTTCAGAGAAACGCATGTGAATTTCTGTGGAATGCTTGTAAGTAGCTTAAGGCAGTTTCAAAGGAAAGTGATTTTCTCTGAAAGGACAGCATTTAGAAAGTGAAACAACACTCCATTCACTTCGCACAGTGAATTGAAGTGTTGGAACAGACTACTTCTCTTTCAGAGAAACAGATATGAGTTTTTTGTGAATGCTTGTAAGTAGCTTAAGGCACTTTCAAAGGAAAGTGATTTTCTCTGAAAGACAGCATTTAGAAAGTGAAGCAACACTCCATTCACTTCGCCCAGTGAATTGAAGTGTTGGAACAGACAGCTTCTCTTTCATAGAAACGCATTTGAGTTTCCTTTGAATGTGTGTAAGTAGCTTAAGGCACTTTCAAAAGAAAGTGATTTTCTCTGATAGGACAGCATTTAGAAAGTGAAGCAACACTCCATTCACTACGCACAGTGAATTGAAGTGTTGGAACAGACTGCTTCTCTTTCAGAAAAATGCATGTGAGTTTCTTGTGAATGCTTGTAAGTAGCTTAAGGCATTTTCAAAGGAAAGTGATTTTCTCTGAAAAGACAGCATTTAGAAAGTGAAGCAACACTCCATTCACTTCGCACAGTGAACTGAAGTGTTGGAACAGACTGCTTCTCTTTCAGTGAAATGCATGTGAATTTCTGTTGAATGCTTGTAAGTAGCTTAAGGCACTTTCAAAGGAAAGTGATTTTCTCTGAAAGGACAGCATTTAGAAAGTGAAGCAACACTCCATTCACTTCGCACAGTGAATTGAAGTGTTGGAACAGACAGCTTCTCTTTCATAGAAACGCATTTGAGTTTCCTGTGAATGTGTGTAAGTAGCTTAAGGCACTTTCAAAGGAAAGTGATTTTCTCTGACAGGACAGCATTTAGAAAGTGAAATAACACTCCATTCACTTCTCAGAGTGAATTGAAGTGTTGGAACAGACTATTTCTCTTTCAGGAAACAGATATGAGTTTTTTGTGAATGCTTGTAAGTAGCTTAAGGCATTTTCAAAGGAAAGTGATTTTCTCTGAAAGGACAGCATTTAGAAAGTGAAGCAACACTCCATTCACTTCGCACAGTGAATTGAAGTGTTGGAACAGACTGCTTCTCTTTCAGTGAAATGCATGTGAATTTCTGTTGAATGCTTGTAAGTAGCTTAAGGCAATTTCAAAGGAAAGTGATTTTCTCTGAAAGGACAGCATTTAGAAAGTGAAGCAACACTCCATTCACTTCGCACAGTGAATTGAAGTGATGGAGCAGACTGCTTCTCTTTCAGTGAAACGCATGTGAATTTCTGTTGAATGCTTGTAAGTAGCTTAAAGCAGTTTCAAAGGAAAGTGATTTTCTCTGAAAGGACAGCATTTAGAAAGTGAAGCAACACTCCATTCACTTCGCACAGTGAATTGAACTGTTGGAACAGACTGCTTCTTTTTCAGAGAAACACATGTGAATTTTGTATTGAATGCTTGTAAGTAGCTAAAGGTAATTTCAAAGGAAAGTGATTTTCTCTGAAAGGACAGCATTTAGAAAGTGAAGTAACACTCCATTCATTACGTACAGTGAATTGAAGTGTTGGAACAGACTGCTTCTCTTTCAGAAAAATGCATGTGAGTTTCTTGTGAATGCTTGTAAGTAGCTTAAGGCACTTTCAAAGGAAAGTGATTTTCTCTGAAAGGACAGCATTTAGAAAGTGAAGCAACACTCCATTCACTTCGCATAGTGAATTGAAGTGTTGTAACAGACTGCTTCTTTTTCAGAGAAACGCATGTGAATTTCTGTGGAATGCTTGTAAGTAGCTTAAGGCACTTTCAAAGGAAAGTGATTTTCTCTGAAAGGACAGCATTTAGAAAGTGAAGGAACACTCCATTCACTTCGCACAGTGAATTGAAGTGTTGGAACAGACTACTTCTCTTTCACGAAACGGATATGAGTTTTTTGTGAATGCTTGTAAGTAGCTTAAGGCACTTTCAAAGGAAAGTGATTTTCTCTGATAGGACAGGATTTAGAAAGTGAAGCAACACTCCATTCACTACGCACAGTGAATTGAAGTGTTGGAACAGACTGCTTCTCTTTCAGTGACATGCATATGAATTTCTGTTGAATGCTTGTAAGTAGCTTAAGGCACTTTCAAAGGAAAGTGATTTTCTCTGAAAGGACAGCATTTAGAAAGTGAAGCAACACTCCATTCACTACGCACAGTGAATTGAAGTGTTGGAACAGACTGCTTCTCTTTCAGAAAAATGCATGTGAGTTTCTTGTGAATGCTTGTAAGTAGCTTAAGGCACTTTCAAAGGAAAGTGATTTTCTCTGAGAGGACAGCATTTAGAAAGTGAAGCAACACTCCATTCACTTCGCACAGTGAATTGAAGTGTTGGAAGAGACTGCTTCTTTTTCAGAGAAATGCATGTGAATTTCTGTGGAATGCTTGTAAGTAGCTTAAGGCACTTTCAAAGGAAAGTGATTTTCTCTGAAAGGACAGCATTTAGAAAGTGAAACAACACTCCATTCACTTCGCGCAGTGAATTGAAGTGTTGGAACAGACTACTTCTCTTTCAGGAAACAGATATGAGATTTTTGTGAATGCTTGTAAGTAGCTTAAGGCATTTTCAAAGGAAAGTGATTTTCTCTGAAAGGACAGCATTTAGAAAGTGAAGCAACACTCCATTCACTTCGCACAGTGAATTGAAGTGTTGGAACAGACTGCTTCTCTTTCAGTGAAATGCATGTGAATTTCTATTGAATGCTTGTAAGTAGCTTAAGGCACTTTCAAAGGAAAGTGATTTTCTCTGAAAGGACAGCATTTAGAAAGTGAAGCAACACTCCATTCACTACGCACAGTGAATTGAACTGTTGGAACAGACTGCTTCTCTTTCAGACAAATGCATGTGAGTTTCTTGTGAATGCTTGTAAGTAGCTTAAGGCACTTTCAAAGGAAAGTGATTTTCTCTGAGAGGACAGCATTTAGAAAGTGAAGCAACACTCCATTCACTTCGCACAGTGAATTGAAGTGTTGGAACAGACTGCTTCTTTTTCAGAGAAACGCATGTGAATTTCTGTGGAATGCTTGTAAGTAGCTTAAGGCACTTTCAAAGGAAAGTGATTTTCTCTGAAAGGACAGCATTTAGAAAGTGAAGCAACACTCCATTCACTTCGCACAGTGAATTGAAGTGTTGGAGCAGACTGCTTCTCTTTCAGTGAAACGCATGTGAATTTCTGTGGAATGCTTGTTAGTAGCTTAAAGCAGTTTCAAAGGAAAGTGATTTTCTCTGAAAGGACAGCATTTAGAAAGTGGAGCAACACTCCATTCACTTCGCACAGTGAATTGAAGTGTTGGAACAGACAGCTTCTCATTCATAGAAACGCATTTGAGTTTCCTGTGAATGTGTGTAAGTAGCTTAAGGCACTTTCAAAGGAAAGTGATTTTCTCTGAAAGGACATCATTTAGAAAGTGAAGCAACACTCCATTCACTTCGCACAGTGAATTGAAGTGTTGGAACAGACTGCTTCTCTTTCAGAGAAACGCATGTGAATTTCTGTGGAATGCTTGTAAGTAGCTTAAGGCACTTTCAAAGGAAAGTGATTTTCTCTGAAAGGACAGCATTTAGAAAGTGAAACAACACTCCATTCACTTCGCACAGTGAATTGAAGTGTTGGAACAGACTGCTTCTCGTTCAGGAAACAGATATGTATTTTTTTATATGCTTGTAAGTAGCTTAAGGCACTTTCAAAGGAAAGTGATTTTCTCTGAAAGACAGCATTTAGAAAGTGAAGCAACACTCCATTCACTTCGCACAGTGAATTGAAGTGTTGGAACAGACTGCTTCTCTTTCAGAGAAACGCATGTGAATTTCTATTGAATGCTTGTAAGTAGCTTAAGGCACTTTCAAAGGAAAGTGATTTTCTCTGAAAGGACAGCATTTAGAAAGTGAAGCAACACTCCATTCACTACGCACAGTGAATTGAAGTGTTGGAACAGACTGCTTCTCTTTCAGAAAAATGCATGTGAGTTTCTTGTGAATGCTTGTAAGTAGCTTAAGGCACTTTCAAAGGAAAGTGATTTTCTCTGAAAGGACAGCATTTAGAAAGTGAAGCAACACTCCATTCACTTCGCACAGTGAATTGAAGTGTTGGAACAGACTGCTTCTCTTTCAGAAAAATGCATGTGAGTTCTTCTGAATGCTTGTATGTAGCTTAAGGCATTTTCAAAAGAGAGTGATTTTCTCTAAAAGGAGAGCATATAGAAAGTGAAGCAACACTCCATTCACTTCGCCCAGTGAATTGAAGTGTTGGAACAGACTTCTTCTCTTTCAGAGAAACGGATGTGAGTTTTTTGTGAATGCTTGTAAGTAGCTTAAGGCACTTTCAAAGCAAAGTGATTTTCTCTGAATGGACAGCATTTAGAAAGTGAAGCAACACTCCATTCACTTCGCACAGTGAATTGAAGTGTTGGAACAGACTGCTTCTCTTTCAGAGAAACGCATGTGAATTTCTATTGAATGCTTGTAAATAGCTTAAGGCACTTTCAAAGGAAAGTGATTTTCTCTGAAAGGACAGCATTTAGAAAGTGAAGCAACACTCCATTCACTACGCACAGTGAATTGAAGTGTTGGAACAGACTGCTTCCCTTTCAGAAAAATGCATGTGAGTTTCTTGTGAATGCTTGTAAGTAGCTTAAGGCACTTTCAAAGGAAAGTGATTTTCTCTGAGAGGACAGCATTTAGAAAGTGAAGCAACACTCCATTCACTTCGCACAGTGAATTGAAGTGTTGGTAGAGACTGCTTCTTTTTCAGAGAAATGCATGTGAATTTCTGTGGAATGCTTGTAAGTAGCTTAAGGCACTTTCAAAGGAATGTGATTTTCTCTGAAAGGACAGCATTTAGAAAGTGTAACAACACTCCATTCACTTCGCGTAGTGAATTGAAGTGTTGGAACAGACTACTTCTCTTTCAGGAAACAGATATGAGTTTTTTGTGAATGCTTGTAAGTAGCTTAAGGCATTTTCAAAGGAAAGTGATTTTCTCTGAAAGGACAGCATTTAGAAAGTGAAGCAACACTCCATTCACTTCGCACAGTGAATTGAAGTGTTGGAACAGACTGCTTCTCTTTCAGTGAAATGCATGTGAATTTCTGTTGAATGCTTGTAAGTAGCTTAAGGCACTTTCAAAGGAAAGTGATTTTCTCTGAAAGGACAGCATTTAGAAAGTGAAGCAACACTCCATTCACTTCGCACAGTGAATTGAAGTGTTGGAGCAGACTGCTTCTCTTTCAGTGAAACGCATGTGAATTTCTGTTGAATGCTTGTAAGTAGTTTAAAGCAGTTTCAAAGGAAAGTGATTTTCTCTGAAAGGACAGCATTTAGAAAGTGAAGGAACACTCCATTCACTTCGCACATTGAATTGAAGTGTTGGAACAGACAGCTTCTCATTCATAGAAACGCATTTGAGTTTCCTGTGAATGTGTGTAAGTAGCTTAAGGCACTTTCAAAGGAAAGTGATTTTCTCTGAAAGGACAGCATTTAGAAAGTGAAGCAACACTCCATTCACTTCGCACAGTGAATTGAAGTGTTGGAACAGACTGCTTCTCTTTCAGAGAAACGCATGTGAATTTCTGTGGAATGCTTGTAAGTAGCTTAAGGCACTTTCAAAGGAAAGTGATTTTCTCTGAAAGGACAGCATTTAGAAAGTGAAGCAACACTCCATTCACTTCGCACAGTGAATTGAAGTGTTGGAACAGACTACTTCTCTTTCACAATACAGATATGAGTTTTTTGTGAATGCTTGTAAGTAGCTTAAGGCATTTTCAAAGGAAAGTGATTTTCTCTGAAAGGACAGCATTTAGAAAGTGAAGCAACACTCCATTCACTTCGCACAGTGAATTGAAGTGTTGGAACAGACTGCTTATCTTTCAGTGAAATGCATGTGAATTTCTGTTGAATGCTTGTAAGAAGCATAAGGCACTTTCAAAGGAAAGTGATTTTCTCTGAAAGGACAGCATTTAGAAAGTGAAGCAACACTCCATTCACTTCGCACAGTGAATTGAAATGTTGGAACAGACTGCTTCTCTTTCAGTGAAACGCATGTGAATTTCTGTTGAATGCTTGTAAGTAGCTTAAGGCACTTTCAAAGGAAAGTGATTTTCTCTAAAAGGACAGCATTTAGAAAGTGAAACAACACTCCATTCACTTCGCACAGTGAATTGAAGTGTTGGAACAGACTGCTTCTCTTTCAGAGAAACGCATGTGAATTTCTGTGGAATGCTTGTAAGTAGCTTAAGGCACTTTCAAAGGAAAGTGATTTTCTCTGAAAGGACAGCATTTAGAAAGTGAAACAACACTCCATTCACTTCGCACAGTGAATTGAAGTGTTGGAACAGACTGCTTCTCTTTCAGAGAAACAGATATGAGTTCTTTGTGAATGCTTGTAAGTAGCTTAAGGCACTTTCAAAGGAAAGTGATTTTCTCTGAAAGACAGCATTTAGAAAGTGAAGCAACACTCCATTCACTTCGCACAGTGAATTGAAGTGTTGGAACAGACAGCTTCTCTTTCATAGAAACGCATTTGAGTTTCTTTTGAATGTGTGTAAGTAGCTTAAGGCACTTTCAAAAGAAAGTGATTTTCTCTGAAAGGACAGCATTTAGAAAGTGAAGCAACACTCCATTCACTACGCACAGTGAATTGAAGTGTTGGAACAGACTGCTTCTCTTTCAGAAAAATGCATGTGAGTTTCTTGTGAATTCTTGTAAGTAGCTTAAGGCATTTTCAAAGTAAAGTGATTTTCTCTGAAAGGACAGCATTTAGAAAGTGAAGCAACACTCCATTCACTTCGCACAGTGAATTGAAGTGTTGGATCAGACAGCTTCTCTTTCATAGAAACGCATTTGAGTTTCCTGTGAATGTGTGTAAGTAGCTTAAGGCACTTTCAAAGGAAAGTGATTTTCTCTGAAAGGACAGCATTTAGAAAGTGAAATAACACTCCATTCACTTCTCAGAGTGAATTGAAGTGTTGGAACAGACTATTTCTCTTTCAGGAAACAGATATGAGTTTTTTGTGAATGCTTGTAAGTAGCTTAAGGCATTTTCAAAGGAAAGTGATTTTCTCTGAAAGGACAGCATTTAGAAAGTGAAGCAACACTCCATTCACTTCGCACAGTGAATTGAAGTGTTGGAACAGACTGCTTCTCTTTCAGTGAAATGCATGTGAATTTCTTTTGAATGCTTGTAAGTAGCTTAAGGCACTTTCAAAGGAAAGTGATTTTCTCTGAAAGGACAGCATTTAGAAAGTGAAGCAACACTCCATTCACTTCGCACAGTGAATTGAAGTGTTGGAGCAGACTGCTTCTCTTTCAGTGAAACGCATGTGAATTTCTGTTGAATGCTTGTAAGTAGCTTAAAGCAGTTTCAAAGGAAAGTGATTTTCTCTGAAAGGACAGCATTTAGAAAGTGAAGTAACACTCCATTCACTTCGCACAGTGAATTGAAGTGTTGGAACAGACTACTTCTCTTTCACGAAACAGATATGAGTTTTTTGTGAATGCTTGTAAGTAGCTTAAGGCATTTTCAAAGGAAAGTGATTTTCTCTGAAAGGAAAGCATTTAGAAAGTGAAGCAACACTCCATTCACTTCGCACAGTGAATTGAAGTGTTGGAACAGACTGCTTCTCTTTCAGAAAAATGCATGTGAGTTTCTTGTGAATGCTTGTAAGTAGCTTAAGGCACTTTCAAAGGAAAGTGATTTTCTCTGAAAGGACAGCATTTAGAAAGTGAAGCAACACTCCATTCACTTCGCAAAGTGAATTGAAGTGTTGGAACAGACTGCTTATCTTTCATGAAATGCATGTGAATTTCTGTTGAATGCTTGTAAGTAGCATAAGGCACTTTCAAAGGAAAGTGATTTTCTCTGAAAGGACAGCATTTAGAAAGTGAAGCATCACTCCATTCACTTCGCACAGTGAATTGAAATGTTGGAACAGACTGCTTCTCTTTCAGTGAAACGCATGTGAATTTCTGTTGAATGCTTGTAAGTAGCTTAAGGCACTTTCAAAGGAAAGTGATTTTCTCTAAAAGGACAGCATTTAGAATGTGAAACAACACTCCATTCACTTCGCAGAGTGAATTGAAGTGTTGGAACAGACTGCTTCTCTTTCAGAGAAACGCATGTGAATTTCTGTGGAATGCTTGTAAGTAGCTTAAGGCACTTTCAAAGGAAAGTGATTTTCTCTGAAAGGACAGCATTTAGAAAGTGAAACAACACTCCATTCACTTCGCACAGTGAATTGAAGTGTTAGAACAGACTACTTCTCTTTCAGAGAAACAGATATGAGTTTTTTGTGAATGCTTGTAAGTAGCTTAAGGCACTTTCAAAGGAAAGTGATTTTCTCTGAAAGACATCATTTAGAAAGTGAAGCAACACTCCATTCACTTCGCCCAGTGAATTGAAGTGTTGGAACAGACAGCTTCTCTTTCATAGAAACGCATTTGAGTTTCCTTTGAATGTGTGTAAGTAGCTTAAGGCACTTTCAAAAGAAAGTGATTTTCTCTGAAAGGACAGCATTTAGAAAGTGAAGCAACACTCCATTCACTACGCACAGTGAATTGAAGTGTTGGAACAGACTGCTTCTCTTTCAGAAAAATGCATGTGAGTTTCTTGTGAATGCTTGTAAGTAGCTTAAGGCACTTTCAAAGGAAAGTGATTTTCTCTGAAAGGACAGCATTTAGAAAGTGAAGCAACACTCCATTCACTTCGCAAAGTGAATTGAAGTGTTGGAACAGACTGCTTATCTTTCATGAAATGCATGTGAATTTCTGTTGAATGCTTGTAAGTAGCATAAGGCACTTTCAAAGGAAAGTGATTTTCTCTGAAAGGACAGCATTTAGAAAGTGAAGCATCACTCCATTCACTTCGCACAGTGAATTGAAATGTTGGAACAGACTGCTTCTCTTTCAGTGAAACGCATGTGAATTTCTGTTGAATGCTTGTAAGTAGCTTAAGGCACTTTCAAAGGAAAGTGATTTTCTCTAAAAGGACAGCATTTAGAAAGTGAAACAACACTCCATTCACTTCGCAGAGTGAATTGAAGTGTTGGAACAGACTGCTTCTCTTTCAGAGAAACGCATGTGAATTTCTGTGGAATGCTTGTAAGTAGCTTAAGGCACTTTCAAAGGAAAGTGATTTTCTCTGACAGGACAGCATTTAGAAAGTGAAATAACACTCCATTCACTTCTCAGAGTGAATTGAAGTGTTGGAACAGACTATTTCTCTTTCAGGAAACAGATTTGAGTTTTTTGTGAATGCTTGTAAGTAGCTTAAGGCATTTTCAAAGGAAAGTGATTTTCTCTGAAAGGACAGCATTTAGAAAGTGAAGCAACACTCCATTCACTTCGCACAGTGTATTGAACTGTTGGAACAGACTGCTTCTTTTTCAGAGAAACACATGTGAATTTCTATTGAATGCTTGTAAGTAGCTAAAGGTAATTTCAAAGGAAAGTGATTTTCTCTGAAAGGACAGCATTTAGAAAGTGAAGTAACACTCCATTCATTACGTACAGTGAATTGAAGTGTTGGAACAGACTGCTTCTGTTTCAGAAAAATGCATGTGAGTTTCTTGTGAATGCTTGTAAGTAGCTTAAGGCACTCTCAAAGGAAAGTGATTTTCTCTGAAAGGACAGCATTTAGAAAGTGAAGCAACACTCCATTCACTTCGCACAGTGAATTGAAGTGTTGGAACAGACTGCTTCTTTTTCAGAGAAACGCATGTGAATTTCTGTGGAATGCTTGTAAGTAGCTTAAGGCACTTTCAAAGGAAAGTGATTTTCTCTGAAAGGACAGCATTTAGAAAGTGAAACAACACTCCATTCACTTCGCACAGTGAATTGAAGTGTTGGAACAGACTACTTCTCTTTCACGAAACGGATATGAGTTTTTTGTGAATGCTTGTAAGTAGCTTAAGGCACTTTCAAAGGAAAGTGATTTTCTCTGAAAGGACAGGATTTAGAAAGTGAAGCAACACTCCATTCACTTTGCACAGTGAATTGAAGTGTTGGAACAGACTGCTTCTCTTTCAGTGACATGCATGTGAATTTCTGTTGAATGCTTGTAAGTAGCTTAAGGCACTTTCAAAGGAAAGTGATTTTCTCGGAATGGACAGCATTTAGAAAGTGAAGCAACACTCCATTCACTACGCACAGTGAATTGAAGTGTTGGAACAGACTGCTTCTCTTTCAGAAAAATGCATGTGAGTTTCTTGTGAATGCTTGTAAGTAGCTTAAGGCACTTTCAAAGGAAAGTGATTGTCTCTGAAAGGACAGCATTTAGAAAGTGAAGCAACACTCCATTCACTTCGCACAGTGAATTGAAGTGTTGGAAGAGACTGCTTCTTTTTCAGAGAAATGCATGTGAATTTCTGTGGAATGCTTGTAAGTAGCTTAAGGCACTTTCAAAGGAAAGTGATTTTCTCTGAAAGGACAGCATTTAGAAAGTGAAACAACACTCCATTCACTTCGCGCAGTGAATTGAAGTGTTGGAACAGACTACTTCTCTTTCAGGAAACAGATATGAGATTTTTGTGAATGCTTGTAAGTAGCTTAAGGCATTTTCAAAGGAAAGTGATTTTCTCTGAAAGGACAGCATTTAGAAAGTGAAGCAACACTCCATTCACTTCGCACAGTGAATTGAAGTGTTGGAACAGACTGCTTCTCTTTCAGTGAAATGCATGTGAATTTCTATTGAATGCTTGTAAGTAGCTTAAGGCACTTTCAAAGGAAAGTGATTTTCTCTGAAAGGACAGCATTTAGAAAGTGAAGCAACACTCCATTCACTACGCACAGTGAATTGAAGTGTTGGAACAGACTGCTTCTCTTTCAGACAAATGCATGTGAGTTTCTTGTGAATGCTTGTAAGTAGCTTAAGGCACTTTCAAAGGAAAGTGATTTTCTCTGAGAGGACAGCATTTAGAAAGTGAAGCAACACTCCATTCACTTCCCACAGTGAATTGAAGTGTTGGAACAGACTGCTTCTTTTTCAGAGAAACGCATGTGAATTTCTGTGGAATGCTTGTAAGTAGCTTAAGGCACTTTCAAATGAAAGTGATTTTCTCTGAAAGGACAGCATTTAGAAAGTGAAGCAACACTCCATTCACTACGCAGAGTGAATTGAAGTGTGGGAACAGACTGCTTCTCTTTCAGAAAAATGCATGTGAGTTTCTTGTGAATGCATGTAAGTAGCTTAAGGCACTTTCAAAGTAAAGTGATTTTCTCTGAGAGGACAGCATTTAGAAAGTCAAGCAACACTCCATTCACTTCGCACAGTGAATTGAAGTGTTGGAACAGACTGCTTCTTTTTCAGAGAAACGCATGTGAATTTCTGTGGAATGCTTGTAAGTAGCTTAAGGCACTTTCAAAGGAAAGTGATTTTCTCTGAAAGGACAGCATTTAGAAAGTGAAGCAACACTCCATTCACTTCGCACAGTGATTTGAAGTGTTGGAGCAGACTGCTTCTCTTTCAGTGAAACGCATGTGAATTTCTGTTGAATGCTTGTTAGTAGCTTAAAGCAGTTTCAAAGGAAAGTGATTTTCTCTGAAAGGACAGCATTTAGAAAGTGGAGCAACACTCCATTCACTTCGCACAGTGAATTGAAGTGTTGGAACAGACAGCTTCTCATTCATAGAAACGCATTTGAGTTTCCTGTGAATGTGTGTAAGTAGCTTAAGGCACTTTCAAAGGAAAGTGATTTTCTCTGAAAGGACATCATTTAGAAAGTGAAGCAACACTCCATTCACTTCGCACAGTGAATTGAAGTGTTGGAACAGACTGCTTCTCTTTCAGAGAAACGCATGTGAATTTCTGTGGAATGCTTGTAAGTAGCTTAAGGCACTTTCAAAGGAAAGTGATTTTCTCTGAAAGGACAGCATTTAGAAAGTGAAACAACACTCCATTCACTTCGCACAGTGAATTGAAGTGTTGGAACAGACTGCTTCTCGTTCAGGAAACAGATATGTATTTTTTTTATATGCTTGTAAGTAGCTTAAGGCAGTTTCAAAGGAAAGTGATTTTCTCTGAAAGACAGCATTTAGAAAGTGAAGCAACACTCCATTCACTTCGCACAGTGAATTGAAGTGTTGGAACAGACTGCTTCTCTTTCAGAGAAACGCATGAAATTTCTATTGAATGCTTGTAAGTAGCTTAAGGCACTTTCAAAGGAAAGTGATTTTCTCTGAAAGGACAGCATTTAGAAAGTGAAGCAACACTCCATTCACTACGCACAGTGAATTGAAGTGTTGGAACAGACTGCTTCTCTTTCAGAAAAATGCATGTGAGTTTCTTGTGAATGCTTGTAAGTAGCTTAAGGCACTTTCAAAGGAAAGTGATTTTCTCTGAGAGGACAGCATTTAGAAAGTGAAGCAACACTCCATTCACTTCGCACAGTGAATTGAAGTGTTGGAACAGACTGCTTCTCTTTCAGAAAAATGCATGTGAGTTCTTCTGAATGCTTGTATGTAGCTTAAGGCATTTTCAAAAGACAGTGATTTTCTCTAAAAGGAGAGCATATAGAAAGTGAAGCAACACTCCATTCACTTCGCCCAGTGAATTGAAGTGTTGGAACAGACTTCTTCTCTTTCAGAGAAACGGATGTGAGTTTTTTGTGAATGCTTGTAAGTAGCTTAAGGCACTTTCAAAGCAAAGTGATTTTCTCTGAATGGACAGCATTTAGAAAGTGAAGCAACACTCCATTCACTTCGCACAGTGAATTGAAGTGTTGGAACAGACTGCTTCTCTTTCAGAGAAACGCATGTGAATTTCTATTGAATGCTTGTAAATAGCTTAAGGCACTTTCAAAGGAAAGTGATTTTCTCTGAAAGGACAGCATTTAGAAAGTGAAGCAACACTCCATTCACTACGCACAGTGAATTGAAGTGTTGGAACAGACTGCTTCTCTTTCAGAAAAATGCATGTGAGTTTCTTGTGAATGCTTGTAAGTAGCTTAAGGCACTTTCAAAGGAAAGTGATTTTCTCTGAGAGGACAGCATTTAGAAAGTGAAGCAACACTCCATTCACTTCGCACAGTGAATTGAAGTGTTGGTAGAGACTGCTTCTTTTTCAGAGAAATGCATGTGAATTTCTGTGGAATGCTTGTAAGTAGCTTAAGGCACTTTCAAAGGAATGTGATTTTCTCTGAAAGGACAGCATTTAGAAAGTGTAACAACACTCCATTCACTTTGCGTAGTGAATTGAAGTGTTGGAACAGACTACTTCTCTTTCAGGAAACAGATATGAGTTTTTTGTGAATGCTTGTAAGTAGCTTAAGGCATTTTCAAAGGAAAGTGATTTTCTCTGAAAGGACAGCATTTAGAAAGTGAAGCAACACTCCATTCACTTCGCACAGTGAATTGAAGTGTTGGAACAGACTGCTTCTCTTTCAGTGAAATGCATGTGAATTTCTGTTGAATGCTTGTAAGTAGCTTAAGGCACTTTCAAAGGAAAGTGATTTTCTCTGAAAGGACAGCATTTAGAAAGTGAAGCAACACTCCATTCACTTCGCACAGTGAATTGAAGTGTTGGAGCAGACTGCTTCTCTTTCAGTGAAACGCATGTGAATTTCTGTTGAATGCTTGTAAGTAGTTTAAAGCAGTTTCAAAGGAAAGTGATTTTCTCTGAAAGGACAGCATTTAGAAAGTGAAGGAACACTCCATTCACTTCGCACAGTGAATTGAAGTGTTGGAACAGACAGCTTCTCATTCATAGAAACGCATTTGAGTTTCCTGTGAATGTGTGTAAGTAGCTTAAGGCACTTTCAAAGGAAAGTGATTTTCTCTGAAAGGACAGCATTTAGAAAGTGAAGCAACACTCCATTCACTTCGCACAGTGAATTGAAGTGTTGGAACAGACTGCTTCTCTTTCAGAGAAACGCATGTGAATTTCTGTGGAATGCTTGTAAGTAGCTTAAGGCACTTTCAAAGGAAAGTGATTTTCTCTGAAAGGACAGCATTTAGAAAGTGAAGCAACACTCCATTCACTTCGCACAGTGAATTGAAGTGTGGGAACAGACTGCTTCTCTTTCAGAAAAATGCATGTGAGTTCTTCTGAATGCTTGTATGTAGCTTAAGGCATTTTCAAAAGAGAGTGATTTTCTCTAAAAGGAGAGCATATAGAAAGTGAAGCAACACTCCATTCACTTCGCCCAGTGAATTGAAGTGTTGGAACAGACTTCTTCTCTTTCAGAGAAACGGATGTGAGTTTTTTGTGAATGCTTGTAAGTAGCTTAAGGCACTTTCAAAGGAAAGTGATTTTCTCTGAATGGACAGCATTTAGAAAGTGAAGCAACACTCCATTCACTTCGCACAGTGAATTGAAGTGTTGGAACAGACTGCTTCTCTTTCAGAGAAACGCATGTGAATTTCTATTGAATGCTTGTAAATAGCTTAAGGCACTTTCAAAGGAAAGTGATTTTCTCTGAAAGGACAGCATTTAGAAAGTGAAGCAACACTCCATTCACTACGCACAGTGAATTGAAGTGTTGGAACAGACTGCTTCTCTTTCAGAAAAATGCATGTGAGTTTCTTGTGAATGCTTGTAAGTAGCTTAAGGCACTTTCAAAGGAAAGTGATTTTCTCTGAGAGGACAGCATTTAGAAAGTGAAGCAACACTCCATTCACTTCGCACAGTGAATTGAAGTGTTGGTAGAGACTGCTTCTTTTTCAGAGAAATGCATGTGAATTTCTGTGGAATGCTTGTAAGTAGCTTAAGGCACTTTCAAAGGAATGTGATTTTCTCTGAAAGGACAGCATTTAGAAAGTGTAACAACACTCCATTCACTTCGCGTAGTGAATTGAAGTGTTGGAACAGACTACTTCTCTTTCAGGAAACAGATATGAGTTTTTTGTGAATGCTTGTAAGTAGCTTAAGGCATTTTCAAAGGAAAGTGATTTTCTCTGAAAGGACAGCATTTAGAAAGTGAAGCAACACTCCATTCACTTTGCACAGTGAATTGAAGTGTTGCAGCAGACTGCTTCTCTTTCAGTGAAACGCATGTGAATTTCTGTTGAATGCTTGTAAGTAGTTTAAAGCAGTTTCAAAGGAAAGTGATTTTCTCTGAAAGGACAGCATTTAGAAAGTGAAGGAACACTCCATTCACTTCGCACAGTGAATTGAAGTGTTGGAACAGACAGCTTCTCATTCATAGAAACGCATTTGAGTTTCCTGTGAATGTGTGTAAGTAGCTTAAGGCACTTTCAAAGGAAAGTGATTTTCTCTGAAAGGACAGCATTTAGAAAGTGAAGCAACACTCCATTCACTTCGCACAGTGAATTGAAGTGTTGGAACAGACTGCTTCTCTTTCAGAGAAACGCATGTGAATTTCTGTGGAATGCTTGTAAGTAGCTTAAGGCACTTTCAAAGGAAAGTGATTTTCTCTGAAAGGACAGCATTTAGAAAGTGAAGCAACACTCCATTCACTTCGCACAGTGAATTGAAGTGTTGGAACAGACTGCTTCTCTTTCAGAAAAATGCATGTGAGTTCTTCTGAATGCTTGTATGTAGCTTAAGGCATTTTCAAAAGAGAGTGATTTTCTCTAAAAGGAGAGCATATAGAAAGTGAAGCAACACTCCATTCACTTCGCCCAGTGAATTGAAGTGTTGGAACAGACTTCTTCTCTTTCAGAGAAACGGATGTGAGTTTTTTGTGAATGCTTGTAAGTAGCTTAAGGCACTTTCAAAGCAAAGTGATTTTCTCTGAATGGACAGCATTTAGAAAGTGAAGCAACACTCCATTCACTTCGCACAGTGAATTGAAGTGTTGGAACAGACTGCTTCTCTTTCAGAGAAACGCATGTGAATTTCTATTGAATGCTTGTAAATAGCTTAAGGCACTTTCAAAGGAAAGTGATTTTCTCTGAAAGGACAGCATTTAGAAAGTGAAGCAACACTCCATTCACTACGCACAGTGAATTGAAGTGTTGGAACAGACTGCTTCTCTTTCAGAAAAATGCATGTGAGTTTCTTGTGAATGCTTGTAAGTAGCTTAAGGCACTTTCAAAGGAAAGTGATTTTCTCTGAGAGGACAGCATTTAGAAAGTGAAGCAACACTCCATTCACTTCGCACAGTGAATTGAAGTGTTGGTAGAGACTGCTTCTTTTTCAGAGAAATGCATGTGAATTTCTGTAAATGCTTGTAAGTAGCTTAAGGCACTTTCAAAGGAATGTGATTTTCTCTGAAAGGACAGCATTTAGAAAGTGTAACAACACTCCATTCACTTCGCGTAGTGAATTGAAGTGTTGGAACAGACTACTTCTCTTTCAGGAAACAGATATGAGTTTTTTGTGAATGCTTGTAAGTAGCTTAAGGCATTTTCAAAGGAAAGTGATTTTCTCTGAAAGGACAGCATTTAGAAAGTGAAGCAACACTCCATTCACTTCGCACAGTGAATTGAAGTGTTGGAACAGACTGCTTCTCTTTCAGTGAAATGCATGTGAATTTCTGTTGAATGCTTGTAAGTAGCTTAAGGCACTTTCAAAGGAAAGTGATTTTCTCTGAAAGGACAGCATTTAGAAAGTGAAGCAACACTCCATTCACTTCGCACAGTGAATTGAAGTGTTGGAGCAGACTGCTTCTCTTTCAGTGAAACGCATGTGAATTTCTGTTGAATGCTTGTAAGTAGTTTAAAGCAGTTTCAAAGGAAAGTGATTTTCTCTGAAAGGACAGCATTTAGAAAGTGAAGGAACACTCCATTCACTTCGCACAGTGAATTGAAGTGTTGGAACAGACAGCTTCTCATTCATAGAAACGCATTTGAGTTTCCTGTGAATGTGTGTAAGTAGCTTAAGGCACTTTCAAAGGAAAGTGATTTTCTCTGAAAGGACAGCATTTAGAAAGTGAAGCAACACTCCATTTACTTCGCACAGTGAATTGAAGTGTTGGAACAGACAGCTTCTCTTTCATAGAAACGCATTTGAGTTTCCTGTGAATGTGTGCAAGTAGCTTAAGCACTTTCAAAGGAAAGTGATTTTCTCTGACAGGACAGCATTTAGAAAGTGAAACAACACTCCATTCACTTCGCAGAGTGAATTGAAGTGTTGGAACAGACTGCTTCTTTTTCAGAGAAACGCATGTGAATTTCTGTGGAATGCTTGTAAGTAGCTTAAGGCACTTTCAAAGGAAAGTGATTTTCTCTGAGAGGACAGCATTTAGAAAGTGAAACAACACTCCATTCACTTCGTACAGTGAATTGAAGTGTTGTAACAGACTACTTCTCTTTCAGAAAAACAGATATGAGTTTTTTGTGAATGCTTGTATGTAGCTTAAGGCACTTTCAAAGGAAAGTGATTTTCTCTGAAAGGCAGCCTTTAGAAAGTGAAGCAACACTCCATTCACTTCGCACAGTGAATTGAAGTGTTGGAACAGACAGCTTCTCTTTCATTGAAACGCATTTGAGTTTCCTGTGAATGTGTGTAAGTAGCTTAAGGCACTTTCAAAGGAAAGTGATTTTCTCTGAAAGGACAGCATTTAGAAAGTGTAGCAACACTCCATTCACTACGCACAGTGAATTGAAGTGTTGGAACAGACTGCTTCTCTTTCAGAAAAATGCATGTGAGTTTCCTGTGAATGCTTGTAAGTAGCTTAAGGCACTTTCAAAGGAAAGTGATTTTCTCTGAAAGGACAGCATTTAGAAAGTGAAGCAACACTCCATTCACTTCGCACAGTGAATTGAAGTGTTGGAACAGACTGCTTCTCTTTCAGTGAAATGCATGTGAATTTCTGTTGAATGCTTGTAAGTAGCTTAAGGCACTATCAAAGGAAAGTGATTTTCTCTGAAAGGACAGCATTTAGAAAGTGAAGCAACACTCCATTTACTTCGCACAGTGAATTGAAGTGTTGGAACAGACAGCTTCTCTTTCATAGAAACGCATTTGAGTTTCCTGTGAATGTGTGCAAGTAGCTTAAGGCACTTTCAAAGGAAAGTGATTTTCTCTGAAAGGACAGCATTTAGAAAGTGAAGCAACACTCCATTCACTACGCACAGTGAATTGAAGTGTTGGAACAGACTGCTTCTCTTTCAGAAAAATGCATGTGAGTTTCTTGTGAATGCTTGTAAGTAGCTTAAGGCACTTTCAAAGGAAAGTGATTTTCTCTGAGAGGACAGCATTTAGAAAGTGAAGCAACACTCCATTCACTTCGCACAGTGAATTGAAGTGTTGGTAGAGACTGCTTCTTTTTCAGAGAAATGCATGTGAATTTCTGTGGAATGCTTGTAAGTAGCTTAAGGCACTTTCAAAGGAATGTGATTTTCTCTGAAAGGACAGCATTTAGAAAGTGTAACAACACTCCATTCACTTCGCGTAGTGAATTGAAGTGTTGGAACAGACTACTTCTCTTTCAGGAAACAGATATGAGTTTTTTGTGAATGCTTGTAAGTAGCTTAAGGCATTTTCAAAGGAAAGTGATTTTCTCTGAAAGGACAGCATTTAGAAAGTGAAGCAACACTCCATTCACTTTGCACAGTGAATTGAAGTGTTGCAGCAGACTGCTTCTCTTTCAGTGAAACGCATGTGAATTTCTGTTGAATGCTTGTAAGTAGTTTAAAGCAGTTTCAAAGGAAAGTGATTTTCTCTGAAAGGACAGCATTTAGAAAGTGAAGGAACACTCCATTCACTTCGCACAGTGAATTGAAGTGTTGGAACAGACAGCTTCTCATTCATAGAAACGCATTTGAGTTTCCTGTGAATGTGTGTAAGTAGCTTAAGGCACTTTCAAAGGAAAGTGATTTTCTCTGAAAGGACAGCATTTAGAAAGTGAAGCAACACTCCATTCACTTCGCACAGTGAATTGAAGTGTTGGAACAGACTGCTTCTCTTTCAGAGAAACGCATGTGAATTTCTGTGGAATGCTTGTAAGTAGCTTAAGGCACTTTCAAAGGAAAGTGATTTTCTCTGAAAGGACAGCATTTAGAAAGTGAAGCAACACTCCATTCACTTCGCACAGTGAATTGAAGTGTTGGAACAGACTGCTTCTCTTTCAGAAAAATGCATGTGAGTTCTTCTGAATGCTTGTATGTAGCTTAAGGCATTTTCAAAAGAGAGTGATTTTCTCTAAAAGGAGAGCATATAGAAAGTGAAGCAACACTCCATTCACTTCGCCCAGTGAATTGAAGTGTTGGAACAGACTTCTTCTCTTTCAGAGAAACGGATGTGAGTTTTTTGTGAATGCTTGTAAGTAGCTTAAGGCACTTTCAAAGCAAAGTGATTTTCTCTGAATGGACAGCATTTAGAAAGTGAAGCAACACTCCATTCACTTCGCACAGTGAATTGAAGTGTTGGAACAGACTGCTTCTCTTTCAGAGAAACGCATGTGAATTTCTATTGAATGCTTGTAAATAGCTTAAGGCACTTTCAAAGGAAAGTGATTTTCTCTGAAAGGACAGCATTTAGAAAGTGAAGCAACACTCCATTCACTACGCACAGTGAATTGAAGTGTTGGAACAGACTGCTTCTCTTTCAGAAAAATGCATGTGAGTTTCTTGTGAATGCTTGTAAGTAGCTTAAGGCACTTTCAAAGGAAAGTGATTTTCTCTGAGAGGACAGCATTTAGAAAGTGAAGCAACACTCCATTCACTTCGCACAGTGAATTGAAGTGTTGGTAGAGACTGCTTCTTTTTCAGAGAAATGCATGTGAATTTCTGTAAATGCTTGTAAGTAGCTTAAGGCACTTTCAAAGGAATGTGATTTTCTCTGAAAGGACAGCATTTAGAAAGTGTAACAACACTCCATTCACTTCGCGTAGTGAATTGAAGTGTTGGAACAGACTACTTCTCTTTCAGGAAACAGATATGAGTTTTTTGTGAATGCTTGTAAGTAGCTTAAGGCATTTTCAAAGGAAAGTGATTTTCTCTGAAAGGACAGCATTTAGAAAGTGAAGCAACACTCCATTCACTTCGCACAGTGAATTGAAGTGTTGGAACAGACTGCTTCTCTTTCAGTGAAATGCATGTGAATTTCTGTTGAATGCTTGTAAGTAGCTTAAGGCACTTTCAAAGGAAAGTGATTTTCTCTGAAAGGACAGCATTTAGAAAGTGAAGCAACACTCCATTCACTTCGCACAGTGAATTGAAGTGTTGGAGCAGACTGCTTCTCTTTCAGTGAAACGCATGTGAATTTCTGTTGAATGCTTGTAAGTAGTTTAAAGCAGTTTCAAAGGAAAGTGATTTTCTCTGAAAGGACAGCATTTAGAAAGTGAAGGAACACTCCATTCACTTCGCACAGTGAATTGAAGTGTTGGAACAGACAGCTTCTCATTCATAGAAACGCATTTGAGTTTCCTGTGAATGTGTGTAAGTAGCTTAAGGCACTTTCAAAGGAAAGTGATTTTCTCTGAAAGGACAGCATTTAGAAAGTGAAGCAACACTCCATTTACTTCGCACAGTGAATTGAAGTGTTGGAACAGACAGCTTCTCTTTCATAGAAACGCATTTGAGTTTCCTGTGAATGTGTGCAAGTAGCTTAAGCACTTTCAAAGGAAAGTGATTTTCTCTGACAGGACAGCATTTAGAAAGTGAAACAACACTCCATTCACTTCGCAGAGTGAATTGAAGTGTTGGAACAGACTGCTTCTTTTTCAGAGAAACGCATGTGAATTTCTGTGGAATGCTTGTAAGTAGCTTAAGGCACTTTCAAAGGAAAGTGATTTTCTCTGAGAGGACAGCATTTAGAAAGTGAAACAACACTCCATTCACTTCGTACAGTGAATTGAAGTGTTGTAACAGACTACTTCTCTTTCAGAAAAACAGATATGAGTTTTTTGTGAATGCTTGTATGTAGCTTAAGGCACTTTCAAAGGAAAGTGATTTTCTCTGAAAGGCAGCCTTTAGAAAGTGAAGCAACACTCCATTCACTTCGCACAGTGAATTGAAGTGTTGGAACAGACAGCTTCTCTTTCATTGAAACGCATTTGAGTTTCCTGTGAATGTGTGTAAGTAGCTTAAGGCACTTTCAAAGGAAAGTGATTTTCTCTGAAAGGACAGCATTTAGAAAGTGTAGCAACACTCCATTCACTACGCACAGTGAATTGAAGTGTTGGAACAGACTGCTTCTCTTTCAGAAAAATGCATGTGAGTTTCCTGTGAATGCTTGTAAGTAGCTTAAGGCACTTTCAAAGGAAAGTGATTTTCTCTGAAAGGACAGCATTTAGAAAGTGAAGCAACACTCCATTCACTTCGCACAGTGAATTGAAGTGTTGGAACAGACTGCTTCTCTTTCAGTGAAATGCATGTGAATTTCTGTTGAATGCTTGTAAGTAGCTTAAGGCACTATCAAAGGAAAGTGATTTTCTCTGAAAGGACAGCATTTAGAAAGTGAAGCAACACTCCATTTACTTCGCACAGTGAATTGAAGTGTTGGAACAGACAGCTTCTCTTTCAGAAAAACAGATATGAGTTTTTTGTGAATGCTTGTATGTAGCTTAAGGCACTTTCAAAGGAAAGTGATTTTCTCTGAAAGGCAGCCTTTAGAAAGTGAAGCAACACTCCATTCACTTCGCACAGTGAATTGAAGTGTTGGAACAGACAGCTTCTCTTTCATTGAAACGCATTTGAGTTTCCTGTGAATGTGTGTAAGTAGCTTAAGGCACTTTCAAAGGAAAGTGATTTTCTCTGAAAGGACAGCATTTAGAAAGTGTAGCAACACTCCATTCACTACGCACAGTGAATTGAAGTGTTGGAACAGACTGCTTCTCTTTCAGAAAAATGCATGTGAGTTTCCTGTGAATGCTTGTAAGTAGCTTAAGGCACTTTCAAAGGAAAGTGATTTTCTCTGAAAGGACAGCATTTAGAAAGTGAAGCAACACTCCATTCACTTCGCACAGTGAATTGAAGTGTTGGAACAGACTGCTTCTCTTTCAGTGAAATGCATGTGAATTTCTGTTGAATGCTTGTAAGTAGCTTAAGGCACTATCAAAGGAAAGTGATTTTCTCTGAAAGGACAGCATTTAGAAAGTGAAGCAACACTCCATTTACTTCGCACAGTGAATTGAAGTGTTGGAACAGACAGCTTCTCTTTCATAGAAACGCATTTGAGTTTCCTGTGAATGTGTGCAAGTAGCTTAAGGCACTTTCAAAGGAAAGTGATTTTCTCTGAAAGGACAGCATTTAGAAAGTGAAGCAACACTCCATTCACTACGCACAGTGAATTGAAGTGTTGGAACAGACTGCTTCTCTTTCAGAAAAATGCATGTGAGTTTCTTGTGAATGCTTGTAAGTAGCTTAAGGCACTTTCAAAGGAAAGTGATTTTCTCTGAGAGGACAGCATTTAGAAAGTGAAGCAACACTCCATTCACTTCGCACAGTGAATTGAAGTGTTGGTAGAGACTGCTTCTTTTTCAGAGAAATGCATGTGAATTTCTGTGGAATGCTTGTAAGTAGCTTAAGGCACTTTCAAAGGAATGTGATTTTCTCTGAAAGGACAGCATTTAGAAAGTGTAACAACACTCCATTCACTTCGCGTAGTGAATTGAAGTGTTGGAACAGACTACTTCTCTTTCAGGAAACAGATATGAGTTTTTTGTGAATGCTTGTAAGTAGCTTAAGGCATTTTCAAAGGAAAGTGATTTTCTCTGAAAGGACAGCATTTAGAAAGTGAAGCAACACTCCATTCACTTTGCACAGTGAATTGAAGTGTTGCAGCAGACTGCTTCTCTTTCAGTGAAACGCATGTGAATTTCTGTTGAATGCTTGTAAGTAGTTTAAAGCAGTTTCAAAGGAAAGTGATTTTCTCTGAAAGGACAGCATTTAGAAAGTGAAGGAACACTCCATTCACTTCGCACAGTGAATTGAAGTGTTGGAACAGACAGCTTCTCATTCATAGAAACGCATTTGAGTTTCCTGTGAATGTGTGTAAGTAGCTTAAGGCACTTTCAAAGGAAAGTGATTTTCTCTGAAAGGACAGCATTTAGAAAGTGAAGCAACACTCCATTCACTTCGCACAGTGAATTGAAGTGTTGGAACAGACTGCTTCTCTTTCAGAGAAACGCATGTGAATTTCTGTGGAATGCTTGTAAGTAGCTTAAGGCACTTTCAAAGGAAAGTGATTTTCTCTGAAAGGACAGCATTTAGAAAGTGAAGCAACACTCCATTCACTTCGCACAGTGAATTGAAGTGTTGGAACAGACTGCTTCTCTTTCAGAAAAATGCATGTGAGTTCTTCTGAATGCTTGTATGTAGCTTAAGGCATTTTCAAAAGAGAGTGATTTTCTCTAAAAGGAGAGCATATAGAAAGTGAAGCAACACTCCATTCACTTCGCCCAGTGAATTGAAGTGTTGGAACAGACTTCTTCTCTTTCAGAGAAACGGATGTGAGTTTTTTGTGAATGCTTGTAAGTAGCTTAAGGCACTTTCAAAGCAAAGTGATTTTCTCTGAATGGACAGCATTTAGAAAGTGAAGCAACACTCCATTCACTTCGCACAGTGAATTGAAGTGTTGGAACAGACTGCTTCTCTTTCAGAGAAACGCATGTGAATTTCTATTGAATGCTTGTAAATAGCTTAAGGCACTTTCAAAGGAAAGTGATTTTCTCTGAAAGGACAGCATTTAGAAAGTGAAGCAACACTCCATTCACTACGCACAGTGAATTGAAGTGTTGGAACAGACTGCTTCTCTTTCAGAAAAATGCATGTGAGTTTCTTGTGAATGCTTGTAAGTAGCTTAAGGCACTTTCAAAGGAAAGTGATTTTCTCTGAGAGGACAGCATTTAGAAAGTGAAGCAACACTCCATTCACTTCGCACAGTGAATTGAAGTGTTGGTAGAGACTGCTTCTTTTTCAGAGAAATGCATGTGAATTTCTGTAAATGCTTGTAAGTAGCTTAAGGCACTTTCAAAGGAATGTGATTTTCTCTGAAAGGACAGCATTTAGAAAGTGTAACAACACTCCATTCACTTCGCGTAGTGAATTGAAGTGTTGGAACAGACTACTTCTCTTTCAGGAAACAGATATGAGTTTTTTGTGAATGCTTGTAAGTAGCTTAAGGCATTTTCAAAGGAAAGTGATTTTCTCTGAAAGGACAGCATTTAGAAAGTGAAGCAACACTCCATTCACTTCGCACAGTGAATTGAAGTGTTGGAACAGACTGCTTCTCTTTCAGTGAAATGCATGTGAATTTCTGTTGAATGCTTGTAAGTAGCTTAAGGCACTTTCAAAGGAAAGTGATTTTCTCTGAAAGGACAGCATTTAGAAAGTGAAGCAACACTCCATTCACTTCGCACAGTGAATTGAAGTGTTGGAGCAGACTGCTTCTCTTTCAGTGAAACGCATGTGAATTTCTGTTGAATGCTTGTAAGTAGTTTAAAGCAGTTTCAAAGGAAAGTGATTTTCTCTGAAAGGACAGCATTTAGAAAGTGAAGGAACACTCCATTCACTTCGCACAGTGAATTGAAGTGTTGGAACAGACAGCTTCTCATTCATAGAAACGCATTTGAGTTTCCTGTGAATGTGTGTAAGTAGCTTAAGGCACTTTCAAAGGAAAGTGATTTTCTCTGAAAGGACAGCATTTAGAAAGTGAAGCAACACTCCATTTACTTCGCACAGTGAATTGAAGTGTTGGAACAGACAGCTTCTCTTTCATAGAAACGCATTTGAGTTTCCTGTGAATGTGTGCAAGTAGCTTAAGCACTTTCAAAGGAAAGTGATTTTCTCTGACAGGACAGCATTTAGAAAGTGAAACAACACTCCATTCACTTCGCAGAGTGAATTGAAGTGTTGGAACAGACTGCTTCTTTTTCAGAGAAACGCATGTGAATTTCTGTGGAATGCTTGTAAGTAGCTTAAGGCACTTTCAAAGGAAAGTGATTTTCTCTGAGAGGACAGCATTTAGAAAGTGAAACAACACTCCATTCACTTCGTACAGTGAATTGAAGTGTTGTAACAGACTACTTCTCTTTCAGAAAAACAGATATGAGTTTTTTGTGAATGCTTGTATGTAGCTTAAGGCACTTTCAAAGGAAAGTGATTTTCTCTGAAAGGCAGCCTTTAGAAAGTGAAGCAACACTCCATTCACTTCGCACAGTGAATTGAAGTGTTGGAACAGACAGCTTCTCTTTCATTGAAACGCATTTGAGTTTCCTGTGAATGTGTGTAAGTAGCTTAAGGCACTTTCAAAGGAAAGTGATTTTCTCTGAAAGGACAGCATTTAGAAAGTGTAGCAACACTCCATTCACTACGCACAGTGAATTGAAGTGTTGGAACAGACTGCTTCTCTTTCAGAAAAATGCATGTGAGTTTCCTGTGAATGCTTGTAAGTAGCTTAAGGCACTTTCAAAGGAAAGTGATTTTCTCTGAAAGGACAGCATTTAGAAAGTGAAGCAACACTCCATTCACTTCGCACAGTGAATTGAAGTGTTGGAACAGACTGCTTCTCTTTCAGTGAAATGCATGTGAATTTCTGTTGAATGCTTGTAAGTAGCTTAAGGCACTATCAAAGGAAAGTGATTTTCTCTGAAAGGACAGCATTTAGAAAGTGAAGCAACACTCCATTTACTTCGCACAGTGAATTGAAGTGTTGGAACAGACAGCTTCTCTTTCAGAAAAACAGATATGAGTTTTTTGTGAATGCTTGTATGTAGCTTAAGGCACTTTCAAAGGAAAGTGATTTTCTCTGAAAGGCAGCCTTTAGAAAGTGAAGCAACACTCCATTCACTTCGCACAGTGAATTGAAGTGTTGGAACAGACAGCTTCTCTTTCATTGAAACGCATTTGAGTTTCCTGTGAATGTGTGTAAGTAGCTTAAGGCACTTTCAAAGGAAAGTGATTTTCTCTGAAAGGACAGCATTTAGAAAGTGTAGCAACACTCCATTCACTACGCACAGTGAATTGAAGTGTTGGAACAGACTGCTTCTCTTTCAGAAAAATGCATGTGAGTTTCCTGTGAATGCTTGTAAGTAGCTTAAGGCACTTTCAAAGGAAAGTGATTTTCTCTGAAAGGACAGCATTTAGAAAGTGAAGCAACACTCCATTCACTTCGCACAGTGAATTGAAGTGTTGGAACAGACTGCTTCTCTTTCAGTGAAATGCATGTGAATTTCTGTTGAATGCTTGTAAGTAGCTTAAGGCACTATCAAAGGAAAGTGATTTTCTCTGAAAGGACAGCATTTAGAAAGTGAAGCAACACTCCATTTACTTCGCACAGTGAATTGAAGTGTTGGAACAGACAGCTTCTCTTTCATAGAAACGCATTTGAGTTTCCTGTGAATGTGTGCAAGTAGCTTAAGGCACTTTCAAAGGAAAGTGATTTTCTCTGAAAGGACAGCATTTAGAAAGTGAAGCAACACTCCATTCACTACGCACAGTGAATTGAAGTGTTGGAACAGACTGCTTCTCTTTCAGAAAAATGCATGTGAGTTTCTTGTGAATGCTTGTAAGTAGCTTAAGGCACTTTCAAAGGAAAGTGATTTTCTCTGAGAGGACAGCATTTAGAAAGTGAAGCAACACTCCATTCACTTCGCACAGTGAATTGAAGTGTTGGTAGAGACTGCTTCTTTTTCAGAGAAATGCATGTGAATTTCTGTGGAATGCTTGTAAGTAGCTTAAGGCACTTTCAAAGGAATGTGATTTTCTCTGAAAGGACAGCATTTAGAAAGTGTAACAACACTCCATTCACTTCGCGTAGTGAATTGAAGTGTTGGAACAGACTACTTCTCTTTCAGGAAACAGATATGAGTTTTTTGTGAATGCTTGTAAGTAGCTTAAGGCATTTTCAAAGGAAAGTGATTTTCTCTGAAAGGACAGCATTTAGAAAGTGAAGCAACACTCCATTCACTTTGCACAGTGAATTGAAGTGTTGCAGCAGACTGCTTCTCTTTCAGTGAAACGCATGTGAATTTCTGTTGAATGCTTGTAAGTAGTTTAAAGCAGTTTCAAAGGAAAGTGATTTTCTCTGAAAGGACAGCATTTAGAAAGTGAAGGAACACTCCATTCACTTCGCACAGTGAATTGAAGTGTTGGAACAGACAGCTTCTCATTCATAGAAACGCATTTGAGTTTCCTGTGAATGTGTGTAAGTAGCTTAAGGCACTTTCAAAGGAAAGTGATTTTCTCTGAAAGGACAGCATTTAGAAAGTGAAGCAACACTCCATTCACTTCGCACAGTGAATTGAAGTGTTGGAACAGACTGCTTCTCTTTCAGAGAAACGCATGTGAATTTCTGTGGAATGCTTGTAAGTAGCTTAAGGCACTTTCAAAGGAAAGTGATTTTCTCTGAAAGGACAGCATTTAGAAAGTGAAGCAACACTCCATTCACTTCGCACAGTGAATTGAAGTGTTGGAACAGACTGCTTCTCTTTCAGAAAAATGCATGTGAGTTCTTCTGAATGCTTGTATGTAGCTTAAGGCATTTTCAAAAGAGAGTGATTTTCTCTAAAAGGAGAGCATATAGAAAGTGAAGCAACACTCCATTCACTTCGCCCAGTGAATTGAAGTGTTGGAACAGACTTCTTCTCTTTCAGAGAAACGGATGTGAGTTTTTTGTGAATGCTTGTAAGTAGCTTAAGGCACTTTCAAAGCAAAGTGATTTTCTCTGAATGGACAGCATTTAGAAAGTGAAGCAACACTCCATTCACTTCGCACAGTGAATTGAAGTGTTGGAACAGACTGCTTCTCTTTCAGAGAAACGCATGTGAATTTCTATTGAATGCTTGTAAATAGCTTAAGGCACTTTCAAAGGAAAGTGATTTTCTCTGAAAGGACAGCATTTAGAAAGTGAAGCAACACTCCATTCACTACGCACAGTGAATTGAAGTGTTGGAACAGACTGCTTCTCTTTCAGAAAAATGCATGTGAGTTTCTTGTGAATGCTTGTAAGTAGCTTAAGGCACTTTCAAAGGAAAGTGATTTTCTCTGAGAGGACAGCATTTAGAAAGTGAAGCAACACTCCATTCACTTCGCACAGTGAATTGAAGTGTTGGTAGAGACTGCTTCTTTTTCAGAGAAATGCATGTGAATTTCTGTAAATGCTTGTAAGTAGCTTAAGGCACTTTCAAAGGAATGTGATTTTCTCTGAAAGGACAGCATTTAGAAAGTGTAACAACACTCCATTCACTTCGCGTAGTGAATTGAAGTGTTGGAACAGACTACTTCTCTTTCAGGAAACAGATATGAGTTTTTTGTGAATGCTTGTAAGTAGCTT
The DNA here is from genome assembly GCF_982192425.1 of Myodes glareolus. Classification (NCBI taxonomy): domain Eukaryota; kingdom Metazoa; phylum Chordata; class Mammalia; order Rodentia; family Cricetidae; genus Myodes; species Myodes glareolus. The sequence goes on from NW_028263252.1 coordinate 112,472, forward strand.
AAGGCATTTTCAAAGGAAAGTGATTTTCTCTGAAAGGACAGCATTTAGAAAGTGAAGCAACACTCCATTTACTTCGCACAGTGAATTGAAGTGTTGGAACAGACAGCTTCTCTTTCAGAAAAACAGATATGAGTTTTTTGTGAATGCTTGTATGTAGCTTAAGGCACTTTCAAAGGAAAGTGATTTTCTCTGAAAGGCAGCCTTTAGAAAGTGAAGCAACACTCCATTCACTTCGCACAGTGAATTGAAGTGTTGGAACAGACAGCTTCTCTTTCATTGAAACGCATTTGAGTTTCCTGTGAATGTGTGTAAGTAGCTTAAGGCACTTTCAAAGGAAAGTGATTTTCTCTGAAAGGACAGCATTTAGAAAGTGTAGCAACACTCCATTCACTACGCACAGTGAATTGAAGTGTTGGAACAGACTGCTTCTCTTTCAGAAAAATGCATGTGAGTTTCCTGTGAATGCTTGTAAGTAGCTTAAGGCACTTTCAAAGGAAAGTGATTTTCTCTGAAAGGACAGCATTTAGAAAGTGAAGCAACACTCCATTCACTTCGCACAGTGAATTGAAGTGTTGGAACAGACTGCTTCTCTTTCAGTGAAATGCATGTGAATTTCTGTTGAATGCTTGTAAGTAGCTTAAGGCACTATCAAAGGAAAGTGATTTTCTCTGAAAGGACAGCATTTAGAAAGTGAAGCAACACTCCATTTACTTCGCACAGTGAATTGAAGTGTTGGAACAGACAGCTTCTCTTTCATAGAAACGCATTTGAGTTTCCTGTGAATGTGTGCAAGTAGCTTAAGGCACTTTCAAAGGAAAGTGATTTTCTCTGAAAGGACAGCATTTAGAAAGTGAAGCAACACTCCATTCACTACGCACAGTGAATTGAAGTGTTGGAACAGACTGCTTCTCTTTCAGAAAAATGCATGTGAGTTTCTTGTGAATGCTTGTAAGTAGCTTAAGGCACTTTCAAAGGAAAGTGATTTTCTCTGAGAGGACAGCATTTAGAAAGTGAAGCAACACTCCATTCACTTCGCACAGTGAATTGAAGTGTTGGTAGAGACTGCTTCTTTTTCAGAGAAATGCATGTGAATTTCTGTGGAATGCTTGTAAGTAGCTTAAGGCACTTTCAAAGGAATGTGATTTTCTCTGAAAGGACAGCATTTAGAAAGTGTAACAACACTCCATTCACTTCGCGTAGTGAATTGAAGTGTTGGAACAGACTACTTCTCTTTCAGGAAACAGATATGAGTTTTTTGTGAATGCTTGTAAGTAGCTTAAGGCATTTTCAAAGGAAAGTGATTTTCTCTGAAAGGACAGCATTTAGAAAGTGAAGCAACACTCCATTCACTTTGCACAGTGAATTGAAGTGTTGCAGCAGACTGCTTCTCTTTCAGTGAAACGCATGTGAATTTCTGTTGAATGCTTGTAAGTAGTTTAAAGCAGTTTCAAAGGAAAGTGATTTTCTCTGAAAGGACAGCATTTAGAAAGTGAAGGAACACTCCATTCACTTCGCACAGTGAATTGAAGTGTTGGAACAGACAGCTTCTCATTCATAGAAACGCATTTGAGTTTCCTGTGAATGTGTGTAAGTAGCTTAAGGCACTTTCAAAGGAAAGTGATTTTCTCTGAAAGGACAGCATTTAGAAAGTGAAGCAACACTCCATTCACTTCGCACAGTGAATTGAAGTGTTGGAACAGACTGCTTCTCTTTCAGAGAAACGCATGTGAATTTCTGTGGAATGCTTGTAAGTAGCTTAAGGCACTTTCAAAGGAAAGTGATTTTCTCTGAAAGGACAGCATTTAGAAAGTGAAGCAACACTCCATTCACTTCGCACAGTGAATTGAAGTGTTGGAACAGACTGCTTCTCTTTCAGAAAAATGCATGTGAGTTCTTCTGAATGCTTGTATGTAGCTTAAGGCATTTTCAAAAGAGAGTGATTTTCTCTAAAAGGAGAGCATATAGAAAGTGAAGCAACACTCCATTCACTTCGCCCAGTGAATTGAAGTGTTGGAACAGACTTCTTCTCTTTCAGAGAAACGGATGTGAGTTTTTTGTGAATGCTTGTAAGTAGCTTAAGGCACTTTCAAAGCAAAGTGATTTTCTCTGAATGGACAGCATTTAGAAAGTGAAGCAACACTCCATTCACTTCGCACAGTGAATTGAAGTGTTGGAACAGACTGCTTCTCTTTCAGAGAAACGCATGTGAATTTCTATTGAATGCTTGTAAATAGCTTAAGGCACTTTCAAAGGAAAGTGATTTTCTCTGAAAGGACAGCATTTAGAAAGTGAAGCAACACTCCATTCACTACGCACAGTGAATTGAAGTGTTGGAACAGACTGCTTCTCTTTCAGAAAAATGCATGTGAGTTTCTTGTGAATGCTTGTAAGTAGCTTAAGGCACTTTCAAAGGAAAGTGATTTTCTCTGAGAGGACAGCATTTAGAAAGTGAAGCAACACTCCATTCACTTCGCACAGTGAATTGAAGTGTTGGTAGAGACTGCTTCTTTTTCAGAGAAATGCATGTGAATTTCTGTAAATGCTTGTAAGTAGCTTAAGGCACTTTCAAAGGAATGTGATTTTCTCTGAAAGGACAGCATTTAGAAAGTGTAACAACACTCCATTCACTTCGCGTAGTGAATTGAAGTGTTGGAACAGACTACTTCTCTTTCAGGAAACAGATATGAGTTTTTTGTGAATGCTTGTAAGTAGCTTAAGGCATTTTCAAAGGAAAGTGATTTTCTCTGAAAGGACAGCATTTAGAAAGTGAAGCAACACTCCATTCACTTCGCACAGTGAATTGAAGTGTTGGAACAGACTGCTTCTCTTTCAGTGAAATGCATGTGAATTTCTGTTGAATGCTTGTAAGTAGCTTAAGGCACTTTCAAAGGAAAGTGATTTTCTCTGAAAGGACAGCATTTAGAAAGTGAAGCAACACTCCATTCACTTCGCACAGTGAATTGAAGTGTTGGAGCAGACTGCTTCTCTTTCAGTGAAACGCATGTGAATTTCTGTTGAATGCTTGTAAGTAGTTTAAAGCAGTTTCAAAGGAAAGTGATTTTCTCTGAAAGGACAGCATTTAGAAAGTGAAGGAACACTCCATTCACTTCGCACAGTGAATTGAAGTGTTGGAACAGACAGCTTCTCATTCATAGAAACGCATTTGAGTTTCCTGTGAATGTGTGTAAGTAGCTTAAGGCACTTTCAAAGGAAAGTGATTTTCTCTGAAAGGACAGCATTTAGAAAGTGAAGCAACACTCCATTTACTTCGCACAGTGAATTGAAGTGTTGGAACAGACAGCTTCTCTTTCATAGAAACGCATTTGAGTTTCCTGTGAATGTGTGCAAGTAGCTTAAGCACTTTCAAAGGAAAGTGATTTTCTCTGACAGGACAGCATTTAGAAAGTGAAACAACACTCCATTCACTTCGCAGAGTGAATTGAAGTGTTGGAACAGACTGCTTCTTTTTCAGAGAAACGCATGTGAATTTCTGTGGAATGCTTGTAAGTAGCTTAAGGCACTTTCAAAGGAAAGTGATTTTCTCTGAGAGGACAGCATTTAGAAAGTGAAACAACACTCCATTCACTTCGTACAGTGAATTGAAGTGTTGTAACAGACTACTTCTCTTTCAGAAAAACAGATATGAGTTTTTTGTGAATGCTTGTATGTAGCTTAAGGCACTTTCAAAGGAAAGTGATTTTCTCTGAAAGGCAGCCTTTAGAAAGTGAAGCAACACTCCATTCACTTCGCACAGTGAATTGAAGTGTTGGAACAGACAGCTTCTCTTTCATTGAAACGCATTTGAGTTTCCTGTGAATGTGTGTAAGTAGCTTAAGGCACTTTCAAAGGAAAGTGATTTTCTCTGAAAGGACAGCATTTAGAAAGTGTAGCAACACTCCATTCACTACGCACAGTGAATTGAAGTGTTGGAACAGACTGCTTCTCTTTCAGAAAAATGCATGTGAGTTTCCTGTGAATGCTTGTAAGTAGCTTAAGGCACTTTCAAAGGAAAGTGATTTTCTCTGAAAGGACAGCATTTAGAAAGTGAAGCAACACTCCATTCACTTCGCACAGTGAATTGAAGTGTTGGAACAGACTGCTTCTCTTTCAGTGAAATGCATGTGAATTTCTGTTGAATGCTTGTAAGTAGCTTAAGGCACTATCAAAGGAAAGTGATTTTCTCTGAAAGGACAGCATTTAGAAAGTGAAGCAACACTCCATTTACTTCGCACAGTGAATTGAAGTGTTGGAACAGACAGCTTCTCTTTCATAGAAACGCATTTGAGTTTCCTGTGAATGTGTGCAAGTAGCTTAAGGCACTTTCAAAGGAAAGTGATTTTCTCTGACAGGACAGCATTTAGAAAGTGAAACAACACTCCATTCACTTCGCAGAGTGAATTGAAGTGTTGGAACAGACTGCTTCTTTTTCAGAGAAACGCATGTGAATTTCTGTGGAATGCTTGTAAGTAGCTTAAGGCACTTTCAAAGGAAAGTGATTTTCTCTGAGAGGACAGCATTTAGAAAGTGAAACAACACTCCATTCACTTCGTACAGTGAATTGAACTGTTGTAACAGACTACTTCTCTTTCAGAAAAACAGATATGAGTTTTTTGTGAATGCTTGTATGTAGCTTAAGGCACTTTCAAAGGAAAGTGATTTTCTCTGAAAGGCAGCCTTTAGAAAGTGAAGCAACACTCCATTCACTTCGCACAGTGAATTGAAGTGTTGGAACAGACAGCTTCTCTTTCATTGAAACGCATTTGAGTTTCCTGTGAATGTGTGTAAGTAGCTTAAGGCACTTTCAAAGGAAAGTGATTTTCTCTGAAAGGACAGCATTTAGAAAGTGAAGCAACACTCCATTCACTACGCACAGTGAATTGAAGTGTTGGAACAGACTGCTTCTCTTTCAGAAAAATGCATGTGAGTTTCTTGTGAATGCTTGTAAGTAGCTTAAGGCACTTTCAAAGGAAAGTGATTTTCTCTGAAAGGACAGCATTTAAAAAGTGAAGCAACACTCCATTCACTTCGCACAATGAATTGAACTGTTGGAACAGACTGCTTCTTTTTCAGAGAAACTTATGTGAATTTCTATTGAATGCTTGTAAGTAGCTTAAGGTACTTTCAAAGGAAAGTGATTTTCTCTGAAAGGACAGCATTTAGAAAGTGAAACCACACTCCATTCACTTCGCACAGTGAATTGAAGTGTTGGAACAGACTACTTCTCTTTCACGATACAGATATGAGTTTTTTGTGAACGCTTGTAAGTAGCTTAAGGCATTTTCAAAGGAAAGTGATTTTCTCTGAAAGGACAGCATTTAGAAAGTGAAGCAACACTCCATTCACTTCGCACAGTGAATTGAAGTGTTGGAACAGACTACTTCTCTTTCAGAGAAACAGATATGAATTTTTTGTGAATGCTTGTAAGTAGCTTAAGGCACTTTCAAAGGAAAGTGATTTTCTCTGAAAGGACAGCATTTAGAAAGTAAAGCAACACTCCATTCACTACGCACAGTGAATTGAAATGTTGGAACAGACTGCTTTTCTTTCAGAAAAATGCATGTGAGTTTCTTGTGAATGCTTGTAAGTAGCTTAAGGCACTTTCAAAGGAAAGTGATTTTCTCTGAAAGGACAGCATTTAGAAAGTGAAGCAACACTCCATTCACTTCGCACAATGAATTGAACTGTTGGAACAGACTGCTTCTTTTTCAGAGAAACTTATGTGAATTTCTATTGAATGCTTGTAAGTAGCTTAAGGTACTTTCAAAGGAAAGTGATTTTCTCTGAAAGGACAGCATTTAGAAAGTGAAACCACACTCCATTCACTTCGCACAGTGAATTGAAGTGTTGGAACAGACTACTTCTCTTTCACGATACAGATATGAGTTTTTTGTGAACGCTTGTAAGTAGCTTAAGGCATTTTCAAAGGAAAGTGATTTTCTCTGAAAGGACAGCATTTAGAAAGTGAAGCAACACTCCATTCACTTCGCACAGTGAATTGAAGTGTTGGAACAGACTACTTCTCTTTCAGAGAAACAGATATGAATTTTTTGTGAATGCTTGTAAGTAGCTTAAGGCACTTTCAAAGGAAAGTGATTTTCTCTGAAAGGACAGCATTTAGAAAGTGAAGCAACACTCCATTCACTACGCACAGTGAATTGAAGTGTTGGAACAGACTGCTTTTCTTTCAGAAAAATGCATGTGAGTTTCTTGTGAATGCTTGTAAGTAGCTTAAGGCACTTTCAAAGGAAAGTGATTTTCTCTGAAAGGACAGCATTTAGAAAGTGAAGCAACACTCCATTCACTTCGCACAGTGAATTGAAGTGTTGGAACAGACTGCTTCTCTTTCAGAAAAATGCATGTGAGTTCTTCTGAATGCTTGTATGTAGCTTAAGGCATTTTCAAAAGAGAGTGATTTTCTCTAAAAGGAGAGCATATAGAAAGTGAAGCAACACTCCATTCACTTCGCCCAGTGAATTGAAGTGTTGGAACAGACTTCTTCTCTTTCAGAGAAACGGATGTGAGTTTTTTGTGAATGCTTGTAAGTAGCTTAAGGCACTTTCAAAGCAATGTGATTTTCTCTGAATGGACAGCATTTAGAAAGTGAAGCAACACTCCATTCACTTCGCACAGTGAATTGAAGTGTTGGAACAGACTGCTTCTCTTTCAGAGAAACGCATGTGAATTTCTATTGAATGCTTGTAAGTAGCTTAAGGCACTTTCAAAGGAAAGTGATTTTCTCTGAAAGACGGCCTTTAGAAAGTGAAGCAACACTCCATTCACTTTGCACAGTGAATTGAAGTGTTGGAACAGACAGCTTCTCTTTCATTGAAACGCATTTGAGTTTCCTGTGAATGTGTGTAAGTAGCTTAAGGCACTTTCAAAGGAAAGTGATTTTCTCTGAAAGGACAGCATTTAGAAAGTGAAGCAACACTCCATTCACTACGCACAGTGAATTGAAGTGTTGGAACAGACTGCTTCTCTTTCAGAAAAATGCATGTGAGTTTCTATTGAATGCTTGTAAGTAGCTTAAGGTACTTTCAAAGGAAAGTGATTTTCTCTGAAAGGACAGCATTTAGAAAGTGAAACCACACTCCATTCACTTCGCACAGTGAATTGAAGTGTTGGAACAGACTACTTCTCTTTCACGAAACAGATATGAGTTTTTTGTGAATGCTTGTAAGTAGCTTAAGGCATTTTCAAAGGAAAGTGATTTTCTCTGAAAGGACAGCATTTAGAAAGTGAAGCAACACTCCATTCACTTCGCACAGTGAATTGAAGTGTTGGAACAGACTGCTTCTCTTTCAGAGAAACGCATGTGAATTTCTGTGGAATGCTTGTAAGAAGCTTAAGGCACTTTCAAAGGAAAGTGATTTTCTCTGAAAGGACAGCATTTAGAAAGTGAAACAACACTCCATTCACTTCGCACAGTGAATTGAAGTGTTGGAACAGACTACTTCTCTTTCAGAGAAACAGATATGAATTTTTTGTGAATGCTTGTAAGTAGCTTAAGGCACTTTCAAAGGAAAGTGATTTTCTCTGACAGGACAGCATTTAGAAAGTGAAATAACACTCCATTCACTTCGCACAGTGAATTGAAGTGTTGGAACAGACAGTTTCTCTTTCATAGAAACAAATTTGAGTTTCCTGTGAATGTGTGTAAGTAGCTTAAGGCACTTTCAAAGGAAAGTGATTTTCTCTGACAGGACCCCATTTAGAAAGTGAAATAACACTCCATTCACTTCTCAGAGTGAATTGAAGTGTTGGAACAGACTGCTTCTCTTTCAGAAAAATGCATGTGAGTTTCTTGTGAATGCTTGTAAGTAGCTTAAGGCACTTTCAAAGGAAAGTGATTTTCTCTGAAAGGACAGCATTTAGAAAGTGAAACAACACTCCATTCACTTCGCACAGTGAATTGAAGTGTTGGAACAGACAGCTTCTCTTTCATAGAAACGCATTTGAGTTTCCTGTGAATGTGTGTAAGTAGCTTAAGGCACTTTCAAAAGAAAGTGATTTTCTCTGAAAGGACAGCATTTAGAAAGTGAAGCAACACTCCATTCACTACGCACAGTGAATTGAAGTGTTGGAACAGGCTGCTTCTCTTTCAGAAAAATGCATGTGAGTTTCTTGTGAATTCTTGTAAGTAGCTTAAGGCATTTTCAAAGGAAAGTGATTTTCTCTGAAAGGACAGCATTTAGAAAGTGAAGCAACACTCCATTCACTTCGCACAGTGAATTGAAGTGTTGGAACAGACTGCTTCTCTTTCAGTGAAATGCATGTGAATTTCTGTTGAATGCTTGTAAGTAGCTTAAGGCACTTTCAAAGGAAAGTGATTTTCTCTGAAAGGACAGCATTTAGAAAGTGAAGCAACACTCCATTTACTTCGCACAGTGAATTGAAGTGTTGGAACAGACAGCTTCTCTTTCATAGAAACGCATTTGAGTTTCCTGTGAATGTGTGCAAGTAGCTTAAGGCACTTTCAAAGGAAAGTGATTTTCTCTGACAGGACAGCATTTAGAAAGTGAAACAACACTCCATTCACTTCGCAGAGTGAATTGAAGTGTTGGAACAGACTGCTTCTTTTTCAGAGAAACGCATGTGAATTTCTGTGGAATGCTTGTAAGTAGCTTAAGGCACTTTCAAAGGAAAGTGATTTTCTCTGAGAGGACAGCATTTAGAAAGTGAAACAACACTCCATTCACTTCGCACAGTGAATTGAAGTGTTGTAACAGACTACTTCTCTTTCAGAAAAACAGATATGAGTTTTTTGTGAATGCTTGTATGTAGCTTAAGGCACTGTCAAAGGAAAGTGATTTTCTCTGAAAGGCAGCCTTTAGAAAGTGAAGCAACACTCCATTCACTTCGCACAGTGAATTGAAGTGTTGGAACAGACTACTTCTCTTTCACGAAACGGATATGAGTTTTTTGTGAATGCTTGTAAGTAGCTTAAGGCACTTTCAAAGGAAAGTGATTTTCTCTGAAAGGACAGGATTTAGAAAGTGAAGCAACACTCCATTCACTACGCACAGTGAATTGAAGTGTTGGAACAGACTGCTTCTCTTTCAGTGACATGCATGTGAATTTCTGTTGAATGCTTGTAAGTAGCTTAAGGCACTTTCAAAGGAAAGTGATTTTCTCTGAAAGGACAGCATTTAGAAAGTGAAGCAACACTCCATTCACTACGCACAGTGAATTGAAGTGTTGGAACAGACTGCTTCTCTTTCAGAAAAATGCATGTGAGTTTCTTGTGAATGCTTGTAAGTAGCTTAAGGCACTTTCAAAGGAAAGTGATTTTCTCTGAGAGGACAGCATTTAGAAAGTGAAGCAACACTCCATTCACTTCGCACAGTGAATTGAAGTGTTGGAAGAGACTGCTTCTTTTTCAGAGAAATGCATGTGAATTTCTGTGGAATGCTTGTAAGTAGCTTAAGGCACTTTCAAAGGAAAGTGATTTTCTCTGAAAGGACAGCATTTAGAAAGTGAAACAACACTCCATTCACTTCGCGCAGTGAATTGAAGTGTTGGAACAGACTACTTCTCTTTCAGGAAACAGATATGAGATTTTTGTGAATGCTTGTAAGTAGCTTAAGGCATTTTCAAAGGAAAGTGATTTTCTCTGAAAGGACAGCATTTAGAAAGTGAAGCAACACTCCATTCACTTCGCACAGTGAATTGAAGTGTTGGAACAGACTGCTTCTCTTTCAGTGAAATGCATGTGAATTTCTATTGAATGCTTGTAAGTAGCTTAAGGCACTTTCAAAGGAAAGTGATTTTCTCTGAAAGGACAGCATTTAGAAAGTGAAGCAACACTCCATTCACTACGCACAGTGAATTGAACTGTTGGAACAGACTGCTTCTCTTTCAGACAAATGCATGTGAGTTTCTTGTGAATGCTTGTAAGTAGCTTAAGGCACTTTCAAAGGAAAGTGATTTTCTCTGAGAGGACAGCATTTAGAAAGTGAAGCAACACTCCATTCACTTCGCACAGTGAATTGAAGTGTTGGAACAGACTGCTTCTTTTTCAGAGAAACGCATGTGAATTTCTGTGGAATGCTTGTAAGTAGCTTAAGGCACTTTCAAAGGAAAGTGATTTTCTCTGAAAGGACAGCATTTAGAAAGTGAAGCAACACTCCATTCACTTCGCACAGTGAATTGAAGTGTTGGAACAGACTGCTTCTCTTTCAGAGAAACGCATGTGAATTTCTGTGGAATGCTTGTAAGAAGCTTAAGGCACTTTCAAAGGAAAGTGATTTTCTCTGAAAGGACAGCATTTAGAAAGTGAAACAACACTCCATTCACTTCGCACAGTGAATTGAAGTGTTGGAACAGACTACTTCTCTTTCAGAGAAACAGATATGAATTTTTTGTGAATGCTTGTAAGTAGCTTAAGGCACTTTCAAAGGAAAGTGATTTTCTCTGACAGGACAGCATTTAGAAAGTGAAATAACACTCCATTCACTTCGCACAGTGAATTGAAGTGTTGGAACAGACAGTTTCTCTTTCATAGAAACAAATTTGAGTTTCCTGTGAATGTGTGTAAGTAGCTTAAGGCACTTTCAAAGGAAAGTGATTTTCTCTGACAGGACCCCATTTAGAAAGTGAAATAACACTCCATTCACTTCTCAGAGTGAATTGAAGTGTTGGAACAGACTGCTTCTCTTTCAGAAAAATGCATGTGAGTTTCTTGTGAATGCTTGTAAGTAGCTTAAGGCACTTTCAAAGGAAAGTGATTTTCTCTGAAAGGACAGCATTTAGAAAGTGAAACAACACTCCATTCACTTCGCACAGTGAATTGAAGTGTTGGAACAGACAGCTTCTCTTTCATAGAAACGCATTTGAGTTTCCTGTGAATGTGTGTAAGTAGCTTAAGGCACTTTCAAAAGAAAGTGATTTTCTCTGAAAGGACAGCATTTAGAAAGTGAAGCAACACTCCATTCACTACGCACAGTGAATTGAAGTGTTGGAACAGGCTGCTTCTCTTTCAGAAAAATGCATGTGAGTTTCTTGTGAATTCTTGTAAGTAGCTTAAGGCATTTTCAAAGGAAAGTGATTTTCTCTGAAAGGACAGCATTTAGAAAGTGAAGCAACACTCCATTCACTTCGCACAGTGAATTGAAGTGTTGGAACAGACTGCTTCTCTTTCAGTGAAATGCATGTGAATTTCTGTTGAATGCTTGTAAGTAGCTTAAGGCACTTTCAAAGGAAAGTGATTTTCTCTGAAAGGACAGCATTTAGAAAGTGAAGCAACACTCCATTTACTTCGCACAGTGAATTGAAGTGTTGGAACAGACAGCTTCTCTTTCATAGAAACGCATTTGAGTTTCCTGTGAATGTGTGCAAGTAGCTTAAGGCACTTTCAAAGGAAAGTGATTTTCTCTGACAGGACAGCATTTAGAAAGTGAAACAACACTCCATTCACTTCGCAGAGTGAATTGAAGTGTTGGAACAGACTGCTTCTTTTTCAGAGAAACGCATGTGAATTTCTGTGGAATGCTTGTAAGTAGCTTAAGGCACTTTCAAAGGAAAGTGATTTTCTCTGAGAGGACAGCATTTAGAAAGTGAAACAACACTCCATTCACTTCGCACAGTGAATTGAAGTGTTGTAACAGACTACTTCTCTTTCAGAAAAACAGATATGAGTTTTTTGTGAATGCTTGTATGTAGCTTAAGGCACTGTCAAAGGAAAGTGATTTTCTCTGAAAGGCAGCCTTTAGAAAGTGAAGCAACACTCCATTCACTTCGCACAGTGAATTGAAGTGTTGGAACAGACTACTTCTCTTTCACGAAACGGATATGAGTTTTTTGTGAATGCTTGTAAGTAGCTTAAGGCACTTTCAAAGGAAAGTGATTTTCTCTGAAAGGACAGGATTTAGAAAGTGAAGCAACACTCCATTCACTACGCACAGTGAATTGAAGTGTTGGAACAGACTGCTTCTCTTTCAGTGACATGCATGTGAATTTCTGTTGAATGCTTGTAAGTAGCTTAAGGCACTTTCAAAGGAAAGTGATTTTCTCTGAAAGGACAGCATTTAGAAAGTGAAGCAACACTCCATTCACTACGCACAGTGAATTGAAGTGTTGGAACAGACTGCTTCTCTTTCAGAAAAATGCATGTGAGTTTCTTGTGAATGCTTGTAAGTAGCTTAAGGCACTTTCAAAGGAAAGTGATTTTCTCTGAGAGGACAGCATTTAGAAAGTGAAGCAACACTCCATTCACTTCGCACAGTGAATTGAAGTGTTGGAAGAGACTGCTTCTTTTTCAGAGAAATGCATGTGAATTTCTGTGGAATGCTTGTAAGTAGCTTAAGGCACTTTCAAAGGAAAGTGATTTTCTCTGAAAGGACAGCATTTAGAAAGTGAAACAACACTCCATTCACTTCGCGCAGTGAATTGAAGTGTTGGAACAGACTACTTCTCTTTCAGGAAACAGATATGAGATTTTTGTGAATGCTTGTAAGTAGCTTAAGGCATTTTCAAAGGAAAGTGATTTTCTCTGAAAGGACAGCATTTAGAAAGTGAAGCAACACTCCATTCACTTCGCACAGTGAATTGAAGTGTTGGAACAGACTGCTTCTCTTTCAGTGAAATGCATGTGAATTTCTATTGAATGCTTGTAAGTAGCTTAAGGCACTTTCAAAGGAAAGTGATTTTCTCTGAAAGGACAGCATTTAGAAAGTGAAGCAACACTCCATTCACTACGCACAGTGAATTGAACTGTTGGAACAGACTGCTTCTCTTTCAGACAAATGCATGTGAGTTTCTTGTGAATGCTTGTAAGTAGCTTAAGGCACTTTCAAAGGAAAGTGATTTTCTCTGAGAGGACAGCATTTAGAAAGTGAAGCAACACTCCATTCACTTCGCACAGTGAATTGAAGTGTTGGAACAGACTGCTTCTTTTTCAGAGAAACGCATGTGAATTTCTGTGGAATGCTTGTAAGTAGCTTAAGGCACTTTCAAAGGAAAGTGATTTTCTCTGAAAGGACAGCATTTAGAAAGTGAAGCAACACTCCATTCACTTCGCACAGTGAATTGAAGTGTTGGAGCAGACTGCTTCTCTTTCAGTGAAACGCATGTGAATTTCTGTGGAATGCTTGTTAGTAGCTTAAAGCAGTTTCAAAGGAAAGTGATTTTCTCTGAAAGGACAGCATTTAGAAAGTGGAGCAACACTCCATTCACTTCGCACAGTGAATTGAAGTGTTGGAACAGACAGCTTCTCATTCATAGAAACGCATTTGAGTTTCCTGTGAATGTGTGTAAGTAGCTTAAGGCACTTTCAAAGGAAAGTGATTTTCTCTGAAAGGACATCATTTAGAAAGTGAAGCAACACTCCATTCACTTCGCACAGTGAATTGAAGTGTTGGAACAGACTGCTTCTCTTTCAGAGAAACGCATGTGAATTTCTGTGGAATGCTTGTAAGTAGCTTAAGGCACTTTCAAAGGAAAGTGATTTTCTCTGAAAGGACAGCATTTAGAAAGTGAAACAACACTCCATTCACTTCGCACAGTGAATTGAAGTGTTGGAACAGACTGCTTCTCGTTCAGGAAACAGATATGTATTTTTTTATATGCTTGTAAGTAGCTTAAGGCACTTTCAAAGGAAAGTGATTTTCTCTGAAAGACAGCATTTAGAAAGTGAAGCAACACTCCATTCACTTCGCACAGTGAATTGAAGTGTTGGAACAGACTGCTTCTCTTTCAGAGAAACGCATGTGAATTTCTATTGAATGCTTGTAAGTAGCTTAAGGCACTTTCAAAGGAAAGTGATTTTCTCTGAAAGGACAGCATTTAGAAAGTGAAGCAACACTCCATTCACTACGCACAGTGAATTGAAGTGTTGGAACAGACTGCTTCTCTTTCAGAAAAATGCATGTGAGTTTCTTGTGAATGCTTGTAAGTAGCTTAAGGCACTTTCAAAGGAAAGTGATTTTCTCTGAAAGGACAGCATTTAGAAAGTGAAGCAACACTCCATTCACTTCGCACAGTGAATTGAAGTGTTGGAACAGACTGCTTCTCTTTCAGAAAAATGCATGTGAGTTCTTCTGAATGCTTGTATGTAGCTTAAGGCATTTTCAAAAGAGAGTGATTTTCTCTAAAAGGAGAGCATATAGAAAGTGAAGCAACACTCCATTCACTTCGCCCAGTGAATTGAAGTGTTGGAACAGACTTCTTCTCTTTCAGAGAAACGGATGTGAGTTTTTTGTGAATGCTTGTAAGTAGCTTAAGGCACTTTCAAAGCAAAGTGATTTTCTCTGAATGGACAGCATTTAGAAAGTGAAGCAACACTCCATTCACTTCGCACAGTGAATTGAAGTGTTGGAACAGACTGCTTCTCTTTCAGAGAAACGCATGTGAATTTCTATTGAATGCTTGTAAATAGCTTAAGGCACTTTCAAAGGAAAGTGATTTTCTCTGAAAGGACAGCATTTAGAAAGTGAAGCAACACTCCATTCACTATGCACAGTGAATTGAAGTGTTGGAACAGACTGCTTCCCTTTCAGAAAAATGCATGTGAGTTTCTTGTGAATGCTTGTAAGTAGCTTAAGGCACTTTCAAAGGAAAGTGATTTTCTCTGAGAGGACAGCATTTAGAAAGTGAAGCAACACTCCATTCACTTCGCACAGTGAATTGAAGTGTTGGTAGAGACTGCTTCTTTTTCAGAGAAATGCATGTGAATTTCTGTGGAATGCTTGTAAGTAGCTTAAGGCACTTTCAAAGGAATGTGATTTTCTCTGAAAGGACAGCATTTAGAAAGTGTAACAACACTCCATTCACTTCGCGTAGTGAATTGAAGTGTTGGAACAGACTACTTCTCTTTCAGGAAACAGATATGAGTTTTTTGTGAATGCTTGTAAGTAGCTTAAGGCATTTTCAAAGGAAAGTGATTTTCTCTGAAAGGACAGCATTTAGAAAGTGAAGCAACACTCCATTCACTTCGCACAGTGAATTGAAGTGTTGGAACAGACTGCTTCTCTTTCAGTGAAATGCATGTGAATTTCTGTTGAATGCTTGTAAGTACCTTAAGGCACTTTCAAAGGAAAGTGATTTTCTCTGAAAGGACAGCATTTAGAAAGTGAAGCAACACTCCATTCACTTCGCACAGTGAATTGAAGTGTTGGAGCAGACTGCTTCTCTTTCAGTGAAACGCATGTGAATTTCTGTTGAATGCTTGTAAGTAGTTTAAAGCAGTTTCAAAGGAAAGTGATTTTCTCTGAAAGGACAGCATTTAGAAAGTGAAGCAACACTCCATTTACTTCGCACAGTGAATTGAAGTGTTGGAACAGACAGCTTCTCTTTCATAGAAACGCATTTGAGTTTCCTGTGAATGTGTGCAAGTAGCTTAAGGCACTTTCAAAGAAAAGTGATTTTCTCTGACAGGACAGCATTTAGAAAGTGAAACAACACTCCATTCACTTCGCAGAGTGAATTGAAGTGTTGGAACAGACTGCTTCTTTTTCAGAGAAACGCATGTGAATTTCTGTGGAATGCTTGTAAGTAGCTTAAGGCACTTTCAAAGGAAAGTGATTTTCTCTGAGAGGACAGCATTTAGAAAGTGAAACAACACTCCATTCACTTCGTACAGTGAATTGAAGTGTTGTAACAGACTACTTCTCTTTCAGAAAAACAGATATGAGTTTTTTGTGAATGCTTGTATGTAGCTTAAGGCACTTTCAAAGGAAAGTGATTTTCTCTGAAAGGCAGCCTTTAGAAAGTGAAGCAACACTCCATTCACTTCGCACAGTGAATTGAAGTGTTGGAACAGACAGCTTCTCTTTCATTGAAACGCATTTGAGTTTCCTGTGAATGTGTGTAAGTAGCTTAAGGCACTTTCAAAGGAAAGTGATTTTCTCTGAAAGGACAGCATTTAGAAAGTGTAGCAACACTCCATTCACTACGCACAGTGAATTGAAGTGTTGGAACAGACTGCTTCTCTTTCAGAAAAATGCATGTGAGTTTCTTGTGAATGCTTGTAAGTAGCTTAAGGCACTTTCAAAGGAAAGTGATTTTCTCTGAAAGGACAGCATTTAGAAAGTGAAGCAACACTCCATTCACTTCGCACAGTGAATTGAAGTGTTGGAACAGACTGCTTCTCTTTCAGTGAAATGCATGTGAATTTCTGTTGAATGCTTGTTAGTAGCTTAAGGCACTATCAAAGGAAAGTGATTTTCTCTGAAAGGACAGCATTTAGAAAGTGAAGCAACACTCCATTTACTTCGCACAGTGAATTGAAGTGTTGGAACAGACAGCTTCTCTTTCATAGAAACGCATTTGAGTTTCCTGTGAATGTGTGCAAGTAACTTAAGGCACTTTCAATGGAAAGTGATTTTCTCTGAAAGGACAGCATTTAGAAAGTGAAACAACACTCCATTCACTTCGCAGAGTGAATTGAAGTGTTGGAACAGACTGCTTCTTTTTCAGAGAAACGCATGTGAATTTGTGTGGAATGCTTGTAAGTAGCTTAAGGCACTTTCAAAGGAAAGTGATTTTCTCTGAGAGGACAGCATTTAGAAAGTGAAACAACACTCCATTCACTTCGTACAGTGAATTGAAATGTTGTAACAGACTACTTCTCTTTCAGAAAAACAGATATGAGTTTTTTGTGAATGCTTGTATGTAGCTTAAGGCACTTTCAAAGGAAAGTGATTTTCTCTGAAAGGCAGCCTTTAGAAAGTGAAGCAACACTCCATTCACTTCGCACAGTGAATTGAAGTGTTGGAACAGACAGCTTCTCTTTCATTGAAACGCATTTGAGTTTCCTGTGAATGTGTGTAAGTAGCTTAAGGCACTTTCAAAGGAAAGTGATTTTCTCTGAAAGGACAGCATTTAGAAAGTGAAGCAACACTCCATTCACTACGCACAGTGAATTGAAGTGTTGGAACAGACTGCTTCTCTTTCAGAAAAATGCATGTGAGTTTCTTGTGAATGCTTGTAAGTAGCTTAAGGCACTTTCAAAGGAAAGTGATTTTCTCTGAAAGGACAGCATTTAGAAAGTGAAGCAACACTCCATTCACTTCGCACAATGAATTGAACTGTTGGAACAGACTGCTTCTTTTTCAGAGAAACTTATGTGAATTTCTATTGAATGCTTGTAAGTAGCTTAAGGTACTTTCAAAGGAAAGTGATTTTCTCTGAAAGGACAGCATTTAGAAAGTGAAACCACACTCCATTCACTTCGCACAGTGAATTGAAGTGTTGGAACAGACTACTTCTCTTTCACGATACAGATATGAGTTTTTTGTGAACGCTTGTAAGTAGCTTAAGGCATTTTCAAAGGAAAGTGATTTTCTCTGAAAGGACAGCATTTAGAAAGTGAAGCAACACTCCATTCACTTCGCACAGTGAATTGAAGTGTTGGAACAGACTACTTCTCTTTCAGAGAAACAGATATGAATTTTTTGTGAATGCTTGTAAGTAGCTTAAGGCACTTTCAAAGGAAAGTGATTTTCTCTGAAAGGACAGCATTTAGAAAGTGAAGCAACACTCCATTCACTACGCACAGTGAATTGAAGTGTTGGAACAGACTGCTTTTCTTTCAGAAAAATGCATGTGAGTTTCTTGTGAATGCTTGTAAGTAGCTTAAGGCACTTTCAAAGGAAAGTGATTTTCTCTGAAAGGACAGCATTTAGAAAGTGAAGCAACACTCCATTCACTTCGCACAGTGAATTGAAGTGTTGGAACAGACTGCTTCTCTTTCAGAAAAATGCATGTGAGTTCTTCTGAATGCTTGTATGTAGCTTAAGGCATTTTCAAAAGAGAGTGATTTTCTCTAAAAGGAGAGCATATAGAAAGTGAAGCAACACTCCATTCACTTCGCCAGTGAATTGAAGTGTTGAAACAGACTTCTTCTCTTTCAGAGAAACGGATGTGAGTTTTTTGTGAATGCTTGTAAGTAGCTTAAGGCACTTTCAAAGCAATGTGATTTTCTCTGAATGGACAGCATTTAGAAAGTGAAGCAACACTCCATTCACTTCGCACAGTGAATTGAAGTGTTGGAACAGACTGCTTCTCTTTCAGAAAAATGCATGTGAGTTCTTCTGAATGCTTGTATGTAGCTTAAGGCATTTTCAAAAGAGAGTGATTTTCTCTAAAAGGAGAGCATATAGAAAGTGAAGCAACACTCCATTCACTTCGCCCAGTGAATTGAAGTGTTGGAACAGACTTCTTCTCTTTCAGAGAAACGGATGTGAGTTTTTTGTGAATGCTTGTAAGTAGCTTAAGGCACTTTCAAAGCAATGTGATTTTCTCTGAATGGACAGCATTTAGAAAGTGAAGCAACACTCCATTCACTTCGCACAGTGAATTGAAGTGTTGGAACAGACTGCTTCTCTTTCAGAGAAACGCATGTGAATTTCTATTGAATGCTTGTAAGTAGCTTAAGGCACTTTCAAAGGAAAGTGATTTTCTCTGAAAGACGGCCTTTAGAAAGTGAAGCAACACTCCATTCACTTTGCACAGTGAATTGAAGTGTTGGAACAGACAGCTTCTCTTTCATTGAAACGCATTTGAGTTTCCTGTGAATGTGTGTAAGTAGCTTAAGGCACTTTCAAAGGAAAGTGATTTTCTCTGAAAGGACAGCATTTAGAAAGTGAAGCAACACTCCATTCACTACGCACAGTGAATTGAAGTGTTGGAACAGACTGCTTCTCTTTCAGAAAAATGCATGTGAGTTTCTATTGAATGCTTGTAAGTAGCTTAAGGTACTTTCAAAGGAAAGTGATTTTCTCTTAAAGGACAGCATTTAGAAAGTGAAACCACACTCCATTCACTTCGCACAGTGAATTGAAGTGTTGGAACAGACTACTTCTCTTTCACGAAACAGATATGAGTTTTTTGTGAATGCTTGTAAGTAGCTTAAGGCATTTTCAAAGGAAAGTGATTTTCTCTGAAAGGACAGCATTTAGAAAGTGAAGCAACACTCCATTCACTTCGCACAGTGAATTGAAGTGTTGGAACAGACTGCTTCTCTTTCAGAGAAACGCATGTGAGTTTCTGTGGAATGCTTGTAAGTAGCCTAAGGCACTTTCAAAGGAAAGTGATTTTCTCTGAAAGGACAGCATTTAGAAAGTGAAACAACACTCCATTCACTTCGCACAGTGAATTGAAGTGTTGGAACAGACTACTTCTCTTTCAGAGAAACAGATATGAATTTTTTGTGAATGCTTGTAAGTAGCTTAAGGCACTTTCAAAGGAAAGTGATATTCTCTGACAGGACAGCATTTAGAAAGTGAAATAACACTCCATTCACTTCGCACAGTGAATTGAAGTGTTGGAACAGACAGCTTCTCTTTTATAGAAACACATTTGAGTTTCCTGTGAATGTGTGTAAGTAGCTTAAGGCACTTTCAAAGGAAAGTGATTTTCTCTGACAGGACAGCATTTAGAAAGTGAAATAACACTCCATTCACTTCTCAGAGTGAATTGAAGTGTTGGAACAGACTGCTTCTCTTTCAGAAAAATGCATGTGAGTTTCTTGTGAATGCTTGTAAGTAGCTTAAGGCACTTTTAAAGGAAAGTGATTTTCTCTGACAGGACAGCATTTAGAAAGTGAAACAACACTCCATTCACTTCGCAGAGTGAATTGAACTGTTGGAACAGACTGCTTCTTTTTCAGAGAAACGCATGTGAATTTCTGTGGAATGCTTGTAAGTAGCTTAAGGCACTTTCAAAGGAAAGTGATTTTCTCTAAGAGGACAGCATTTAGAAAGTGAAACAACACTCCATTCACTTCGCACAGTGAATTGAAGTGTTGTAACAGACTACTTCTCTTTCAGAAAAACAGATATGAGTTTTTTGTGAATGCTTGTAAGTAGCTTAAGGCACTTTCAAAGGAAAGTGATTTTCTCTGAAAGACAGCCTTTAGAAAGTGAAGCAACACTCCATTCACTTCGCACAGTGAATTGAAGTGTTGGAACAGACAGCTTCTCTTTCATTGAAACGCATTTGAGTTTCCTGTGAATGTGTGTAAGTAGCTTAAGGCACTTTCAAAGGAAAGTGATTTTCTCTGAAAGGACAGCATTTAGAAAGTGAAGCAACACTCCATTCACTTCGCACAGTGAATTGAAGTGTTGGAGCAGACTGCTTCTCTTTCAGTGAAACGCATGTGAATTTCTGTTGAATGCTTGTTAGTAGCTTAAAGCAGTTTCAAAGGAAAGTGATTTTCTCTGAAAGGACAGCATTTAGAAAGTGGAGCAACACTCCATTCACTTCGCACAGTGAATTGAAGTGTTGGAACAGACAGCTTCTCATTCATAGAAACGCATTTGAGTTTCCTGTGAATGTGTGTAAGTAGCTTAAGGCACTTTCAAAGGAACGTGATTTTCTCTGAAAGGACATCATTTAGAAAGTGAAGCAACACTCCATTCACTTCGCTCAGTGAATTGAAGTGTTGGAACAGACTGCTTCTCTTTCAGAGAAACGCATGTGAATTTCTGTGGAATGCTTGTAAGTAGCTTAAGGCACTTTCAAAGGAAAGTGATTTTCTCTGAAAGGACAGCATTTAGAAAGTGAAACAACACTCCATTCACTTCGCACAGTGAATTGAAGTGTTGGAACAGACTGCTTCTCGTTCAGGAAACAGATATGTATTTTTTTATATGCTTGTAAGTAGCTTAAGGCACTTTCAAAGGAAAGTGATTTTCTCTGAAAGACAGCATTTAGAAAGTGAAGCAACACTCCATTCACTTCGCACAGTGAATTGAAGTGTTGGAACAGACTGCTTCTCTTTCAGAGAAACGCATGTGAATTTCTATTGAATGCTTGTAAGTAGCTTAAGGCACTTTCAAAGGAAAGTGATTTTCTCTGAAAGGACAGCATTTAGAAAGTGAAGCAAGACTCCATTCACTACGCACAGTGAATTGAAGTGTTGGAACAGACTGCTTCTCTTTCAGAAAAATGCATGTGAGTTTCTTGTGAATGCTTGTAAGTAGCTTAAGGCACTTTCAAAGGAAAGTGATTTTCTCTGAAAGGACAGCATTTAGAAAGTGAAGCAACACTCCATTCACTTCGCACAGTGAATTGAAGTGTTGGAACAGACTGCTTCTCTTTCAGAAAAATGCATGTGAGTTCTTCTGAATGCTTGTATGTAGCTTAAGGCATTTTCAAAAGAGAGTGATTTTCTCTAAAAGGAGAGCATATAGAAAGTGAAGCAACACTCCATTCACTTCGCCCAGTGAATTGAAGTGTTGGAACAGACTTCTTCTCTTTCAGAGAAACGGATGTGAGTTTTTTGTGAATGCTTGTAAGTAGCTTAAGGCACTTTCAAAGCAAAGTGATTTTCTCTGAATGGACAGCATTTAGAAAGTGAAGCAACACTCCATTCACTTCGCACAGTGAATTGAAGTGTTGGAACAGACTGCTTCTCTTTCAGAGAAACGCATGTGAATTTCTATTGAATGCTTGTAAATAGCTTAAGGCACTTTCAAAGGAAAGTGATTTTCTCTGAAAGGACAGCATTTAGAAAGTGAAGCAACACTCCATTCACTACGCACAGTGAATTGAAGTGTTGGAACAGACTGCTTCTCTTTCAGAAAAATGCATGTGAGTTTCTTGTGAATGCTTGTAAGTAGCTTAAGGCACTTTCAAAGGAAAGTGATTTTCTCTGAGAGGACAGCATTTAGAAAGTGAAGCAACACTCCATTCACTTCGCACAGTGAATTGAAGTGTTGGTAGAGACTGCTTCTTTTTCAGAGAAATGCATGTGAATTTCTGTGGAATGCTTGTAAGTAGCTTAAGGCACTTTCAAAGGAATGTGATTTTCTCTGAAAGGACAGCATTTAGAAAGTGTAACAACACTCCATTCACTTCGCGTAGTGAATTGAAGTGTTGGAACAGACTACTTCTCTGTCAGGAAACAGATATGAGTTTTTTGTGAATGCTTGTAAGTAGCTTAAGGCATTTTCAAAGGAAAGTGATTTTCTCTGAAAGGACAGCATTTAGAAAGTGAAGCAACACTCCATTCACTTCGCACAGTGAATTGAAGTGTTGGAACAGACTGCTTCTCTTTCAGTGAAATGCATGTGAATTTCTGTTGAATGCTTGTAAGTACCTTAAGGCACTTTCAAAGGAAAGTGATTTTCTCTGAAAGGACAGCATTTAGAAAGTGAAGCAACACTCCATTCACTTCGCACAGTGAATTGAAGTGTTGGAGCAGACTGCTTCTCTTTCAGTGAAACGCATGTGAATTTCTGTTGAATGCTTGTAAGTAGTTTAAAGCAGTTTCAAAGGAAAGTGATTTTCTCTGAAAGGACAGCATTTAGAAAGTGAAGCAACACTCCATTTACTTCGCACAGTGAATTGAAGTGTTGGAACAGACAGCTTCTCTTTCATAGAAACGCATTTGAGTTTCCTGTGAATGTGTGCAAGTAGCTTAAGGCACTTTCAAAGGAAAGTGATTTTCTCTGACAGGACAGCATTTAGAAAGTGAAACAACACTCCATTCACTTCGCAGAGTGAATTGAAGTGTTGGAACAGACTGCTTCTTTTTCAGAGAAACGCATGTGAATTTCTGTGGAATGCTTGTAAGTAGCTTAAGGCACTTTCAAAGGAAAGTGATTTTCTCTGAGAGGACAGCATTTAGAAAGTGAAACAACACTCCATTCACTTCGTACAGTGAATTGAAGTGTTGTAACAGACTACTTCTCTTTCAGAAAAACAGATATGAGTTTTTTGTGAATGCTTGTATGTAGCTTAAGGCACTTTCAAAGGAAAGTGATTTTCTCTGAAAGGCAGCCTTTAGAAAGTGAAGCAACACTCCATTCACTTCGCACAGTGAATTGAAGTGTTGGAACAGACAGCTTCTCTTTCATTGAAACGCATTTGAGTTTCCTGTGAATGTGTGTAAGTAGCTTAAGGCACTTTCAAAGGAAAGTGATTTTCTCTGAAAGGACAGCATTTAGAAAGTGTAGCAACACTCCATTCACTACGCACAGTGAATTGAAGTGTTGGAACAGACTGCTTCTCTTTCAGAAAAATGCATGTGAGTTTCTTGTGAATGCTTGTAAGTAGCTTAAGGCACTTTCAAAGGAAAGTGATTTTCTCTGAAAGGACAGCATTTAGAAAGTGAAGCAACACTCCATTCACTTCGCACAGTGAATTGAAGTGTTGGAACAGACTGCTTCTCTTTCAGTGAAATGCATGTGAATTTCTGTTGAATGCTTGTTAGTAGCTTAAGGCACTATCAAAGGAAAGTGATTTTCTCTGAAAGGACAGCATTTAGAAAGTGAAGCAACACTCCATTTACTTCGCACAGTGAATTGAAGTGTTGGAACAGACAGCTTCTCTTTCATAGAAACGCATTTGAGTTTCCTGTGAATGTGTGCAAGTAACTTAAGGCACTTTCAATGGAAAGTGATTTTCTCTGACAGGACAGCATTTAGAAAGTGAAACAACACTCCATTCACTTCGCAGAGTGAATTGAAGTGTTGGAACAGACTGCTTCTTTTTCAGAGAAACGCATGTGAATTTGTGTGGAATGCTTGTAAGTAGCTTAAGGCACTTTCAAAGGAAAGTGATTTTCTCTGAGAGGACAGCATTTAGAAAGTGAAACAACACTCCATTCACTTCGTACAGTGAATTGAAATGTTGTAACAGACTACTTCTCTTTCAGAAAAACAGATATGAGTTTTTTGTGAATGCTTGTATGTAGCTTAAGGCACTTTCAAAGGAAAGTGATTTTCTCTGAAAGGCAGCCTTTAGAAAGTGAAGCAACACTCCATTCACTTCGCACAGTGAATTGAAGTGTTGGAACAGACAGCTTCTCTTTCATTGAAACGCATTTGAGTTTCCTGTGAATGTGTGTAAGTAGCTTAAGGCACTTTCAAAGGAAAGTGATTTTCTCTGAAAGGACAGCATTTAGAAAGTGAAGCAACACTCCATTCACTACGCACAGTGAATTGAAGTGTTGGAACAGACTGCTTCTCTTTCAGAAAAATGCATGTGAGTTTCTTGTGAATGCTTGTAAGTAGCTTAAGGCACTTTCAAAGGAAAGTGATTTTCTCTGAAAGGACAGCATTTAGAAAGTGAAGCAACACTCCATTCACTTCGCACAATGAATTGAACTGTTGGAACAGACTGCTTCTTTTTCAGAGAAACTTATGTGAATTTCTATTGAATGCTTGTAAGTAGCTTAAGGTACTTTCAAAGGAAAGTGATTTTCTCTGAAAGGACAGCATTTAGAAAGTGAAACCACACTCCATTCACTTCGCACAGTGAATTGAAGTGTTGGAACAGACTACTTCTCTTTCACGATACAGATATGAGTTTTTTGTGAACGCTTGTAAGTAGCTTAAGGCATTTTCAAAGGAAAGTGATTTTCTCTGAAAGGACAGCATTTAGAAAGTGAAGCAACACTCCATTCACTTCGCACAGTGAATTGAAGTGTTGGAACAGACTACTTCTCTTTCAGAGAAACAGATATGAATTTTTTGTGAATGCTTGTAAGTAGCTTAAGGCACTTTCAAAGGAAAGTGATTTTCTCTGAAAGGACAGCATTTAGAAAGTGAAGCAACACTCCATTCACTACGCACAGTGAATTGAAGTGTTGGAACAGACTGCTTTTCTTTCAGAAAAATGCATGTGAGTTTCTTGTGAATGCTTGTAAGTAGCTTAAGGCACTTTCAAAGGAAAGTGATTTTCTCTGAAAGGACAGCATTTAGAAAGTGAAGCAACACTCCATTCACTTCGCACAATGAATTGAACTGTTGGAACAGACTCCTTCTTTTTCAGAGAAACTTATGTGAATTTCTATTGAATGCTTGTAAGTAGCTTAAGGTACTTTCAAAGGAAAGTGATTTTCTCTGAAAGGACAGCATTTAGAAAGTGAAACCACACTCCATTCACTTCGCACAGTGAATTGAAGTGTTGTAACAGACTACTTCTCTTTCACGATACAGATATGAGTTTTTTGTGAACGCTTGTAAGTAGCTTAAGGCATTTTCAAAGGAAAGTGATTTTCTCTGAAAGGACAGCATTTAAAAAGTGAAGCAACACTCCATTCACTTCGCACAGTGAATTGAAGTGTTGGAACAGACTACTTCTCTTTCAGAGAAACAGATATGAATTTTTTGTGAATGCTTGTAAGTAGCTTAAGGCACTTTCAAAGGAAAGTGATTTTCTCTGAAAGGACAGCATTTAGAAAGTGAAGCAACACTCCATTCACTACGCACAGTGAATTGAAGTGTTGGAACAGACTGCTTTTCTTTCAGAAAAATGCATGTGAGTTTCTTGTGAATGCTTGTAAGTAGCTTAAGGCACTTTCAAAGGAAAGTGATTTTCTCTGAAAGGACAGCATTTAGAAAGTGAAGCAACACTCCATTCACTTCGCACAGTGAATAGAAGTGTTGGAACAGACTGGTTCTCTTTCAGAAAAATGCATGTGAGTTCTTCTGAATGCTTGTATGTAGCTTAAGGCATTTTCAAAAGAGAGTGATTTTCTCTAAAAGGAGAGCATATAGAAAGTGAAGCAACACTCCATTCACTTCGCCCAGTGAATTGAAGTGTTGGAACAGACTTCTTCTCTTTCAGAGAAACGGATGTGAGTTTTTTGTGAATGCTTGTAAGTAGCTTAAGGCACTTTCAAAGCAATGTGATTTTCTCTGAATGGACAGCATTTAGAAAGTGAAGCAACACTCCATTCACTTCGCACAGTGAATTGAAGTGTTGGAACAGACTGCTTCTCTTTCAGAGAAACGCATGTGAATTTCTATTGAATGCTTGTAAGTAGCTTAAGGCACTTTCAAAGGAAAGTGATTTTCTCTGAAAGACGGCCTTTGGAAAGTGAAGCAACACTCCATTCACTTTGCACAGTGAATTGAAGTGTTGGAACAGACAGCTTCTCTTTCATTGAAACGCATTTGAGAGTCCTGTGAATGTGTGTAAGTAGCTTAAGGCACTTTCAAAGGAAAGTGATTTTCTCTGAAAGGACAGCATTTAGAAAGTGAAGCAACACTCCATTCACTACGCACAGTGAATTGAAGTGTTGGAACAGACTGCTTCTCTTTCAGAAAAATGCATGTGAGTTTCTATTGAATGCTTGTAAGTAGCTTAAGGTACTTTCAAAGGAAAGTGATTTTCTCTGAAAGGACAGCATTTAGAAAGTGAAACCACACTCCATTCACTTCGCACAGTGAATTGAAGTGTTGGAACAGACTACTTCTCTTTCACGAAACAGATATGAGTTTTTTGTGAATGCTTGTAAGTAGCTTAAGGCATTTTCAAAGGAAAGTGATTTTCTCTGAAAGGACAGCATTTAGAAAGTGAAATAACACTCCATTCACTTCTCAGAGTGAATTGAAGTGTTGGAACAGACTGCTTCTCTTTCAGAGAAACAGATATGAATTTTTTGTGAATGCTTGTAAGTAGCTTAAGGCACTTTCAAAGGAAAGTGATATTCTCTGACAGGACAGCATTTAGAAAGTGAAATAACACTCCATTCACTTCGCACAGTGAATTGAAGTGTTGGAACAGACAGTTTCTCTTTCATAGAAACACATTTGAGTTTCCTGTGAATGTGTGTAAGTAGCTTAAGGCACTTTCAAAGGAAAGTGATTTTCTCTGACAGGACAGCATTTAGAAAGTGAAATAACACTCCATTCACTTCTCAGAGTGAATTGAAGTGTTGGAACAGACTGCTTCTCTTTCAGAAAAATGCATGTGAGTTTCTTGTTAATGCTTGTAAGTAGCTTAAGGCACTTTCAAAGGAAAGTGATTTTCTCTGAAAGGACAGCATTTAGAAAGTGAAACAACACTCCATTCACTTCGCACAGTGAATTGAAGTGTTGGAACAGACTGCTTCTCTTTCAGTGAAATGCATGTGAATTTCTGTTGAATGCTTGTTAGTAGCTTAAGGCACTATCAAAGGAAAGTGATTTTCTCTGAAAGGACAGCATTTAGAAAGTGAAGCAACACTCCATTTACTTCGCACAGTGAATTGAAGTGTTGGAACAGACAGCTTCTCTTTCATAGAAACGCATTTGAGTTTCCTGTGAATGTGTGCAAGTAACTTAAGGCACTTTCAATGGAAAGTGATTTTCTCTGACAGGACAGCATTTAGAAAGTGAAACAACACTCCATTCACTTCGCAGAGTGAATTGAAGTGTTGGAACAGACTGCTTCTTTTTCAGAGAAACGCATGTGAATTTGTGTGGAATGCTTTTAAGTAGCTTAAGGCACTTTCAAAGGAAAGTGATTTTCTCTGAGAGGACAGCATTTAGAAAGTGAAACAACACTCCATTCACTTCGTACAGTGAATTGAAGTGTTGTAACAGACTACTTCTCTTTCAGAAAAACAGATATGAGTTTTTTGTGAATGCTTGTATGTAGCTTAAGGCACTTTCAAAGGAAAGTGATTTTCTCTGAAAGGCAGCCTTTAGAAAGTGAAGCAACACTCCATTCACTTCGCACAGTGAATTGAAGTGTTGGAACAGACAGCTTCTCTTTCATTGAAACGCATTTGAGTTTCCTGTGAATGTGTGTAAGTAGCTTAAGGCACTTTCAAAGGAAAGTGATTTTCTCTGAAAGGACAGCATTTAGAAAGTGAAGCAACACTCCATTCACTACGCACAGTGAATTGAAGTGTTGGAAGAGACTGCTTCTCTTTCAGAAAAATGCATGTGAGTTTCTTGTGAATGCTTGTAAGTAGTTTAAGGCACTTTCAAAGGAAAGTGATTTTCTCTGAAAGGACAGCATTTAGAAAGTGAAGCAACACTCCATTCACTTCGCACAATGAATTGAACTGTTGGAACAGACTGCTTCTTTTTCAGAGAAACTTATGTGAATTTCTATTGAATGCTTGTAAGTAGCTTAAGGTACTTTCAAAGGAAAGTGATTTTCTCTGAAAGGACAGCATTTAGAAAGTGAAACCACACTCCATTCACTTCGCACAGTGAATTGAAGTGTTGGAACAGACTACTTCTCTTTCACGATACAGATATGAGTTTTTTGTGAACGCTTGTAAGTAGCTTAAGGCATTTTCAAAGGAAAGTGATTTTCTCTGAAAGGACAGCATTTAGAAAGTGAAGCAACACTCCATTCACTTCGCACAGTGAATTGAAGTGTTGGAACAGACTACTTCTCTTTCAGAGAAACAGATATGAATTTTTTGTGAATGCTTGTAAGTAGCTTAAGGCACTTTCAAAGGAAAGTGATTTTCTCTGAAAGGACAGCATTTAGAAAGTGAAGCAACACTCCATTCACTACGCACAGTGAATTGAAGTGTTGGAACAGACTGCTTTTCTTTCAGAAAAATGCATGTGAGTTTCTTGTGAATGCTTGTAAGTAGCTTAAGGCACTTTCAAAGGAAAGTGATTTTCTCTGAAAGGACAGCATTTAGAAAGTGAAGCAACACTCCATTCACTTCGCACAATGAATTGAACTGTTGGAACAGACTCCTTCTTTTTCAGAGAAACTTATGTGAATTTCTATTGAATGCTTGTAAGTAGCTTAAGGTACTTTCAAAGGAAAGTGATTTTCTCTGAAAGGACAGCATTTAGAAAGTGAAACCACACTCCATTCACTTCGCACAGTGAATTGAAGTGTTGGAACAGACTACTTCTCTTTCACGATACAGATATGAGTTTTTTGTGAACGCTTGTAAGTAGCTTAAGGCATTTTCAAAGGAAAGTGATTTTCTCTGAAAGGACAGCATTTAGAAAGTGAAGCAACACTCCATTCACTTCGCACAGTGAATTGAAGTGTTGGAACAGACTACTTCTCTTTCAGAGAAACAGATATGAATTTTTTGTGAATGCTTGTAAGTAGCTTAAGGCACTTTCAAAGGAAAGTGATTTTCTCTGAAAGGACAGCATTTAGAAAGTGAAGCAACACTCCATTCACTACGCACAGTGAATTGAAGTGTTGGAACAGACTGCTTTTCTTTCAGAAAAATGCATGTGAGTTTCTTGTGAATGCTTGTAAGTAGCTTAAGGCACTTTCAAAGGAAAGTGATTTTCTCTGAAAGGACAGCATTTAGAAAGTGAAGCAACACTCCATTCACTTCGCACAGTGAATTGAAGTGTTGGAACAGACTGCTTCTCTTTCAGAAAAATGCATGTGAGTTCTTCTGAATGCTTGTATGTAGCTTAAGGCATTTTCAAAAGAGAGTGATTTTCTCTAAAAGGAGAGCATATAGAAAGTGAAGCAACACTCCATTCACTTCGCCCAGTGAATTGAAGTGTTGGAACAGACTTCTTCTCTTTCAGAGAAACGGATGTGAGTTTTTTGTGAATGCTTGTAAGTAGCTTAAGGCACTTTCAAAGCAATGTGATTTTCTCTGAATGGACAGCATTTAGAAAGTGAAGCAACACTCCATTCACTTCGCACAGTGAATTGAAGTGTTGGAACAGACTGCTTCTCTTTCAGAGAAACGCATGTGAATTTCTATTGAATGCTTGTAAGTAGCTTAAGGCACTTTCAAAGGAAAGTGATTTTCTCTGAAAGACGGCCTTTGGAAAGTGAAGCAACACTCCATTCACTTTGCACAGTGAATTGAAGTGTTGGAACAGACAGCTTCTCTTTCATTGAAACGCATTTGAGAGTCCTGTGAATGTGTGTAAGTAGCTTAAGGCACTTTCAAAGGAAAGTGATTTTCTCTGAAAGGACAGCATTTAGAAAGTGAAGCAACACTCCATTCACTACGCACAGTGAATTGAAGTGTTGGAACAGACTGCTTCTCTTTCAGAAAAATGCATGTGAGTTTCTATTGAATGCTTGTAAGTAGCTTAAGGTACTTTCAAAGGAAAGTGATTTTCTCTGAAAGGACAGCATTTAGAAAGTGAAACCACACTCCATTCACTTCGCACAGTGAATTGAAGTGTTGGAACAGACTACTTCTCTTTCACGAAACAGATATGAGTTTTTTGTGAATGCTTGTAAGTAGCTTAAGGCATTTTCAAAGGAAAGTGATTTTCTCTGAAAGGACAGCATTTAGAAAGTGAAGCAACACTCCATTCACTTCGCACAGTGAATTGAAGTGTTGGAACAGACTGCTTCTCTTTCAGAGAAACGCATGTGAATTTCTGTGGAATGCTTGTAAGAAGCTTAAGGCACTTTCAAAGGAAAGTGATTTTCTCTGAAAGGACAGCATTTAGAAAGTGAAACAACACTCCATTCACTTCGCACAGTGAATTGAAGTGTTGGAACAGACTACTTCTCTTTCAGAGAAACAGATATGAATTTTTTGTGAATGCTTGTAAGTAGCTTAAGGCACTTTCAAAGGAAAGTGATATTCTCTGACAGGACAGCATTTAGAAAGTGAAATAACACTCCATTCACTTCGCACAGTGAATTGAAGTGTTGGAACAGACAGTTTCTCTTTCATAGAAACACATTTGAGTTTCCTGTGAATGTGTGTAAGTAGCTTAAGGCACTTTCAAAGGAAAGTGATTTTCTCTTACAGGACAGCATTTAGAAAGTGAAATAACACTCCATTCACTTCTCAGAGTGAATTGAAATGTTGGAACAGACTGCTTCTCTTTCAGAAAAATGCATGTGAGTTTCTTGTGAATGCTTGTAAGTAGCTTAAGACACTTTCAAAGGAAAGTGATTTTCTCTGAAAGGACAGCATTTAGAAAGTGAAACAACACTCCATTCACTTCGCACAGTGAATTGAAGTGTTGGAACAGACAGCTTCTCTTTCATAGAAACGCATTTGAGTTTCCTGTGAATGTGTGTAAGTAGCTTAAGGCACTATCAAAAGAAAGTGATTTTCTCTGAAAGGACAGCATTTAGAAAGTGAAGCAACACTCCATTCACTACGCACAGTGAATTGAAGTGTTGGAACAGGCTGCTTCTCTTTCAGAAAAATGCATGTGAGTTTCTTGTGAATTCTTGTAAGTAGCTTAAGGCATTTTCAAAGGAAAGTGATTTTCTCTGAAAGGACAGCATTTAGAAAGTGAAGCAACACTCCATTCACTTCGCAAAGTGAATTGAAGTGTTGGAACAGACTGCTTCTCTTTCAGTGAAATGCATGTGAATTTCTGTTGAATGCTTGTAAGTAGCTTAAGGCACTTTCAAAGAAAAGTGATTTTCTCTGAAAGGACAGCATTTAGAAAGTGAAGCAACACTCCATTTACTTCGCACAGTGAATTGAAGTGTTGGAACAGACAGCTTCTCTTTCATAGAAACGCATTTGAGTTTCCTGTGAATGTGTGCAAGTAGCTTAAGGCACTTTCAAAGGAAAGTGATTTTCTCTGACAGGACAGCATTTAGAAAGTGAAACAACACTCCATTCACTTCGCAGAGTGAATTGAAGTGTTGGAACAGACTGCTTCTTTTTCAGAGAAACGCATGTGAATTTCTGTGGAATGCTTGTAAGTAGCTTAAGGCACTTTCAAAGGAAAGTGATTTTCTCTGAGAGGACAGCATTTAGAAAGTGAAACAACACTCCATTCACTTCGCACAGTGAATTGAAGTGTTGTAACAGACTACTTCTCTTTCAGAAAAACAGATATGAGTTTTTTGTGAATGCTTGTATGTAGCTTAAGGCACTGTCAAAGGAAAGTGATTTTCAATGAAAGGCAGCCTTAAGAAAGTGAAGCAACACTCCATTCACTTCGCACAGTGAATTGAAGTGTTGGAACAGACAGCTTCTCTTTCATTGAAACGCATTTGAGTTTCCTGTGAATGTGTGTAAGTAGCTTAAGGCACTTTCAAAGGAAAGTGATTTTCTCTGAAAGGACAGAATTTAGAAAGTGAAGCAACACTCCATTCACTACGCACAGTGAATTGAAGTGTTGGAACAGACTGCTTCTCTTTCAGAAAAATGCATGTGAGTTTCTTGTGAATGCTTGTAAGTAGCTTAAGGCACTTTCAAAGGAAAGTGATTTTCTCTGAAAGGACAGCATTTAGAAAGTGAAGCAACACTCCATTCACTTCGCACAATGAATTGAACTGTTGGAACAGACTGCTTCTTTTTCAGAGAAACTTATGTGAATTTCTATTGAATGCTTGTAAGTAGCTTAAGGTACTTTCAAAGGAAAGTGATTTTCTCTGAAAGGACAGCATTTAGAAAGTGAAACCACACTCCATTCACTTCGCACAGTGAATTGAAGTGTTGGAACAGACTACTTCTCTTTCACGACACAGATATGAGTTTTTTGTGAACGCTTGTAAGTAGCTTAAGGCATTTTCAAAGGAAAGTGATTTTCTCTGAAAGGACAGCATTTAGAAAGTGAAGCAACACTCCATTCACTTCGCACAGTGAATTGAAGTGTTGGAACAGACTACTTCTCTTTCAGAGAAACAGATATGAATTTTTTGTGAATGCTTGTAAGTAGCTTAAGGCACTTTCAAAGGAAAGTGATTTTCTCTGAAGGGACAGCATTTAGAAAGTGAAGCAACACTCCATTCACTACGCACAGTGAATTGAAGTGTTGGAACAGACTGCTTTTCTTTCAGAAAAATGCATGTGAGTTTCTTGTGAATGCTTGTAAGTAGCTTAAGGCACTTTCAAAGGAAAGTGATTTTCTCTGAAAGGACAGCATTTAGAAAGTGAAGCAACACTCCATTCACTTCGCACAGTGAATTGAAGTGTTGGAACAGACTGCTTCTCTTTCAGAAAAATGCATGTGAGTTCTTCTGAATGCTTGTATGTATCTTAAGGCATTTTCAAAAGAGAGTGATTTTCTCTAAAAGGAGAGCATATAGAAAGTGAAGCAACACTCCATTCACTTCGCCCAGTGAATTGAAGTGTTGAAACAGACTTCTTCTCTTTCAGAGAAACGGATGTGAGTTTTTTGTGAATGCTTGTAAGTAGCTTAAGGCACTTTCAAAGCAATGTGATTTTCTCTGAATGGACAGCATTTAGAAAGTGAAGCAACACTCCATTCACTTCGCACAGTGAATTGAAGTGTTGGAACAGACTGCTTCTCTTTCAGAGAAACGCATGTGAATTTCTATTGAATGCTTGTAAGTAGCTTAAGGCACTTTCAAAGGAAAGTGATTTTCTCTGAAAGACGGCCTTTAGAAAGTGAAGCAACACTCCATTCACTTTGCACAGTGAATTGAAGTGTTGGAACAGACAGCTTCTCTTTCATTGAAACGCATTTGAGTTTCCTGTGAATGTGTGTAAGTAGCTTAAGGCACTTTCAAAGGAAAGTGATTTTCTCTGAAAGGACAGCATTTAGAAAGTGAAGCAACACTCCATTCACTACGCACAGTGAATTGAAGTGTTGGAACAGACTGCTTCTCTTTCAGAAAAATGCATGTGAGTTTCTATTGAATGCTTGTAAGTAGCTTAAGGTACTTTCAAAGGAAAGTGATTTTCTCTGAAAGGACAGCATTTAGAAAGTGAAACCACACTCCATTCACTTCGCACAGTGAATTGAAGTGTTGGAACAGACTACTTCTCTTTCACGAAACAGATATGAGTTTTTTGTGAATGCTTGTAAGTAGCTTAAGGCATTTTCAAAGGAAAGTGATTTTCTCTGAAAGGACAGCATTTAGAAAGTGAAGCAACACTCCATTCACTTCGCACAGTGAATTGAAGTGTTGGAACAGACTGCTTCTCTTTCAGAGAAACGCATGTGAATTTCTGTGGAATGCTTGTAAGTAGGCTAAGGCACTTTCAAAGGAAAGTAATTTTCTCTGAAAGGACAGCATTTAGAAAGTGAAACAACACTCCATTCACTTCGCACAGTGAATTGAAGTGTTGGAACAGACTACTTCTCTTTCAGAGAAACAGATATGAATTTTTTGTGAATGCTTGTAAGTAGCTTAAGGCACTTTCAAAGGAAAGTGATATTCTCTGACAGGACAGCATTTAGAAAGTGAAATAACACTCCATTCACTTCGCACAGTGAATTGAAGTGTTGGAACAGACAGCTTCTCTTTCATAGAAACACATTTGAGTTTCCTGTGAATGTGTGTAAGTAGCTTAAGGCACTTTCAAAGGAAAGTGATTTTCTCTGACAGGAAAGCATTTAGAAAGTGAAATAACACTCCATTCACTTCTCAGAGTGAATTGAAGTGTTGGAACAGACTGCTTCTCTTTCAGAAAAATGCATGTGAGTTTCTTGTGAATGCTTGTAAGTAGCTTAAGGCACTTTTAAAGGAAAGTGATTTTCTCTGACAGGACAGCATTTAGAAAGTGAAACAACACTCCATTCACTTCGCAGAGTGAATTGAACTGTTGGAACAGACTGCTTCTTTTTCAGAGAAACGCATGTGAATTTCTGTGGAATGCTTGTAAGTAGCTTAAGGCACTTTCAAAGGAAAGTGATTTTCTCTGAGAGGACAGCATTTAGAAAGTGAAACAACACTCCATTCACTTCGCACAGTGAATTGAAGTGTTGTAACAGACTACTTCTCTTTCAGAAAAACAGATATGAGTTTTTTGTGAATGCTTGTAAGTAGCTTAAGGCACTTTCAAAGGAAAGTGATTTTCTCTGAAAGACAGCCTTTAGAAAGTGAAGCAACACTCCATTCACTTCGCACAGTGAATTGAAGTGTTGGAACAGACAGCTTCTCTTTCATTGAAACGCATTTGAGTTTCCTGTGAATGTGTGTAAGTAGCTTAAGGCACTTTCAAAGGAAAGTGATTTTCTCTGAAAGGACAGCATTTAGAAAGTGAAGCAACACTCCATTCACTACGCACAGTGAATTGAAGTGTTGGAAGAGACTGCTTCTCTTTCAGAAAAATGCATGTGAGTTTCTTGTGAATGCTTGTAAGTAGTTTAAGGCACTTTCAAAGGAAAGTGATTTTCTCTGAAAGGACAGCATTTAGAAAGTGAAGCAACACTCCATTCACTTCGCACATGAATTGAACTGTTGGAACAGACTGCTTCTTTTTCAGAGAAACACATGTGAATTTCTATTGAATGCTTGTAAGTAGCTTAAGGCACTTTCAAAGGAAAGTGATTTTCTCTGAAAGTACAGCATTTAGAAAGTGAAGCAACACTCCATTCACTTCGCACAGTGAATTGAAGTGTTGGAACAGACTGCTTCTCTTTCAGAAAAATGCATGTGAGTTCTTCTGAATGCTTGTATGTAGCTTAAGGCATTTTCAAAAGAGAGTGATTTTCTCTAAAAGGAGAGCATATAAAAAGTGAAGCAACACTCCATTCACTTCGCCCAGTGAATTGAAGTGTTGAAACAGACTTCTTCTCTTTCAGAGAAACGGATGTGAGTTTTTTGTGAATGCTTGAAAGTAGCTTAAGGCACTTTCAAAGCAATGTGATTTTCTCTGAATGGACAGCATTTAGAAAGTGAAGCAACACTCCATTCACTTCGCACAGTGAATTGAAGTGTTGGAACAGACTGCTTCTCTTTCAGAGAAACGCATGTGAATTTCTATTGAATGCTTGTAAGTAGCTTAAGGCACTTTCAAAGGAAAGTGATTTTCTCTGAAAGACGGCCTTTAGAAAGTGAAGCAACACTCCATTCACTTTGCACAGTGAATTGAAGTGTTGGAACAGACAGCTTCTCTTTCATTGAAACGCATTTGAGTTTCCTGTGAATGTGTGTAAGTAGCTTAAGGCACTTTCAAAGGAAAGTGATTTTCTCTGAAAGGACAGCATTTAGAAAGTGAAGCAACACTCCATTCACTACGCACAGTGAATTGAAGTGTTGGAACAGACTGCTTCTCTTTCAGAAAAATGCATGTGAGTTTCTATTGAATGCTTGTAAGTAGCTTAAGGTACTTTCAAAGGAAAGTGATTTTCTCTGAAAGGACAGCATTTAGAAAGTGAAACCACACTCCATTCACTTCGCACAGTGAATTGAAGTGTTGGAACAGACTACTTCTCTTTCACGAAACAGATATGAGTTTTTTGTGAATGCTTGTAAGTAGCTTAAGGCATTTTCAAAGGAAAGTGATTTTCTCTGAAAGGACAGCATTTAGAAAGTGAAGCAACACTCCATTCACTTCGCACAGTGAATTGAAGTGTTGGAACAGACTGCTTCTCTTTCAGAGAAACGCATGTGAATTTCTGTGGAATGCTTGTAAGTAGCCTAAGGCACTTTCAAAGGAAAGTAATTTTCTCTGAAAGGACAGCATTTAGAAAGTGAAACAACACTCCATTCACTTTGCACAGTGAATTGAAGTGTTGGAACAGACTACTTCTCTTTCAGAGAAACAGATATGAATTTTTTGTGAATGCTTGTAAGTAGCTTAAGGCACTTTCAAAGGAAAGTGATATTCTCTGACAGGACAGCATTTAGAAAGTGAAATAACACTCCATTCACTTCGCACAGTGAATTGAAGTGTTGGAACAGACAGCTTCTCTTTCATAGAAACACATTTGAGTTTCCTGTGAATGTGTGTAAGTAGCTTAAGGCACTTTCAAAGGAAAGTGATTTTCTCTGACAGGAAAGCATTTAGAAAGTGAAATAACACTCCATTCACTTCTCAGAGTGAATTGAAGTGTTGGAACAGACTGCTTCTCTTTCAGAAAAATGCATGTGAGTTTCTTGTGAATGCTTGTAAGTAGCTTAAGGCACTTTTAAAGGAAAGTGATTTTCTCTGACAGGACAGCATTTAGAAAGTGAAACAACACTCCATTCACTTCGCAGAGTGAATTGAACTGTTGGAACAGACTGCTTCTTTTTCAGAGAAACGCATGTGAATTTCTGTGGAATGCTTGTAAGTAGCTTAAGGCACTTTCAAAGGAAAGTGATTTTCTCTGAGAGGACAGCATTTAGAAAGTGAAACAACACTCCATTCACTTCGCACAGTGAATTGAAGTGTTGTAACAGACTACTTCTCTTTCAGAAAAACAGATATGAGTTTTTTGTGAATGCTTGTAAGTAGCTTAAGGCACTTTCAAAGGAAAGTGATTTTCTCTGAAAGACAGCCTTTAGAAAGTGAAGCAACACTCCATTCACTTCGCACAGTGAATTGAAGTGTTGGAACAGACAGCTTCTCTTTCATTGAAACGCATTTGAGTTTCCTGTGAATGTGTGTAAGTAGCTAAAGGCACTTTCAAAGGAAAGTGATTTTCTCTGAAAGGACAGCATTTAGAAAGTGAAGCAACACTCCATTCACTACGCACAGTGAATTGAAGTGTTGGAAGAGACTGCTTCTCTTTCAGAAAAATGCATGTGAGTTTCTTGTGAATGCTTGTAAGTAGTTTAAGTCACTTTCAAAGGAAAGTGATTTTCTCTGAAAGGACAGCATTTAGAAAGTGAAGCAACACTCCATTCACTTCGCACATGAATTGAACTGTTGGAACAGACTGCTTCTTTTTCAGAGAAACACATGTGAATTTCTATTGAATGCTTGTAAGTAGCTTAAGGTACTTTCAAAGGAAAGTGATTTTCTCTGAAAGGACAGCATTTAGAAAGTGAAACCACACTCCATTCACTTCGCACAGTGAATTGAAGTGATGAAACAGACTACTTCTCTTTCACGAAACAGATATGAATTTTTTGTGAATGCTTGTAAGTAGCTTAAGGCACTTTCAAAGAAAAGTGATTTTCTCTGACAGGACAGCATTTAGAAAGTCAAATAACACTCCATTCACTTCGCACAGTGAATTGAAGTGTTGGAACAGACAGCTTCTCTTTCACAGAAACACATTTGAGTTTCCTGTGAATGTGTGTAAGTAGCTTAAGGCACTTTCAAAGGAAAGTGATTTTCTCTGACAGGACAGCATTTAGAAAGTGAAATAACACTCCATTCACTTCGCAGAGTGAATTGAAGTGTTGGAACAGACTGCTTCTTTTTCTGAGAAACGCATGTGAATTTCTGTGGAATGCTTGTAAGTAGCTTAAGGCACTTTCAAAGGAAAGTGATTTTCTCTGAGAGGACAGCATTTAGAAAGTGAAACAACACTCCATTCACTTCGCACAGTGAATTGAAGTGTTGTAACAGACTACTTCTCTTTCAGAAAAACAGATATGAGTTTTTTGTGAATGCTTGTATGTAGCTTAAGGCACTGTCAAAGGAAAGTGATTTTCAATGAAAGGCAGCCTTAAGAAAGTGAAGCAACACTCCATTCACTTCGCACAGTGAATTGAAGTGTTGGAACAGACAGCTTCTCTTTCATTGAAACGCATTTGAGTTTCCTGTGAATGTGTGTAAGTAGCTTAAGGCACTTTCAAAGGAAAGTGATTTTCTCTGAAAGGACAGAATTTAGAAAGTGAAGCAACACTCCATTCACTACGCACAGTGAATTGAAGTGTTGGAACAGACTGCTTCTCTTTCAGAAAAATGCATGTGAGTTTCTTGTGAATGCTTGTAAGTAGCTTAAGGCACTTTCAAAGGAAAGTGATTTTCTCTGAAAGGACAGCATTTAGAAAGTGAAGCAACACTCCATTCACTTCGCACAATGAATTGAACTGTTGGAACAGACTGCTTCTTTTTCAGAGAAACTTATGTGAATTTCTATTGAATGCTTGTAAGTAGCTTAAGGTACTTTCAAAGGAAAGTGATTTTCTCTGAAAGGACAGCATTTAGAAAGTGAAACCACACTCCATTCACTTCGCACAGTGAATTGAAGTGTTGGAACAGACTACTTCTCTTTCACGATACAGATATGAGTTTTTTGTGAACGCTTGTAAGTAGCTTAAGGCATTTTCAAAGGAAAGTGATTTTCTCTGAAAGGACAGCATTTAGAAAGTGAAGCAACACTCCATTCACTTCGCACAGTGAATTGAAGTGTTGGAACAGACTACTTCTCTTTCAGAGAAACAGATATGAATTTTTTGTGAATGCTTGTAAGTAGCTTAAGGCACTTTCAAAGGAAAGTGATTTTCTCTGAAAGGACAGCATTTAGAAAGTGAAGCAACACTCCATTCACTACGCACAGTGAATTGAAGTGTTGGAACAGACTGCTTTTCTTTCAGAAAAATGCATGTGAGTTTCTTGTGAATGCTTGTAAG
This sequence comes from Myodes glareolus, assembly GCF_982192425.1. Lineage (NCBI taxonomy): Eukaryota > Metazoa > Chordata > Mammalia > Rodentia > Cricetidae > Myodes > Myodes glareolus. Next base: position 151,280 of record NW_028263252.1, read on the forward strand.
TAGCTTAAGGCACTTTCAAAGGAAAGTGATTTTCTCTGAAAGGACAGCATTTAGAAAGTGAAGCAACACTCCATTCACTTCGCACAGTGAATTGAAGTGTTGGAACAGACTGCTTCTCTTTCAGAAAAATGCATGTGAGTTCTTCTGAATGCTTGTATGTATCTTAAGGCATTTTCAAAAGAGAGTGATTTTCTCTAAAAGGAGAGCATATAGAAAGTGAAGCAACACTCCTTTCACTTCGCCCAGTGAATTGAAGTGTTGAAACAGACTTCTTCTCTTTCAGAGAAACGGATGTGAGTTTTTTGTGAATGCTTGTAAGTAGCTTAAGGCACTTTCAAAGCAATGTGATTTTCTCTGAATGGACAGCATTTAGAAAGTGAAGCAACACTCCATTCACTTCGCACAGTGAATTGAAGTGTTGGAACAGACTGCTTCTCTTTCAGAGAAACGCATGTGAATTTCTATTGAATGCTTGTAAGTAGCTTAAGGCACTTTCAAAGGAAAGTGATTTTCTCTGAAAGACGGCCTTTAGAAAGTGAAGCAACACTCCATTCACTTTGCACAGTGAATTGAAGTGTTGGAACAGACAGCTTCTCTTTCATTGAAACGCATTTGAGTTTCCTGTGAATGTGTGTAAGTAGCTTAAGGCACTTTCAAAGGAAAGTGATTTTCTCTGAAAGGACAGCATTTAGAAAGTGAAGCAACACTCCATTCACTACGCACAGTGAATTGAAGTGTTGGAACAGACTGCTTCTCTTTCAGAAAAATGCATGTGAGTTTCTATTGAATGCTTGTAAGTAGCTTAAGGTACTTTCAAAGGAAAGTGATTTTCTCTGAAAGGACAGCATTTAGAAAGTGAAACCACACTCCATTCACTTCGCACAGTGAATTGAAGTGTTGGAACAGACTACTTCTCTTTCACGAAACAGATATGAGTTTTTTGTGAATGCTTGTAAGTAGCTTAAGGCATTTTCAAAGGAAAGTGATTTTCTCTGAAAGGACAGCATTTAGAAAGTGAAGCAACACTCCATTCACTTCGCACAGTGAATTGAAGTGTTGGAACAGACTGCTTCTCTTTCAGAGAAACGCATGTGAATTTCTGTGGAATGCTTGTAAGTAGGCTAAGGCACTTTCAAAGGAAAGTAATTTTCTCTGAAAGGACAGCATTTAGAAAGTGAAACAACACTCCATTCACTTCGCACAGTGAATTGAAGTGTTGGAACAGACTACTTCTCTTTCAGAGAAACAGATATGAATTTTTTGTGAATGCTTGTAAGTAGCTTAAGGCACTTTCAAAGGAAAGTGATATTCTCTGACAGGACAGCATTTAGAAAGTGAAATAACACTCCATTCACTTCGCACAGTGAATTGAAGTGTTGGAACAGACAGCTTCTCTTTCATAGAAACACATTTGAGTTTCCTGTGAATGTGTGTAAGTAGCTTAAGGCACTTTCAAAGGAAAGTGATTTTCTCTGACAGGAAAGCATTTAGAAAGTGAAATAACACTCCATTCACTTCTCAGAGTGAATTGAAGTGTTGGAACAGACTGCTTCTCTTTCAGAAAAATGCATGTGAGTTTCTTGTGAATGCTTGTAAGTAGCTTAAGGCACTTTTAAAGGAAAGTGATTTTCTCTGACAGGACAGCATTTAGAAAGTGAAACAACACTCCATTCACTTCGCAGAGTGAATTGAACTGTTGGAACAGACTGCTTCTTTTTCAGAGAAACGCATGTGAATTTCTGTGGAATGCTTGTAAGTAGCTTAAGGCACTTTCAAAGGAAAGTGATTTTCTCTGAGAGGACAGCATTTAGAAAGTGAAACAACACTCCATTCACTTCGCACAGTGAATTGAAGTGTTGTAACAGACTACTTCTCTTTCAGAAAAACAGATATGAGTTTTTTGTGAATGCTTGTAAGTAGCTTAAGGCACTTTCAAAGGAAAGTGATTTTCTCTGAAAGACAGCCTTTAGAAAGTGAAGCAACACTCCATTCACTTCGCACAGTGAATTGAAGTGTTGGAACAGACAGCTTCTCTTTCATTGAAACGCATTTGAGTTTCCTGTGAATGTGTGTAAGTAGCTTAAGGCACTTTCAAAGGAAAGTGATTTTCTCTGAAAGGACAGCATTTAGAAAGTGAAGCAACACTCCATTCACTACGCACAGTGAATTGAAGTGTTGGAAGAGACTGCTTCTCTTTCAGAAAAATGCATGTGAGTTTCTTGTGAATGCTTGTAAGTAGTTTAAGGCACTTTCAAAGGAAAGTGATTTTCTCTGAAAGGACAGCATTTAGAAAGTGAAGCAACACTCCATTCACTTCGCACATGAATTGAACTGTTGGAACAGACTGCTTCTTTTTCAGAGAAACACATGTGAATTTCTATTGAATGCTTGTAAGTAGCTTAAGGCACTTTCAAAGGAAAGTGATTTTCTCTGAAAGTACAGCATTTAGAAAGTGAAGCAACACTCCATTCACTTCGCACAGTGAATTGAAGTGTTGGAACAGACTGCTTCTCTTTCAGAAAAATGCATGTGAGTTCTTCTGAATGCTTGTATGTAGCTTAAGGCATTTTCAAAAGAGAGTGATTTTCTCTAAAAGGAGAGCATATAGAAAGTGAAGCAACACTCCATTCACTTCGCCCAGTGAATTGAAGTGTTGAAACAGACTTCTTCTCTTTCAGAGAAACGGATGTGAGTTTTTTGTGAATGCTTGTAAGTAGCTTAAGGCACTTTCAAAGCAATGTGATTTTCTCTGAATGGACAGCATTTAGAAAGTGAAGCAACACTCCATTCACTTCGCACAGTGAATTGAAGTGTTGGAACAGACTGCTTCTCTTTCAGAGAAACGCATGTGAATTTCTATTGAATGCTTGTAAGTAGCTTAAGGCACTTTCAAAGGAAAGTGATTTTCTCTGAAAGACGGCCTTTAGAAAGTGAAGCAACACTCCATTCACTTTGCACAGTGAATTGAAGTGTTGGAACAGACAGCTTCTCTTTCATTGAAACGCATTTGAGTTTCCTGTGAATGTGTGTAAGTAGCTTAAGGCACTTTCAAAGGAAAGTGATTTTCTCTGAAAGGACAGCATTTAGAAAGTGAAGCAACACTCCATTCACTACGCACAGTGAATTGAAGTGTTGGAACAGACTGCTTCTCTTTCAGAAAAATGCATGTGAGTTTCTATTGAATGCTTGTAAGTAGCTTAAGGTACTTTCAAAGGAAAGTGATTTTCTCTGAAAGGACAGCATTTAGAAAGTGAAACCACACTCCATTCACTTCGCACAGTGAATTGAAGTGTTGGAACAGACTACTTCTCTTTCACGAAACAGATATGAGTTTTTTGTGAATGCTTGTAAGTAGCTTAAGGCATTTTCAAAGGAAAGTGATTTTCTCTGAAAGGACAGCATTTAGAAAGTGAAGCAACACTCCATTCACTTCGCACAGTGAATTGAAGTGTTGGAACAGACTGCTTCTCTTTCAGAGAAACGCATGTGAATTTCTGTGGAATGCTTGTAAGTAGCCTAAGGCACTTTCAAAGGAAAGTAATTTTCTCTGAAAGGACAGCATTTAGAAAGTGAAACAACACTCCATTCACTTTGCACAGTGAATTGAAGTGTTGGAACAGACTACTTCTCTTTCAGAGAAACAGATATGAATTTTTTGTGAATGCTTGTAAGTAGCTTAAGGCACTTTCAAAGGAAAGTGATATTCTCTGACAGGACAGCATTTAGAAAGTGAAATAACACTCCATTCACTTCGCACAGTGAATTGAAGTGTTGGAACAGACAGCTTCTCTTTCATAGAAACACATTTGAGTTTCCTGTGAATGTGTGTAAGTAGCTTAAGGCACTTTCAAAGGAAAGTGATTTTCTCTGACAGGAAAGCATTTAGAAAGTGAAATAACACTCCATTCACTTCTCAGAGTGAATTGAAGTGTTGGAACAGACTGCTTCTCTTTCAGAAAAATGCATGTGAGTTTCTTGTGAATGCTTGTAAGTAGCTTAAGGCACTTTTAAAGGAAAGTGATTTTCTCTGACAGGACAGCATTTAGAAAGTGAAACAACACTCCATTCACTTCGCAGAGTGAATTGAACTGTTGGAACAGACTGCTTCTTTTTCAGAGAAACGCATGTGAATTTCTGTGGAATGCTTGTAAGTAGCTTAAGGCACTTTCAAAGGAAAGTGATTTTCTCTGAGAGGACAGCATTTAGAAAGTGAAACAACACTCCATTCACTTCGCACAGTGAATTGAAGTGTTGTAACAGACTACTTCTCTTTCAGAAAAACAGATATGAGTTTTTTGTGAATGCTTGTAAGTAGCTTAAGGCACTTTCAAAGGAAAGTGATTTTCTCTGAAAGACAGCCTTTAGAAAGTGAAGCAACACTCCATTCACTTCGCACAGTGAATTGAAGTGTTGGAACAGACAGCTTCTCTTTCATTGAAACGCATTTGAGTTTCCTGTGAATGTGTGTAAGTAGCTTAAGGCACTTTCAAAGGAAAGTGATTTTCTCTGAAAGGACAGCATTTAGAAAGTGAAGCAACACTCCATTCACTACGCACAGTGAATTGAAGTGTTGGAAGAGACTGCTTCTCTTTCAGAAAAATGCATGTGAGTTTCTTGTGAATGCTTGTAAGTAGTTTAAGGCACTTTCAAAGGAAAGTGATTTTCTCTGAAAGGACAGCATTTAGAAAGTGAAGCAACACTCCATTCACTTCGCACATGAATTGAACTGTTGGAACAGACTGCTTCTTTTTCAGAGAAACACATGTGAATTTCTATTGAATGCTTGTAAGTAGCTTAAGGTACTTTCAAAGGAAAGTGATTTTCTCTGAAAGGACAGCATTTAGAAAGTGAAACCACACTCCATTCACTTCGCACAGTGAATTGAAGTGATGAAACAGACTACTTCTCTTTCACGAAACAGATATGAATTTTTTGTGAATGCTTGTAAGTAGCTTAAGGCACTTTCAAAGAAAAGTGATTTTCTCTGACAGGACAGCATTTAGAAAGTGAAATAACACTCCATTCACTTCGCACAGTGAATTGAAGTGTTGGAACAGACAGCTTCTCTTTCACAGAAACACATTTGAGTTTCCTGTGAATGTGTGTAAGTAGCTTAAGGCACTTTCAAAGGAAAGTGATTTTCTCTGACAGGACAGCATTTAGAAAGTGAAATAACACTCCATTCACTTCTCAGAGTTAATTGAAGTGTTGGAACAGACTGCTTCTCTTTCAGAGAAACGCATGTGAATTTCTGTGGAATGCTTGTAAGTAGATTAAGGCACTTTCAAAGGAAAGTGATTTTCTCTGAGAGGACAGCATTTAGAAAGTGAAACAACACTCCATTCACTTCGCACAGTGAATTGAAGTGTTGGAACAGACTACTTCTCTTTCAGAGAAACAGATATGAGTTTTTTGTGAATGCTTGTAAATAGCTTAAGGCACTTTCAAAGGAAAGTGATTTTCTCTGAAAGACAGCATTTAGAAAGTGAAGCAACACTCCATTCACTTCGCACAGTGAATTGAAGTGTTGGAACAGACTACTTCTCTTTCATAGAAACGCATTTGAGTTTCCTGTGAATGTGTGTAAGTAGCTTAAGGCACTTTCAAAGGAAAGTGATTTTCTCTGAAAGGACAGCATTTAGAAAGTGAAGCAACACTCCATTCACTTCGCACAGTGAATTGAAATGTTGGAACAGACTGCTTCTTTTTCAGAGAAACACATGTGAATTTCTATTGAATGCTTGTAAGTAGCTTAAGGTACTTTCAAAGGAAAGTGATTTTCTCTGAAAGGACAGCATTTAGAAAGTGAAGCAACACTCCATTCACTACGTACAGTGAATTGAAGTGTTGGAACAGACTGCTTCTCTTTCAGAAAAATGCATGTGAGTTTCTTGTGAATGCTTGTAAGTAGCTTAAGGCACTTTCAAAGGAAAGTGATTTTCTCTGAAAGGACAGCGTTTAGAAAGTGAATCAACACTCCATTCACTTCGCACAGTGAATTGAAGTGTTGGAACAGACTGCTTCTTTTTCAGAGAAACGCATGTGAATTTCTGTGGAATGCTTGTAAGTAGCTTAAGGCACTTTCAAAGGAAAGTCATTTTCTCTGAAAGGACAGCATTTAGAAAGTGAAGCAACACTCCATTCACTACGCACAGTGAATTGAAGTGTTGGAACAGACTGCTTCTCTTTCAGAAAAATGCATGTGAGTTTCTTGTGAATGCTTGTAAGTAGCTTAAGGCACTTTCAAAGGAAAGTGTTTTTCTCTGAGAGGACAGCATTTAGAAAGTGAAGCAACACTCCATTCACTTCGCACAGTGAATTGAAGTGTTGGAACAGACTGCTTCTTTTTCAGAGAAATGCATGTGAATTTCTGTGGAATGCTTGTAAGTAGCTTAAGGCACTTTCAAAGGAAAGTGATTTTCTCTGAAAGACAGCATTTAGAAAGTGAAGCAACACTCCATTCACTACGCACAGTGAATTGAAGTGTTGGAACAGACTGCTTCTCTTTCAGAGAAACGCATGTGAATTTCTTGTGAATGCTTGTAAGTAGCTTAAGGCACTTTCAAAGGAAAGTGATTTTCTCTGAGAGGACAGCATTTAGAAAGTGAAGCAACACTCCATTCACTTCGCACAGTGAATTGAAGTGTTGGAACAGACTGCTTCTTTTTCAGAGAAACGCATGTGAATTTCTGTGGAATGCTTGTAAGTAGCTTAAGGCACTTTCAAAGGAAAGTGATTTTCTCTGAAAGGACAGCATTTAGAAAGTGAAGCAACACTCCATTCACTTCGCACAGTGAATTGAAGTGTTGGAGCAGACTGCTTCTCTTTCAGTGAAACGCATGTGAATTTCTGTTGAATGCTTGTTAGTAGCTTAAAGCAGTTTCAAAGGAAAGTGATTTTCTCTGAAAGGACAGCATTTAGAAAGTGAAGCAACACTCCATTCACTTCGCAACGTGTATTGAAGTGTTGGAACAGACAGCTTCTCATTCATAGAAACGCATTTGAGTTTCCTGTGAATGTGTGTAAGTAGCTTAAGGCACTTTCAAAGGAAAGTGATTTTCTCTGAAAGGACATCATTTAGAAAGTGAAGCAACACTCCATTCACTTCGCACAGTGAATTGAAGTGGTGGAACAGACTGCTTCTCTTTCAGAGAAACGCATGTGAATTTCTGTGGAATGCTTGTAAGTAGCTTCAGGCACTTTCAAAGGAAAGTGATTTTCTCTGAAAGGACAGCATTTAGAAAGTGAAACAATACTCCATTCACTTCGCACAGTGAATTGAAGTGTTGGAACAGACTACTTCTCTTTCAGGAAACAGATATGTGCTTTTTGTGAATGCTTGTAAGTAGCTTAAGGAACTTTCAAAGGAAAGTGATTTTCTCTGAAAGACAGCATTTAGAAAGTGAAGCAACACTCCATTCACTTCGCACAGTGAATTGAAGTGTTGGAACAGACTGCTTCTCTTTCAGAGAAACGCATGTGAATTTCTATTGAATGCTTGTAAGTAGCTTAAGGCACTTTCAAAGGAAAGTGATTTTCTCTGAAAGGACAGCATTTAGAAAGTGAAGCAACACTCCATTCACTACGCACAGTGAATTGAAGTGTTGGAACAGACTGCTTCTCTTTCAGAAAAATGCATGTGAGTTTCTTGTGAATGCTTGTAAGTAGCTTAAAGCACTTTCAAAGGAAAGTGATTTTCTCTGAAAGGACAGCATTTAGAAAGTGAAGCAACACTCCATTCACTTCGCACAGTGAATTGAAGTGTTGGAACAGCCTGCTTCTTTTTCAGAGAAACACATTTGAATTTCTATTGAATGCTTGTAAGTAGCTTAAGGTACTTTCAAAGGAAAGTGATTTTCTCTGAAAGGACAGCATTTAGAAAGTGAAGCAACACTCCATTCACTACGCACAGTGAATTGAAGTGTTGGAACAGACTGCTTCTCTTTCAGAAAAATGCAATGTGAGTTTCTTGTGAATGCTTGTAAGTAGCTTAAGGCACTTTCAAAGGAAAGTGATTTTCTCTTGAAAGGACAGCATTTAGAAAGTGAAGCAACACTCCATTCACTTTGCACATTGAATTGAAGTGTTGTAACAGACTGCTTCTTTTTCAGAGAAACGCATGTGAATTTCTGTGGAATGCTTGTAAGTAGCTTAAGGCACTTTCAAAGGAAAGTGATTTTCTCTGAAAGGACAGCATTAGGAAGTGAAACCACACTCCATTCACTTCGCACAGTGAATTGAAGTGTTGGAACAGACTACTTCTCTTTCACGAAACAGATATGAGTTTTTTGTGAATGCTTGTAAGTAGCTTAAGGCATTTTCAAAAGGAAAGTGATTTTCTCTGAAAGGGACAGCATTTAGAAAGTGAAGCAACACTCCATTCACTTTGCACAGTGAATTGAAGTGTTGGAACAGACTGCTTCTCTTTCAGAGAAACGCATGTGAATTTCTGTGGAATGCTTGTAAGTAGCTTAAGGCACTTTCAAAGGAAAGTGATTTTCTCTGAAAGGACAGCATTTAGAAAGTGAAACAACACTCCATTCACTTCGCACAGTGAATTGAAGTGTTGGAACAGACTACTCCTCTTTCAGAGAAACAGATATGAGTTTTTGTGAATGCTTGTAAGTAGCTTAAGGCACTTTCAAAGGAAAGTGATTTTCTCTGAAAGACAGCATTTAGAAAGTGAAGCTACACTCCATTCACTTCCCACAGTGAATTGAAGTGTTGGAACAGACAGCTTCTATTTCATAGAAACGCATTTGAATTTCCTGTGAATGTGTGTAAGTAGCTTAAGGCACTTTCAAAAGAAAGTGATTTTCTCTGAAAGGACAGCATTTAGAAAGTGAAGCAACACTCCATTCACTACGCACAGTGAATTGAAGTGTTGGAACAGACTGCTTCTCTTTCAGAAAAATGCATGTGAGTTTCTTGTGAATGCTTGTAAGTAGCTTAAGGCATTTTGAAAGGAAAGTGATTTTCTCTGAAAGGACAGCATTTAGAAAGTGAAGCAACACTCCATTCACTTCGCACAGTGAATTGAAGTGTTGGAACAGACTGCTTCTCTTTCAGTGAAATGCATGTGAATTTCTGTTGAATGCTTGTAAGTAGCTTAAGGCACTTTCAAAGGAAAGTGATTTTCTCTGAAAGGACAGCATTTAGAAAGTGAAGCAACACTCCATTCACTTCGCACAGTGAATTGAAGTGTTGGAACAGACAGCTTCTCTTTCATAGAAACGCATTAGAGTTTCCTGTGAATGTGTGTAAATAGCTTAAGGCACTTTCAAAGGAAAGTGATTTTCTCTGACAGGACAGCATTTAGAAAGTGAAATAACACTCCATTCACTTCTCAGAGTGAATTGAAGTGTTGGAACAGACTGCTTCTCTTTCAGAGAAACGCATGTGAATTTCTGTGGAATGCTTGTAAGTAGCTTAAGGCACTTTCAAAGGAAAGTGATTTTCTCTGAAAGGACAGCATTTAGAAAGTGAAACAACACTCCATTCACTTCGCAGAGTGAATTGAAGTGTTGGAACAGACTACTTCTCTTTCAGAGAAACAGATATGAGTTTTTTGTGAATGCTTGTAAGCAGCTTAAGGCACTTTCAAAGGAAAGTGATTTTCTCTGAAAGACAGCATTTAGAAAGTGAAGCAACACTCCATTCACTTCGCACAGTGAATTGAAGTGTTGGAACAGACTACTTCTCTTTCATAGAAACGCATTTGAGTTTCCTGTGAATGTGTGTAAGTAGCTTAAGGCACTTTCAAAGGAAAGTGATTTTCTCTGAAAGGACAGCATTTAGAAAGTGAAGCAACACTCCATTCACTACGCACAGTGAATTGAAGTGTTGGAACAGACTGCTTCTCTTTCAGAAAAATGCATGTGAGTTTCTTGTGAATGCTTGTAAGTAGCTTAAGGCACTTTCAAAGGAAAGTGATTTTCTCTGAAAGACAGCATTTAGAAAGTGAAGCTACACTCCATTCACTTCCCACAGTGAATTGAAGTGTTGGAACAGACAGCTTCTCTTTCATATAAACGCATTTGAGTTTCCTGTGAATGTGTGTAAGTAGCTTAAGGCACTTTCAAAAGAAAGTGATTTTCTCTGAAAGGACAGCATTTAGAAAGTGAAGCAACACTCCATTCACTACGCACAGTGAATTGAAGTGTTGGAACAGACTGCTTCTCTTTCAGAAAAATGCATGTGAGTTTCTTGTGAATGATTGTAAGTAGCTAAGGCATTTTCAAAGGAAAGTGATTTTCTCTGAAAGGACAGCATTTAGAAAGTGAAGCAACACTCCATTCACTTCGCACAGTGAATTGAAGTGTTGGAACAGACTGCTTCTCTTTCAGTGAAATGCATGTGAATTTCTGTTGAATGCTTGTAAGTAGCTTAAGGCACTTTCAAAGGAAAGTGATTTTCTCTGAAAGGAGAGCATTTAGAAAGTGAAACCACACTCCATTCACTTCGCACAGTGAATTGAATTGTTGGAACAGACTACTTCTCTTTCACGAAACAGATATGAGTTTTTTGTGAATGCTTGTAAGTAGCTTAAGGCATTTTCAAAGGAAAGTGATTTTCTCTGAAAGGACAGCATTTAGAAAGTGAAGCAACACTCCATTCACTTCGCACAATGAATTGAAGTGTTGGAACAGACTGCTTCTCTTTCAGAGAAACGCATGTGAATTTCTGTGGAATCCTTGTAAGTAGCTTAAGGCACTTTCAAAGGAAAATGATTTTCTCTGAAAGGACAGCATTTAGAAAGTGAAACAACACTCCATTCACTTCGCACAGTGAATTGAAGTGTTGGAACAGACTACTTCTCTTTCAGAGAAACAGATATGAGTTTTTTGTGTATGCTTGTAAGTAGCTTAAGGCACTTTCAAAGGAAAGTGATATTCTCTGACAGGACAGCATTTAGAAAGTGAAATAACACTCCATTCACTTCGCACAGTGAATTGAAGTGTTGGAACAGACAGCTTCTCTTTCATAGAAACACATTTGAGTTTCCTGTGAATGTGTGTAAGTAGCTTAAGGCACTTTCAAAGGAAAGTGATTTTCTCTGACAAGAAAGCATTTAGAAAGTGAAATAACACTCCATTCACTTCTCAGAGTGAATTGAAGTGTTGGAACAGACTGCTTCTCTTTCAGAAAAATGCATGTGAGTTTCTTGTGAATGCTTGTAAGTAACTTAAGGCACTCTTAAAGGAAAGTGATTTTCTTTGACAGGACAGCATTTAGAAAGTGAAACAACACTCCATTCACTTCGCACAGTGAATTGAAGTGTTGTAACAGACTACTTCTCTTTCAGAAAAACAGATATGAGTTTTTTGTGAATGCTTGTAAGTAGCTTAAGGCACTTTCAAAGGAAAGTGATTTTCTCTGAAAGACAGCCTTTAGAAAGTTAAGCAACACTCCATTCACTTCGCACAGTGAATTGAAGTGTTGGAACAGACAGCTTCTCTTTCATTGAAACGCATTTGAGTTTCCTGTGAATGTGTGTAAGTAGCTTAAGGCACTTTCAAAGGAAAGTTATTTTCTCTGAAAGGACAGCATTTAGAAAGTGAAGCAACACTCCATTCACTACGCACAGTGAATTGAAGTGATGGAACAGACTGCTTCTCTTTCAGAAAAATGCATGTGAGTTTCTTGTGAATGCTTGTAAGTAGCTTAAGGCACTTTCAAAGGAAAGTGATTTTCTCTGAAAGGACAGCATTTAGAAAGTGAAGCAACACTCCATTCACTTCGCACAGTGAATTGAACTGTTGGAACAGACTGCTTCTTTTTCAGAGAAACACATGTGAATTTCTATTGAATGCTTGTAAGTAGCTTAAGGTACTTTGAAAGGAAAGTGATTTTCTCTGAAAGGACAGCATTTAGAAAGTGAAACTACACTCCATTCACTTCGCACAGTGAATTGAAGTGTTGAAACAGACAACTTCTCTTTCACGAAACAGATATGAGTTTTTTGTGAATGCTTGTAAGTAGCTTAAGGCATTTTCAAAGGATAGTGATTTTCTCTGAAAGGATAGCATTTAGAAAGTGAAGCAACACTCCATTCACTTCGAACAGTGAATTGAAGTGTTGGAACAGACTGCTTTTCTTTCAGAGAAACGCATGTGAATTTCTGTGGAATGCTTGTAAGTAGCTTAAGGCACTTTCAAAGGAAAGTTATTTTCTCTGAAAGGACAGCATTTAGAAAGTGAAACAACACTCCATTCACTTCGCACAGTGAATTGAAGTGTTGGAACAGACTACTTCTCTTTCAGAGAAACAGATATGAATTTTTTGTGAATGCTTGTAAGTAGCTTAAGGCACTTTCAAAGGAAAGTGATTTTCTCTGACAGGACAGTATTTAGAAAGTGAAATAACACTCCATTCACTTCGCACAGTGAATTGAAGTGTTGGAACAGACAGCTTATCTTTCACAGAAACACATTTGAGTTTCCTGTGAATGTGTGTAAGTAGCTTAAGGCACTTTCAAAGGAAAGTGATTTTCTCTGACAGGACAGCATTTAGAAAGTGAAATAACACTCCATTCACTTCTCAGAGTGAATTGAAGTGTTGGAACAGACTGCTTCTCTTTCAGAGAAACGCATGTGAATTTCTGTGGAATGCTTGTAAGTAGATTAAGGCACTTTCAAAGGAAAGTGATTTTCTCTGAAAGACAGCATTTAGAAAGTGAAGCAACACTCCATTCACTTCGCACAGTGAATTGAAGTGTTGGAACAGACTACTTCTCTTTCATAGAAACGCATTTGAGTTTCCTGTGAATGTGTGTAAGTAGCTTAAGGCACTTTCAAAGGAAAGTGATTTTCTCTGAAAGGACAGCATTTAGAAAGTGAAGCAACACTCCATTCACTTCGAACAGTGAATTGAAGTGTTGGAACAGACTGCTTCTCTTTCAGAAAAATGCATGTGAGTTTCTTGTGAATGCTTGTAAGTAGCTTAAGGCACTTTCAAAGGAAAGTGATTTTCTCTGAAAGGACAGCATTTAGAAAGTGAAGCAACACTCCATTCACTTCGCACAGTGAATTGAAGTGTTTGAACAGACTGCTTCTCTTTCAGTGAAATGCATGTGAATTTCTGTTGAATGCTTGTAAGTAGCTTAAGGCACGTTCAAAGGAAAGTGATTTTCTCTGAAAGGACAGCATTTAGAAAGCGAAGCAACACTCCATTCACTTCGCACAGTGAATTGAAGTGTTGGAACAGACAGCTTCTCTTTCATAGAAACGCATTTGAGTTTCCTGTGAATATGTGTAAATAGCTTAAGGCACTTTCAAAGGAAAGTGATTTTCTCTGACAGGACAGCATTTAGAAAGTGAAATAACACTCCATTCACTTCTCAGAGTGAATTGAAGTGTTGGAACAGACTGCTTCTCTTTCAGAGAAACGCATGTGAATTTCTGTGGAATGCTTGTAAGTAGCTTAAGGCACTTTCAAAGGAAAGTGATTTTCTCTGAAAGGACAGCATTTAGAAAGTGAAACAACACTCCATTCACTTCGCACAGTGAATTGAAGTGTTGGAACAGACTACTTCTATTTCAGAGAAACAGATATGAGTTTTTTGTGAATGCTTGTAAGTAGCTTAAGGCACTTTCAAAGGAAAGTGATTTTCTCTGAAAGACAGCGTTCAGAAAGTGAAGCAACACTCCATTCACTTCGCACAGTGAATTGAAGTGTTGGAACAGACTGCTTCTTTTTCAGAGAAACGCATGTGAATTTCTGTGGAATGCTTGTAAGTAGCTTAAGGCACTTTCAAAGGAAAGTCATTTTCTCTGAAAGGACAGCATTTAGAAAGTGAAGCAACACTCCATTCACTACGCACAGTGAATTGAAGTGTTGGAACAGACTGCTTCTCTTTCAGAAAAATGCATGTGAGTTTCTTGTGAATGCTTGTAAGTAGCTTAAGGCACTTTCAAAGGAAAGTGTTTTTCTCTGAGAGGACAGCATTTAGAAAGTGAAGCAACACTCCATTCACTTCGCACAGTGAATTGAAGTGTTGGAACAGACTGCTTCTTTTTCAGAGAAATGCATGTGAATTTCTGTGGAATGCTTGTAAGTAGCTTAAGGCACTTTCAAAGGAAAGTGATTTTCTCTGAAAGGACAGCATTTAGAAAGTGAAGCAACACTCCATTCACTACGCACAGTGAATTGAAGTATTGGAACAGACTGCTTCTCTTTCAGAATAATGCATGTGAGTTTCTTGTGAATGCTTGTAAGTAGCTTAAGGCACTTTCAAAGGAAAGTGATTTTCTCTGAGAGGACAGCATTTAGAAAGTGAAGCAACACTCCATTCACTTCGCACAGTGAATTGAAGTGTTGGAACAGACTGCTTCTTTTTCAGAGAAACGCATGTGAATTTCTGTGGAATGCTTGTAAGTAGCTTAAGGCACTTTCAAAGGAAAGTGATTTTCTCTGAAAGGACAGCATTTAGAAAGTGAAGCAACACTCCATTCACTTCGCACAGTGAATTGAAGTGTTGGAGCAGACTGCTTCTCTTTCAGTGAAACGCATGTGAATTTCTGTTGAATGCTTGTTAGTAGCTTAAAGCAGTTTCAAAGGAAAGTGATTTTCTCTGAAAGGACAGCATTTAGAAAGTGAAGCAACACTCCATTCACTTCGCACCGTGAATTGAAGTGTTGGAACAGACAGCTTCTCATTCATAGAAACGCATTTGAGTTTCCTGTGAATGTGTGTAAGTAGCTTAAGGCACTTTCAAAGGAAAGTGATTTTCTCTGAAAGGACATCATTTAGAAAGTGAAGCAACACTCCATTCACTTCGCACAGTGAATTGAAGTGGTGGAACAGACTGCTTCTCTTTCAGAGAAACGCATGTGAATTTCTGTGGAATGCTTGTAAGTAGCTTCAGGCACTTTCAAAGGAAAGTGATTTTCTCTGAAAGGACAGCATTTAGAAAGTGAAACAACACTCCATTCACTTCGCACAGTGAATTGAAGTGTTGGAACAGACTACTTCTCTTTCAGGAAACAGATATGTGCTTTTTGTGAATGCTTGTAAGTAGCTTAAGGCACTTTCAAAGGAAAGTGATTTTCTCTGAAAGACAGCATTTAGAAAGTGAAGCAACACTCCATTCACTTCGCACAGTGAATTGAAGTGTTGGAACAGACTGCTTCTCTTTTAGAGAAACGCATGTGAATTTCTATTGAATGCTTGTAAGTAGCTTAAGGCACTTTCAAAGGAAAGTGATTTTTCTCTGAAAGGACAGCATTTAGAAAGTGAAGCAACACTCCATTCACTACGCACAGTGAATTGAAGTGTTGGAACAGACTGCTTCTCTTTCAGAAAAATGCATGTGAGTTTCTTGTGAATGCTTGTAAGTAGCTTAAAGCACTTTCAAAGGAAAGTGATTTTCTCTGAAAGGACAGCATTTAGAAAGTGAAGCAACACTCCATTCACTTCGCACAGTGAATTGAAGTGTTGGAACAGACTGCTTCTTTTTCAGAGAAACACATGTGAATTTCTATTGAATGCTTGTAAGTAGCTTAAGGTACTTTCAAAGGAAAGTGATTTTCTCTGAAAGGACAGCATTTAGAAAGTGAAGCAACACTCCATTCACTACGCACAGTGAATTGAAGTGTTGGAACAGACTGCTTCTCTTTCAGAAAAATGCATGTGAGTTTCTTGTGAATGCTTGTAAGTAGCTTAAGGCACTTTCAAAGGAAAGTGATTTTCTCTGAAAGGACAGCATTTAGAAAGTGAAGCAACACTCCATTCACTTTGCACATTGAATTGAAGTGTTGTAACAGACTGCTTCTTTTTCAGAGAAACGCATGTGAATTTCTGTGGAATGCTTGTAAGTAGCTTAAGGCACTTTCAAAGGAAAGTGATTTTCTCTGAAAGGACAGCATTTAGGAAGTGAAACCACACTCCATTCACTTCGCACAGTGAATTGAAGTGTTGGAACAGACTACTTCTCTTTCACGAAACAGATATGAGTTTTTGTGAATGCTTGTAAGTAGCTTAAGGCATTTTCAAAAGGAAAGTGATTTTCTCTGAAAGGACAGCATTTAGAAAGTGAAGCAACACTCCATTCACTTTGCACAGTGAATTGAAGTGTTGGAACAGACTGCTTCTCTTTCAGAGAAACGCATGTGAATTTCTGTGGAATGCTTGTAAGTAGCTTAAGGCACTTTCAAAGGAAAGTGATTTTCTCTGAAAGGACAGCATTTAGAAAGTGAAACAACACTCCATTCACTTCGCACAGTGAATTGAAGTGTTGGAACAGACTACTTCTCTTTCAGAGAAACAGATATGAGTTTTTTGTGAATGCTTGTAAGTAGCTTAAGGCACTTTCAAAGGAAAGTGATTTTCTCTGAAAGACAGCGTTTAGAAAGTGAAGCAACACTCCATTCACTTCGCACAGTGAATTGAAGTGTTGGAACAGACTGCTTCTTTTTCAGAGAAACGCATGTGAAAATCTGTGGAATGCTTGTAAGTAGCTTAAGGCACTTTCAAAGGAAAGTCATTTTCTCTGAAAGGACAGCATTTAGAAAGTGAAGCAACACTCCATTCACTACGCACAGTGAATTGAAGTGTTGGAACAGACTGCTTCTCTTTCAGAAAAATGCATGTGAGTTTCTTGTGAATGCTTGTAAGTAGCTTAAGGCACTTTCAAAGGAAAGTGTTTTTCTCTGAGAGGACAGCATTTAGAAAGTGAAGCAACACTCCATTCACTTCGCACAGTGAATTGAAGTGTTGGAACAGACTGCTTCTTTTTCAGAGAAATGCATGTGAATTTCTGTGGAATGCTTGTAAGTAGCTTAAGGCACTTTCAAAGGAAAGTGATTTTCTCTGAAAGGACAGCATTTAGAAAGTGAAGCAACACTCCATTCACTACGCACAGTGAATTGAAGTGTTGGAACAGACTGCTTCTCTTTCAGAAAAATGCATGTGATTTTCTTGTGAATGCTTGTAAGTAGCTTAAGGCACTTTCAAAGGAAAGTGATTTTCTCTGAAAGGACAGCATTTAGAAAGTGAAGCAACACTCCATTCACTTCGCACAGTGAAATGAAGTGTTGGAGCAGACTGCTTCTCTTTCAGTGAAACGCATGTGAATTTCTGTTGAATGCTTGTTAGTAGCTTAAAGCAGTTTCAAAGGAAAGTGATTTTCTCTGAAAGGACAGCATTTAGAAAGTGAAGCAACACTCCATTCACTTCGCACAGTGAATTGAAGTGTTGGAACAGACTGCTTCTTTTTCAGAGAAACGCATGTGAATTTCTGTGGAATGCTTGTAAGTAGCTTAAGGCACTTTCAAAGGAAAGTGATTTTCTCTGAAAGGACAGCATTTAGAAAGTGAAGCAACACTCCATTCACTTCGCACAGTGAAATGAAGTGTTGGAGCAGACTGCTTCTCTTTCAGTGAAACGCATGTGAATTTCTGTTGAATGCTTGTTAGTAGCTTAAAGCAGTTTCAAAGGAAAGTGATTTTCTCTGAAAGGACAGCATTTAGAAAGTGAAGCAACACTCCATTCACTTCGCACCGTGAATTGAAGTGTTGGAACAGACAGCTTCTCATTCATAGAAACGCATTTGAGTTTCCTGTGAATGTGTGTAAGTAGCTTAAGGCACATTCAAAGGAAAGTGATTTTCTCTGAAAGGACATCATTTAGAAAGTGAAGCAACACTCCATTCACTTCGCACAGTGAATTGAAGTGGTGGAACAGACTGCTTCTCTTTCAGAGAAACGCATGTGAATTTCTGTGGAATGCTTGTAAGTAGCTTCAGGCACTTTCAAAGGAAAGTGATTTTCTCTGAAAGGACAGCATTTAGAAAGTGAAACAACACTCCATTCACTTCGCACAGTGAATTGAAGTGTTGGAACAGACTACTTCTCTTTCAGGAAACAGATATGTGCTTTTTGTGAATGCTTGTAAGTAGCTTAAGGCACTTTCAAAGGAAAGTGATTTTCTCTGAAAGACAGCATTTAGAAAGTGAAGCAACACTCCATTCACTTCGCACAGTGAATTGAAGTGTTGGAACAGACTGCTTCTCTTTCAGAGAAACGCATGTGAATTTCTATTGAATGCTTGTAAGTAGCTTAAGGCACTTTCAAAGGAAAGTGATTTTCTCTGAAAGGACAGCATTTAGAAAGTGAAGCAACACTCCATTCACTACGCACAGTGAATTGAAGTGTTGGAACAGACTGCTTCTCTTTCAGAAAAATGCATGTGAGTTTCTTGTGAATGCTTGTAAGTAGCTTAAAGCACTTTCAAAGGAAAGTGATTTTCTCTGAAAGGACAGCATTTAGAAAGTGAAGCAACACTCCATTCACTTCGCACAGTGAATTGAAGTGTTGGAACAGACTGCTTCTTTTTCAGAGAAACACATGTGCATTTCTATTGAATGCTTGTAAGTAGCTTAAGGTACTTTCAAAGGAAAGTGATTTTCTCTGAAAGGACAGCATTTAGAAAGTGAAGCAACACTCCATTCACTACGCACAGTGAATTGAAGTGTTGGAACAGACTGCTTCTCTTTCAGAAAAATGCATGTGATTTTCTTGTGAATGCTTGTAAGTAGCTTAAGGCACTTTCAAAGGAAAGTGATTTTCTCTGAAAGGACAGCATTTAGAAAGTGAAGCAACACTCCATTCACTTTGCACATTGAATTGAAGTGTTGTAACAGACTGCTTCTTTTTCAGAGAAACGCATGTGAATTTCTGTGGAATGCTTGTAAGTAGCTTAAGGCACTTTCAAAGGAAAGTGATTTTCTCTGAAAGGACAGCATTTAGGAAGTGAAACCACACTCCATTCACTTCGCACAGTGAATTGAAGTGTTGGAACAGACTACTTCTCTTTCACGAAACAGATATGAGTTTTTTGTGAATGCTTGTAAGTAGCTTAAGGCATTTTCAAAAGGAAAGTGATTTTCTCTGAAAGGACAGCATTTAGAAAGTGAAGCAACACTCCATTCACTTTGCACAGTGAATTGAAGTGTTGGAACAGACTGCTTCTCTTTCAGAGAAACGCATGTGAATTTCTGTGGAATGCTTGTAAGTAGCTTAAGGCACTTTCAAAGGAAAGTGATTTTCTCTGAAAGGACAGCATTTAGAAAGTGAAACAACACTCCATTCACTTCGCACAGTGAATTGAAGTGTTGGAACAGACTACTTCTCTTTCAGAGAAACAGATATGAGTTTTTTGTGAATGCTTGTAAGTAGCTTAAGGCACTTTCAAAGGAAAGTGATTTTCTCTGAAAGACAGCATTTAGAAAGTGAAGCAACACTCCATTCACTACGCACAGTGAATTGAAGTGTTGGAACAGACTGCTTCTCTTTCAGAAAAATGCATGTGAGTTTCTTGTGAATGCTTGTAAGTAGCTTAAGGCACTTTCAAAGGAAAGTGATTTTCTCTGAAAGACAGCATTTAGAAAGTGAAGCTACACTCCATTCACTTCCCACAGTGAATTGAAGTGTTGGAACAGACAGCTTCTCTTTCATATAAACGCATTTGAGTTTCCTGTGAATGTGTGTAAGTAGCTTAAGGCACTTTCAAAAGAAAGTGATTTTCTCTGAAAGGACAGCATTTAGAAAGTGAAGCAACACTCCATTCACTACGCACAGTGAATTGAAGTGTTGGAACAGACTGCTTCTCTTTCAGAAAAATGCATGTGAGTTTCTTGTGAATGCTTGTAAGTAGCTTAAGGCACTTTCAAAGGAAAGTGATTTTCTCTGAAAGACAGCATTTAGAAAGTGAAGCTACACTCCATTCACTTCCCACAGTGAATTGAAGTGTTGGAACAGACAGCTTCTCTTTCATATAAACGCATTTGAGTTTCCTGTGAATGTGTGTAAGTAGCTTAAGGCACTTTCAAAAGAAAGTGATTTTCTCTGAAAGGACAGCATTTAGAAAGTGAAGCAACACTCCATTCACTACGCACAGTGAATTGAAGTGTTGGAACAGACTGCTTCTCTTTCAGAAAAATGCATGTGAGTTTCTTGTGAATGATTGTAAGTAGCTAAGGCATTTTCAAAGGAAAGTGATTTTCTCTGAAAGGACAGCATTTAGAAAGTGAAGCAACACTCCATTCACTTCGCACAGTGAATTGAAGTGTTGGAACAGACTGCTTCTCTTTCAGTGAAATGCATTTGAATTTCTGTTGAATGCTTGTAAGTAGCTTAAGGCACTTTCAAAGGAAAGTGATTTTCTCTGAAAGGAGAGCATTTAGAAAGTGAAACCACACTCCATTCACTTCGCACAGTGAATTGAAGTGTTGGAACAGACTGCTTCTTTTTCAGAGAAACGCATGTGAATTTCTGTTGAATGCTTGTTAGTAGCTTAAAGCAGTTTCAAAGGAAAGTGATTTTCTCTGAAAGGACAGCATTTAGAAAGTGAAGCAACACTCCATTCACTTCGCACCGTGAATTGAAGTGTTGGAACAGACAGCTTCTCATTCATAGAAACGCATTTGAGTTTCCTGTGAATGTGTGTAAGTAGCTTAAGGCACATTCAAAGGAAAGTGATTTTCTCTGAAAGGACATCATTTAGAAAGTGAAGCAACACTCCATTCACTTCGCACAGTGAATTGAAGTGGTGGAACAGACTGCTTCTCTTTCAGAGAAACGCATGTGAATTTCTGTGGAATGCTTGTAAGTAGCTTCAGGCACTTTCAAAGGAAAGTGATTTTCTCTGAAAGGACAGCATTTAGAAAGTGAAACAACACTCCATTCACTTCGCACAGTGAATTGAAGTGTTGGAACAGACTACTTCTCTTTCAGGAAACAGATATGTGCTTTTTGTGAATGCTTGTAAGTAGCTTAAGGCACTTTCAAAGGAAAGTGATTTTCTCTGAAAGACAGCATTTAGAAAGTGAAGCAACACTCCATTCACTTCGCACAGTGAATTGAAGTGTTGGAACAGACTGCTTCTCTTTCAGAGAAACGCATGTGAATTTCTATTGAATGCTTGTAAGTAGCTTAAGGCAATTTCAAAGGAAAGTGATTTTCTCTGAAAGGACAGCATTTAGAAAGTGAAGCAACACTCCATTCACTACGCACAGTGAATTGAAGTGTTGGAACAGACTGCTTCTCTTTCAGAAAAATGCATGTGAGTTTCTTGTGAATGCTTGTAAGTAGCTTAAAGCACTTTCAAAGGAAAGTGATTTTCTCTGAAAGGACAGCATTTAGAAAGTGAAGCAACACTCCATTCACTTCGCACAGTGAATTGAAGTGTTGGAACAGACTGCTTCTTTTTCAGAGAAACGCATGTGAATTTCTGTGGAATGCTTGTAAGTAGCTTAAGGCACTTTCAAAGGAAAGTGATTTTCTCTGAAAGGACAGCATTTAGAAAGTGAAGCAACACTCCATTCACTTCGCACAGTGAAATGAAGTGTTGGAGCAGACTGCTTCTCTTTCAGTGAAACGCATGTGAATTTCTGTTGAATGCTTGTTAGTAGCTTAAAGCAGTTTCAAAGGAAAGTGATTTTCTCTGAAAGGACAGCATTTAGAAAGTGAAGCAACACTCCATTCACTTCGCACCGTGAATTGAAGTGTTGGAACAGACAGCTTCTCATTCATAGAAACGCATTTGAGTTTCCTGTGAATGTGTGTAAGTAGCTTAAGGCACATTCAAAGGAAAGTGATTTTCTCTGAAAGGACATCATTTAGAAAGTGAAGCAACACTCCATTCACTTCGCACAGTGAATTGAAGTGGTGGAACAGACTGCTTCTCTTTCAGAGAAACGCATGTGAATTTCTGTGGAATGCTTGTAAGTAGCTTCAGGCACTTTCAAAGGAAAGTGATTTTCTCTGAAAGGACAGCATTTAGAAAGTGAAACAACACTCCATTCACTTCGCACAGTGAATTGAAGTGTTGGAACAGACTACTTCTCTTTCAGGAAACAGATATGTGCTTTTTGTGAATGCTTGTAAGTAGCTTAAGGCACTTTCAAAGGAAAGTGATTTTCTCTGAAAGACAGCATTTAGAAAGTGAAGCAACACTCCATTCACTTCGCACAGTGAATTGAAGTGTTGGAACAGACTGCTTCTCTTTCAGAGAAACGCATGTGAATTTCTATTGAATGCTTGTAAGTAGCTTAAGGCACTTTCAAAGGAAAGTGATTTTCTCTGAAAGGACAGCATTTAGAAAGTGAAGCAACACTCCATTCACTACGCACAGTGAATTGAAGTGTTGGAACAGACTGCTTCTCTTTCAGAAAAATGCATGTGAGTTTCTTGTGAATGCTTGTAAGTAGCTTAAAGCACTTTCAAAGGAAAGTGATTTTCTCTGAAAGGACAGCATTTAGAAAGTGAAGCAACACTCCATTCACTTCGCACAGTGAATTGAAGTGTTGGAACAGACTGCTTCTTTTTCAGAGAAACACATGTGCATTTCTATTGAATGCTTGTAAGTAGCTTAAGGTACTTTCAAAGGAAAGTGATTTTCTCTGAAAGGACAGCATTTAGAAAGTGAAGCAACACTCCATTCACTACGCACAGTGAATTGAAGTGTTGGAACAGACTGCTTCTCTTTCAGAAAAATGCATGTGATTTTCTTGTGAATGCTTGTAAGTAGCTTAAGGCACTTTCAAAGGAAAGTGATTTTCTCTGAAAGGACAGCATTTAGAAAGTGAAGCAACACTCCATTCACTTTGCACATTGAATTGAAGTGTTGTAACAGACTGCTTCTTTTTCAGAGAAACGCATGTGAATTTCTGTGGAATGCTTGTAAGTAGCTTAAGGCACTTTCAAAGGAAAGTGATTTTCTCTGAAAGGACAGCATTTAGGAAGTGAAACCACACTCCATTCACTTCGCACAGTGAATTGAAGTGTTGGAACAGACTACTTCTCTTTCACGAAACAGATATGAGTTTTTTGTGAATGCTTGTAAGTAGCTTAAGGCATTTTCAAAAGGAAAGTGATTTTCTCTGAAAGGACAGCATTTAGAAAGTGAAGCAACACTCCATTCACTTTGCACAGTGAATTGAAGTGTTGGAACAGACTGCTTCTCTTTCAGAGAAACGCATGTGAATTTCTGTGGAATGCTTGTAAGTAGCTTAAGGCACTTTCAAAGGAAAGTGATTTTCTCTGAAAGGACAGCATTTAGAAAGTGAAACAACACTCCATTCACTTCGCACAGTGAATTGAAGTGTTGGAACAGACTACTTCTCTTTCAGAGAAACAGATATGAGTTTTTTGTGAATGCTTGTAAGTAGCTTAAGGCACTTTCAAAGGAAAGTGATTTTCTCTGAAAGACAGCATTTAGAAAGTGAAGCAACACTCCATTCACTACGCACAGTGAATTGAAGTGTTGGAACAGACTGCTTCTCTTTCAGAAAAATGCATGTGAGTTTCTTGTGAATGCTTGTAAGTAGCTTAAGGCACTTTCAAAGGAAAGTGATTTTCTCTGAAAGACAGCATTTAGAAAGTGAAGCTACACTCCATTCACTTCCCACAGTGAATTGAAGTGTTGGAACAGACAGCTTCTCTTTCATATAAACGCATTTGAGTTTCCTGTGAATGTGTGTAAGTAGCTTAAGGCACTTTCAAAAGAAAGTGATTTTCTCTGAAAGGACAGCATTTAGAAAGTGAAGCAACACTCCATTCACTACGCACAGTGAATTGAAGTGTTGGAACAGACTGCTTCTCTTTCAGAAAAATGCATGTGAGTTTCTTGTGAATGCTTGTAAGTAGCTTAAGGCACTTTCAAAGGAAAGTGATTTTCTCTGAAAGACAGCATTTAGAAAGTGAAGCTACACTCCATTCACTTCCCACAGTGAATTGAAGTGTTGGAACAGACAGCTTCTCTTTCATATAAACGCATTTGAGTTTCCTGTGAATGTGTGTAAGTAGCTTAAGGCACTTTCAAAAGAAAGTGATTTTCTCTGAAAGGACAGCATTTAGAAAGTGAAGCAACACTCCATTCACTACGCACAGTGAATTGAAGTGTTGGAACAGACTGCTTCTCTTTCAGAAAAATGCATGTGAGTTTCTTGTGAATGATTGTAAGTAGCTAAGGCATTTTCAAAGGAAAGTGATTTTCTCTGAAAGGACAGCATTTAGAAAGTGAAGCAACACTCCATTCACTTCGCACAGTGAATTGAAGTGTTGGAACAGACTGCTTCTCTTTCAGTGAAATGCATTTGAATTTCTGTTGAATGCTTGTAAGTAGCTTAAGGCACTTTCAAAGGAAAGTGATTTTCTCTGAAAGGAGAGCATTTAGAAAGTGAAACCACACTCCATTCACTTCGCACAGTGAATTGAAGTGTTGGAACAGACTGCTTCTTTTTCAGAGAAACGCATGTGAATTTCTGTTGAATGCTTGTTAGTAGCTTAAAGCAGTTTCAAAGGAAAGTGATTTTCTCTGAAAGGACAGCATTTAGAAAGTGAAGCAACACTCCATTCACTTCGCACCGTGAATTGAAGTGTTGGAACAGACAGCTTCTCATTCATAGAAACGCATTTGAGTTTCCTGTGAATGTGTGTAAGTAGCTTAAGGCACATTCAAAGGAAAGTGATTTTCTCTGAAAGGACATCATTTAGAAAGTGAAGCAACACTCCATTCACTTCGCACAGTGAATTGAAGTGGTGGAACAGACTGCTTCTCTTTCAGAGAAACGCATGTGAATTTCTGTGGAATGCTTGTAAGTAGCTTCAGGCACTTTCAAAGGAAAGTGATTTTCTCTGAAAGGACAGCATTTAGAAAGTGAAACAACACTCCATTCACTTCGCACAGTGAATTGAAGTGTTGGAACAGACTACTTCTCTTTCAGGAAACAGATATGTGCTTTTTGTGAATGCTTGTAAGTAGCTTAAGGCACTTTCAAAGGAAAGTGATTTTCTCTGAAAGACAGCATTTAGAAAGTGAAGCAACACTCCATTCACTTCGCACAGTGAATTGAAGTGTTGGAACAGACTGCTTCTCTTTCAGAGAAACGCATGTGAATTTCTATTGAATGCTTGTAAGTAGCTTAAGGCAATTTCAAAGGAAAGTGATTTTCTCTGAAAGGACAGCATTTAGAAAGTGAAGCAACACTCCATTCACTACGCACAGTGAATTGAAGTGTTGGAACAGACTGCTTCTCTTTCAGAAAAATGCATGTGAGTTTCT
Organism: Myodes glareolus; assembly: GCF_982192425.1. Classification (NCBI taxonomy): domain Eukaryota; kingdom Metazoa; phylum Chordata; class Mammalia; order Rodentia; family Cricetidae; genus Myodes; species Myodes glareolus. The sequence goes on from NW_028263252.1 coordinate 176,342, forward strand.
TGTGAATGCTTGTAAGTAGCTTAAAGCACTTTCAAAGGAAAGTGATTTTCTCTGAAAGGACAGCATTTAGAAAGTGAAGCAACACTCCATTCACTTCGCACAGTGAATTGAAGTGTTGGAACAGACTGCTTCTTTTTCAGAGAAACACATGTGCATTTCTATTGAATGCTTGTAAGTAGCTTAAGGTACTTTCAAAGGAAAGTGATTTTCTCTGAAAGGACAGCATTTAGAAAGTGAAGCAACACTCCATTCACTACGCACAGTGAATTGAAGTGTTGGAACAGACTGCTTCTCTTTCAGAAAAATGCATGTGATTTTCTTGTGAATGCTTGTAAGTAGCTTAAGGCACTTTCAAAGGAAAGTGATTTTCTCTGAAAGGACAGCATTTAGAAAGTGAAGCAACACTCCATTCACTTTGCACATTGAATTGAAGTGTTGTAACAGACTGCTTCTTTTTCAGAGAAACGCATGTGAATTTCTGTGGAATGCTTGTAAGTAGCTTAAGGCACTTTCAAAGGAAAGTGATTTTCTCTGAAAGGACAGCATTTAGGAAGTGAAACCACACTCCATTCACTTCGCACAGTGAATTGAAGTGTTGGAACAGACTACTTCTCTTTCACGAAACAGATATGAGTTTTTTGTGAATGCTTGTAAGTAGCTTAAGGCATTTTCAAAAGGAAAGTGATTTTCTCTGAAAGGACAGCATTTAGAAAGTGAAGCAACACTCCATTCACTTTGCACAGTGAATTGAAGTGTTGGAACAGACTGCTTCTCTTTCAGAGAAACGCATGTGAATTTCTGTGGAATGCTTGTAAGTAGCTTAAGGCACTTTCAAAGGAAAGTGATTTTCTCTGAAAGGACAGCATTTAGAAAGTGAAACAACACTCCATTCACTTCGCACAGTGAATTGAAGTGTTGGAACAGACTACTTCTCTTTCAGAGAAACAGATATGAGTTTTTTGTGAATGCTTGTAAGTAGCTTAAGGCACTTTCAAAGGAAAGTGATTTTCTCTGAAAGACAGCATTTAGAAAGTGAAGCAACACTCCATTCACTACGCACAGTGAATTGAAGTGTTGGAACAGACTGCTTCTCTTTCAGAAAAATGCATGTGAGTTTCTTGTGAATGCTTGTAAGTAGCTTAAGGCACTTTCAAAGGAAAGTGATTTTCTCTGAAAGACAGCATTTAGAAAGTGAAGCTACACTCCATTCACTTCCCACAGTGAATTGAAGTGTTGGAACAGACAGCTTCTCTTTCATATAAACGCATTTGAGTTTCCTGTGAATGTGTGTAAGTAGCTTAAGGCACTTTCAAAAGAAAGTGATTTTCTCTGAAAGGACAGCATTTAGAAAGTGAAGCAACACTCCATTCACTACGCACAGTGAATTGAAGTGTTGGAACAGACTGCTTCTCTTTCAGAAAAATGCATGTGAGTTTCTTGTGAATGCTTGTAAGTAGCTTAAGGCACTTTCAAAGGAAAGTGATTTTCTCTGAAAGACAGCATTTAGAAAGTGAAGCTACACTCCATTCACTTCCCACAGTGAATTGAAGTGTTGGAACAGACAGCTTCTCTTTCATATAAACGCATTTGAGTTTCCTGTGAATGTGTGTAAGTAGCTTAAGGCACTTTCAAAAGAAAGTGATTTTCTCTGAAAGGACAGCATTTAGAAAGTGAAGCAACACTCCATTCACTACGCACAGTGAATTGAAGTGTTGGAACAGACTGCTTCTCTTTCAGAAAAATGCATGTGAGTTTCTTGTGAATGATTGTAAGTAGCTAAGGCATTTTCAAAGGAAAGTGATTTTCTCTGAAAGGACAGCATTTAGAAAGTGAAGCAACACTCCATTCACTTCGCACAGTGAATTGAAGTGTTGGAACAGACTGCTTCTCTTTCAGTGAAATGCATTTGAATTTCTGTTGAATGCTTGTAAGTAGCTTAAGGCACTTTCAAAGGAAAGTGATTTTCTCTGAAAGGAGAGCATTTAGAAAGTGAAACCACACTCCATTCACTTCGCACAGTGAATTGAATTGTTGGAACAGACTACTTCTCTTTCACGAAACAGATATGAGTTTTTTGTGAATGCTTGTAAGTAGCTTAAGGCATTTTCAAAGGAAAGTTATTTTCTCTGAAAGGACAGCATTTAGAAAGTGAAGCAACACTCCATTCACTTCGCACAGTGAATTGAAGTGTTGGAACAGACTGCTTCTCTTTCAGTGAAACGCATGTGAATTTCTGTTGAATGCTTGTAAGTAGCTTAAGGCACTTTCAAAGGAAAGTGATATTCTCTGACAGGACAGCATTTAGAAAGTGAAATAACACTCCATTCACTTCTCAGAGTGAATTGAAGTGTTGGAACAGACTGCTTCTCTTTCAGAAAAATGCATGTGAGTTTCTTGTGAATGCTTGTAAGTAGCTTAAGGCACTCTTAAAGGAAAGTGATTTTCTTTGACAGGACAGCATTTAGAAAGTGAAACAACACTCCATTCACTTCGCACAGTGAATTGAAGTGTTGTAACAGACTACTTCTCTTTCAGAAAAACAGATATGAGTTTTTTGTGAATGCTTGTAAGTAGCTTAAGGCACTTTCAAAGGAAAGTGATTTTCTCTGAAAGACAGCCTTTAGAAAGTGAAGCAACACTCCATTCACTTCGCACAGTGAATTGAAGTGTTGGAACAGACAGCTTCTCTTTCATTGAAACGCATTTGAGTTTCCTGTGAATGTGTGTAAGTAGCTTAAGGCACTTTCAAAGGAAAGTTATTTTCTCTGAAAGGACAGCATTTAGAAAGTGAAGCAACACTCCATTCACTACGCACAGTGAATTGAAGTGTTGGAACAGACTGCTTCTCTTTCAGAAAAATGCATGTGAGTTTCTTGTGAATGCTTGTAAGTAGCTTAAGGCACTTTCAAAGGAAAGTGATTTTCTCTGAAAGGACAGCATTTAGAAAGTGAAGCAACACTCCATTCACTTCGCACAGTGAATTGAACTGTTGGAACAGACTGCTTCTTTTTCAGAGAAACACATGTGAATTTCTATTGAATGCTTGTAAGTAGCTTAAGGTACTTTGAAAGGAAAGTGATTTTCTCTGAAAGGACAGCATTTAGAAAGTGAAACTACACTCCATTCACTTCGCACAGTGAATTGAAGTGTTGAAACAGACTACTTCTCTTTCACGAAACAGATATGAGTTTTTTGTGAATGCTTGTAAGTAGCTTAAGGCATTTTCAAAGGATAGTGATTTTCTCTGAAAGGATAGCATTTAGAAAGTGAAGCAACACTCCATTCACTTCGAACAGTGAATTGAAGTGTTGGAACAGACTGCTTTTCTTTCAGAGAAACGCATGTGAATTTCTGTGGAATGCTTGTAAGTAGCTTAAGGCACTTTCAAAGGAAAGTGATTTTCTCTGAAAGGACAGCATTTAGAAAGTGAAACAACACTCCATTCACTTCGCACAGTGAATTGAAGTGTTGGAACAGACTACTTCTCTTTCAGAGAAACAGATATGAATTTTTTGTGAATGCTTGTAAGTAGCTTAAGGCACTTTCAAAGGAAAGTGATTTTCTCTGACAGGACAGTATTTAGAAAGTGAAATAACACTCCATTCACTTCGCACAGTGAATTGAAGTGTTGGAACAGACAGCTTATCTTTCACAGAAACACATTTGAGTTTCCTGTGAATGTGTGTAAGTAGCTTAAGGCACTTTCAAAGGAAAGTGATTTTCTCTGACAGGACAGCATTTAGAAAGTGAAATAACACTCCATTCACTTCTCAGAGTGAATTGAAGTGTTGGAACAGACTGCTTCTCTTTCAGAGAAACGCATGTGAATTTCTGTGGAATGCTTGTAAGTAGATTAAGGCACTTTCAAAGGAAAGTGATTTTCTCTGAGAGGACAGCATTTAGAAAGTGAAACAACACTCCATTCACTTCGCACAGTGAATTGAAGTGTTGGAACAGACTACTTCTCTTTCAGAGAAACAGATATGAGTTTTTTGTGAATGCTTGTAAGTAGCTTAAGGCACTTTCAAAGGAAAGTGATTTTCTCTGAAAGACAGCATTTAGAAAGTGAAGCAACACTCCATTCACTTCGCACAGTGAATTGAAGTGTTGAAACAGACTACTTCTCTTTCATAGAAACGCATTTGAGTTTCCTGTGAATGTGTGAAAGTAGCTTAAGGCACTTTCAAAGGAAAGTGATTTTCTCTGAAAGGACAGCATTTAGAAAGTGAAGCAACACTCCATTCACTTCGCACAGTGAATTGAAGTGTTGGAACAGACTGCTTCTCTTTCAGAAAAATGCATGTGAGTTTCTTGTGAATGCTTGTAAGTAGCTTAAGGCACTTTCAAAAGAAAGTGATTTTCTCTGAAAGGACAGCATTTAGAAAGTGAAGCAACACTCCATTCACTTCGCACAGTGAATTGAAGTGTTGGAACAGCCTGCTTCTCTTTCAGTGAAATGCATGTGAATTTCTGTTGAATGCTTGTAAGTAGCTTAAGGCACGTTCAAAGGAAAATGATTTTCTCTGAAAGGACAGCATTTAGAAAGCGAAGCAACACTCCATTCACTTCGCACAGTGAATTGAAGTGTTGGAACAGACAGCTTCTCTTTCATAGAAACGCATTTGAGTTTCCTGTGAATGTGTGTAAATAGCTTAAGGCACTTTCAAAGGAAAGTGATTTTCTCTGACAGGACAGCATTTAGAAAGTGAAGCAACACTCCATTCACTTCTCAGAGTGAATTGAAGTGTTGGAACAGACTGCTTCTCTTTCAGAAAAATGCATGTGAGTTTCTTGTGAATGCTTGTAAGTAGCTTAAGGCACTTTCAAAGGAAAGTGTTTTTCTCTGAGAGGACAGCATTTAGAAAGTGAAGCAACACTCCATTCACTTCGCACAGTGAATTGAAGTGTTGGAACAGACTGCTTCTTTTTCAGAGAAATGCATGTGAATTTCTGTGGAATGCTTGTAAGTAGCTTAAGGCACTTTCAAAGGAAAGTGATTTTCTCTGAAAGGACAGCATTTAGAAAGTGAAGCAACACTCCATTCACTACGCACAGTGAATTGAAGTGTTGGAACAGACTGCTTCTCTTTCAGAATAATGCATGTGAGTTTCTTGTGAATGCTTGTAAGTAGCTTAAGGCACTTTCAAAGGAAAGTGATTTTCTCTGAGAGGACAGCATTTAGAAAGTGAAGCAACACTCCATTCACTTCGCACAGTGAATTGAAGTGTTGGAACAGACTGCTTCTTTTTCAGAGAAACGCATGTGAATTTCTGTGGAATGCTTGTAAGTAGCTTAAGGCACTTTCAAAGGAAAGTGATTTTCTCTGAAAGGACAGCATTTAGAAAGTGAAGCAACACTCCATTCACTTCGCACAGTGAATTGAAGTGTTGGAGCAGACTGCTTCTCTTTCAGTGAAACGCATGTGAATTTCTGTTGAATGCTTGTTAGTAGCTTAAAGCAGTTTCAAAGGAAAGTGATTTTCTCTGAAAGGACAGCATTTAGAAGGTGAAGCAACACTCCATTCACTTCGCACCGTGAATTGAAGTGTTGGAACAGACAGCTTCTCATTCATAGAAACGCATTTGAGTTTCCTGTGAATGTGTGTAAGTAGCTTAAGGCACTTTCAAAGGAAAGTGATTTTCTCTGAAAGGACATCATTTAGAAAGTGAAGCAACACTCCATTCACTTCGCACAGTGAATTGAAGTGGTGGAACAGACTGCTTCTCTTTCAGAGAAACGCATGTGAATTTCTGTGGAATGCTTGTAAGTAGCTTCAGGCACTTTCAAAGGAAAGTGATTTTCTCTGAAAGGACAGCATTTAGAAAGTGAAACAACACTCCATTCACTTCGCACAGTGAATTGAAGTGTTGGAACAGACTACTTCTCTTTCAGGAAACAGATATGTGCTTTTTGTGAATGCTTGTAAGTAGCTTAAGGCACTTTCAAAGGAAAGTGATTTTCTCTGAAAGACAGCATTTAGAAAGTGAAGCAACACTCCATTCACTTCGCACAGTGAATTGAAGTGTTGGAACAGACTGCTTCTCTTTCAGAGAAACGCATGTGAATTTCTATTGAATGCTTGTAAGTAGCTTAAGGCACTTTCAAAGGAAAGTGATTTTCTCTGAAAGGACAGCATTTAGAAAGTGAAGCAACACTCCATTCACTACGCACAGTGAATTGAAGTGTTGGAACAGACTGCTTCTCTTTCAGAAAAATGCATGTGAGTTTCTTGTGAATGCTTGTAAGTAGCTTAAAGCACTTTCAAAGGAAAGTGATTTTCTCTGAAAGGACAGCATTTAGAAAGTGAAGCAACACTCCATTCACTTCGCACAGTGAATTGAAGTGTTGGAACAGACTGCTTCTTTTTCAGAGAAACACATGTGCATTTCTATTGAATGCTTGTAAGTAGCTTAAGGTACTTTCAAAGGAAAGTGATTTTCTCTGAAAGGACAGCATTTAGAAAGTGAAGCAACACTCCATTCACTACGCACAGTGAATTGAAGTGTTGGAACAGACTGCTTCTCTTTCAGAAAAATGCATGTGATTTTCTTGTGAATGCTTGTAAGTAGCTTAAGGCACTTTCAAAGGAAAGTGATTTTCTCTGAAAGGACAGCATTTAGAAAGTGAAGCAACACTCCATTCACTTTGCACATTGAATTGAAGTGTTGTAACAGACTGCTTCTTTTTCAGAGAAACGCATGTGAATTTCTGTGGAATGCTTGTAAGTAGCTTAAGGCACTTTCAAAGGAAAGTGATTTTCTCTGAAAGGACAGCATTTAGGAAGTGAAACCACACTCCATTCACTTCGCACAGTGAATTGAAGTGTTGGAACAGACTACTTCTCTTTCACGAAACAGATATGAGTTTTTTGTGAATGCTTGTAAGTAGCTTAAGGCATTTTCAAAAGGAAAGTGATTTTCTCTGAAAGGACAGCATTTAGAAAGTGAAGCAACACTCCATTCACTTTGCACAGTGAATTGAAGTGTTGGAACAGACTGCTTCTCTTTCAGAGAAACGCATGTGAATTTCTGTGGAATGCTTGTAAGTAGCTTAAGGCACTTTCAAAGGAAAGTGATTTTCTCTGAAAGGACAGCATTTAGAAAGTGAAACAACACTCCATTCACTTCGCACAGTGAATTGAAGTGTTGGAACAGACTACTTCTCTTTCAGAGAAACAGATATGAGTTTTTTGTGAATGCTTGTAAGTAGCTTAAGGCACTTTCAAAGGAAAGTGATTTTCTCTGAAAGACAGCATTTAGAAAGTGAAGCTACACTCCATTCACTTCCCACAGTGAATTGAAGTGTTGGAACAGACAGCTTCTCTTTCATAGAAACGCATTTGAATTTCCTGTGAATGTGTGTAAGTAGCTTAAGGCACTTTCAAAAGAAAGTGATTTTCTCTGAAAGGACAGCATTTAGAAAGTGAAGCAACACTCCATTCACTACGCACAGTGAATTGAAGTGTTGGAACAGACTGCTTCTCTTTCAGAAAAATGCATGTGAGTTTCTTGTGAATGCTTGTAAGTAGCTTAAGGCATTTTGAAAGGAAAGTGATTTTCTCTGAAAGGACAGCATTTAGAAAGTGAAGCAACACTCCATTCACTTCGCACAGTGAATTGAAGTGTTGGAACAGACTGCTTCTCTTTCAGTGAAATGCATGTGAATTTCTGTTGAATGCTTGTAAGTAGCTTAAGGCACTTTCAAAGGAAAGTGATTTTCTCTGAAAGGACAGCATTTAGAAAGTGAAGCAACACTCCATTCACTTCGCACAGTGAATTGAAGTGTTGGAACAGACAGCTTCTCTTTCATAGAAACGCATTAGAGTTTCCTGTGAATGTGTGTAAATAGCTTAAGGCACTTTCAAAGGAAAGTGATTTTCTCTGACAGGACAGCATTTAGAAAGTGAAATAACACTCCATTCACTTCTCAGAGTGAATTGAAGTGTTGGAACAGACTGCTTCTCTTTCAGAGAAACGCATGTGAATTTCTGTGGAATGCTTGTAAGTAGCTTAAGGCACTTTCAAAGGAAAGTGATTTTCTCTGAAAGGACAGCATTTAGAAAGTGAAACAACACTCCATTCACTTCGCACAGTGAATTGAAGTGTTGGAACAGACTACTTCTCTTTCAGAGAAACAGATATGAGTTTTTTGTGAATGCTTGTAAGCAGCTTAAGGCACTTTCAAAGGAAAGTGATTTTCTCTGAAAGACAGCATTTAGAAAGTGAAGCAACACTCCATTCACTTCGCACAGTGAATTGAAGTGTTGGAACAGACTACTTCTCTTTCATAGAAACGCATTTGAGTTTCCTGTGAATGTGTGTAAGTAGCTTAAGGCACTTTCAAAGGAAAGTGATTTTCTCTGAAAGGACAGCATTTAGAAAGTGAAGCAACACTCCATTCACTACGCACAGTGAATTGAAGTGTTGGAACAGACTGCTTCTCTTTCAGAAAAATGCATGTGAGTTTCTTGTGAATGCTTGTAAGTAGCTTAAGGCACTTTCAAAGGAAAGTGATTTTCTCTGAAAGACAGCATTTAGAAAGTGAAGCTACACTCCATTCACTTCCCACAGTGAATTGAAGTGTTGGAACAGACAGCTTCTCTTTCATATAAACGCATTTGAGTTTCCTGTGAATGTGTGTAAGTAGCTTAAGGCACTTTCAAAAGAAAGTGATTTTCTCTGAAAGGACAGCATTTAGAAAGTGAAGCAACACTCCATTCACTACGCACAGTGAATTGAAGTGTTGGAACAGACTGCTTCTCTTTCAGAAAAATGCATGTGAGTTTCTTGTGAATGATTGTAAGTAGCTAAGGCATTTTCAAAGGAAAGTGATTTTCTCTGAAAGGACAGCATTTAGAAAGTGAAGCAACACTCCATTCACTTCGCACAGTGAATTGAAGTGTTGGAACAGACTGCTTCTCTTTCAGTGAAATGCATTTGAATTTCTGTTGAATGCTTGTAAGTAGCTTAAGGCACTTTCAAAGGAAAGTGATTTTCTCTGAAAGGAGAGCATTTAGAAAGTGAAACCACACTCCATTCACTTCGCACAGTGAATTGAATTGTTGGAACAGACTACTTCTCTTTCACGAAACAGATATGAGTTTTTTGTGAATGCTTGTAAGTAGCTTAAGGCATTTTCAAAGGAAAGTTATTTTCTCTGAAAGGACAGCATTTAGAAAGTGAAGCAACACTCCATTCACTTCGCACAGTGAATTGAAGTGTTGGAACAGACTGCTTCTCTTTCAGTGAAACGCATGTGAATTTCTGTTGAATGCTTGTAAGTAGCTTAAGGCACTTTCAAAGGAAAGTGATATTCTCTGACAGGACAGCATTTAGAAAGTGAAATAACACTCCATTCACTTCGCACAGTGAATTGAAGTGTTGGAACAGACAGCTTCTCTTTCATAGAAACACATTTGAGTTTCCTGTGAATGTGTGTAAGTAGCTTAAGGCACTTTCAAAGGAAAGTGATTTTCTCTGACAAGAAAGCATTTAGAAAGTGAAATAACACTCCATTCACTTCTCAGAGTGAATTGAAGTGTTGGAACAGACTGCTTCTCTTTCAGAAAAATGCATGTGAGTTTCTTGTGAATGCTTGTAAGTAGCTTAAGGCACTCTTAAAGGAAAGTGATTTTCTTTGACAGGACAGCATTTAGAAAGTGAAACAACACTCCATTCACTTCGCACAGTGAATTGAAGTGTTGTAACAGACTACTTCTCTTTCAGAAAAACAGATATGAGTTTTTTGTGAATGCTTGTAAGTAGCTTAAGGCACTTTCAAAGGAAAGTGATTTTCTCTGAAAGACAGCCTTTAGAAAGTGAAGCAACACTCCATTCACTTCGCACAGTGAATTGAAGTGTTGGAACAGACAGCTTCTCTTTCATTGAAACGCATTTGAGTTTCCTGTGAATGTGTGTAAGTAGCTTAAGGCACTTTCAAAGGAAAGTTATTTTCTCTGAAAGGACAGCCTTTAGAAAATGAAGCAACACTCCATTCACTTCGCACAGTGAATTGAAGTGTTGGAACAGACTACTTCTCTTTCAGAGAAACAGATATGAATTTTTTGTGAATGCTTGTAAGTAGCTTAAGGCACTTTCAAAGGAAAGTGATTTTCTCTGACAGGACAGTATTTAGAAAGTGAAATAACACTCCATTCACTTCGCACAGTGAATTGAAGTGTTGGAACAGACAGCTTATCTTTCACAGAAACACATTTGAGTTTCCTGTGAATGTGTGTAAGTAGCTTAAGGCACTTTCAAAGGAAAGTGATTTTCTCTGACAGGACAGCATTTAGAAAGTGAAATAACACTCCATTCACTTCTCAGAGTGAATTGAAGTGTTGGAACAGACTGCTTCTCTTTCAGAGAAACGCATGTGAATTTCTGTGGAATGCTTGTAAGTAGATTAAGGCACTTTCAAAGGAAAGTGATTTTCTCGGAGAGGACAGCATTTAGAAAGTGAAACAACACTCCATTCACTTCGCACAGTGAATTGAAGTGTTGGAACAGACTACTTCTCTTTCAGAGAAACAGATATGAGTTTTTTGTGAATGCTTGTAAGTAGCTTAAGGCACTTTCAAAGGAAAGTGATTTTCTCTGAAAGACAGCATTTAGAAAGTGAAGCAACACTCCATTCACTTCGCACAGTGAATTGAAGTGTTGAAACAGACTACTTCTCTTTCATAGAAACGCATTTGAGTTTCCTGTGAATGTGTGAAAGTAGCTTAAGGCACTTTCAAAGGAAAGTGATTTTCTCTGAAAGGACAGCATTTAGAAAGTGAAGCAACACTCCATTCACTTCGCACAGTGAATTGAAGTGTTGGAACAGACTGCTTCTCTTTCAGAAAAATGCATGTGAGTTTCTTGTGAATGCTTGTAAGTAGCTTAAGGCACTTTCAAAGGAAAGTGATTTTCTCTGAAAGGACAGCATTTAGAAAGTGAAGCAACACTCCATTCACTTCGCACAGTGAATTGAAGTGTTGGAACAGCCTGCTTCTCTTTCAGTGAAATGCATGTGAATTTCTGTTGAATGCTTGTAAGTAGCTTAAGGCACGTTCAAAGGAAAATGATTTTCTCTGAAAGGACAGCATTTAGAAAGCGAAGCAACACTCCATTCACTTCGCACAGTGAATTGAAGTGTTGGAACAGACAGCTTCTCTTTCATAGAAACGCATTTGAGTTTCCTGTGAATGTGTGTAAATAGCTTAAGGCACTTTCAAAGGAAAGTGATTTTCTCTGACAGGACAGCATTTAGAAAGTGAAATAACACTCCATTCACTTCTCAGAGTGAATTGAAGTGTTGGAACAGACTGCTTCTCTTTCAGAGAAACGCATGTGAATTTCTGTGGAATGCTTGTAAGTAGCTTAAGGCACTTTCAAAGGAAAGTGATTTTCTCTGAAAGGACAGCATTTAGAAAGTGAAACAACACTCCATTCACTTCGCACAGTGAATTGAAGTGTTGGAACAGACTACTTCTCTTTCAGAGAAACAGATATGAGTTTTTTGTGAATGCTTGTAAGTAGCTTAAGGCACTTTCAAAGGAAAGTGATTTTCTCTGAAAGACAGCGTTTAGAAAGTGAAGCAACACTCCATTCACTTCGCACAGTGAATTGAAGTGTTGGAACAGACAGCTTCTCTTTCATAGAAACGCATTTGAGTTTCCTGTGAATGTGTGTAAGTAGCTTAAGGCACTTTCAAAGGAAAGTGATTTTCTCTGAAAGGACAGCATTTGGAAAGTGAAGCAACACTCCATTCACTACGCACAGTGAATTGAAGTGTTGGAACAGACTGCTTCTCTTTCAGAAAAATGCATGTGAGTTTCTTGTGAATGCTTGTAAGTAGCTTAAGGCACTTTCAAAGGAAAGTGATTTTCTCTGAAAGACAGCATTTAGAAAGTGAAGCTACACTCCATTCACTTCCCACAGTGAATTGAAGTGTTGGAACAGACAGCTTCTCTTTCATATAAACGCATTTGAGTTTCCTGTGAATGTGTGTAAGTAGCTTAAGGCACTTTCAAAAGAAAGTAATTTTCTCTGATAGGACAGCATTTAGAAAGTGAAGCAAAACTCCATTCACTACGCACTGTGAATTGAAGTGTTGGAACAGACTGCTTCTCTTTCAGAAAAATGCATGTGAGTTTCTTGTGAATGCTTGTAAGTAGCTAAGGCATTTTCAAAGGAAAGTGATTTTCTCTGAAAGGACAGCATTTAGAAAGTGAAGCAACACTCCATTCACTTCGCACAGTGAATTGAAGTATTGGAAAAGACTGCTTCTCTTTCAGTGAAATGCATGTGAATTTCTGTTGAATGCTTGTAAGTAGCTTAAGGCACTTTCAAAGGAAAGTGATTTTCTCTAAAAGGAGAGCATTTAGAAAGTGAAACCACACTCCATTCACTTCGCACAGTGAATTGAAGTGTTGGAACAGACTACTTCTCTTTCACGAAACAGATATGAGTTTTTTGTGAATGCTTGTAAGTAGCTTAAGGCATTTTCAAAGGAAAGTGATTTTCTCTGAAAGGACAGCATTTAGAAAGTGAAGCAACACTCCATTCACTTCGCACAATGAAGTGAAGTGTTGGAACAGACTGCTTCTCTTTCAGAGAAACGCATGTGAATTTCTGTGGAATGCTTGTAAGTAGCTTAAGGCACTTTTAAAGGAAAGTGATTTTCTCTGAAAGGACAGCATTTAGAAAGTGAAACAACACTCCATTCACTTCGCACAGTGAATTGAAGTGTTGGAACAGGCTACTTCTCTTTCAGAGAAACAGATATGAGTTTTTTGTGAATGCTTGTAAGTAGCTTAAGGCACTTTCAAAGGAAAGTGATTTTCTCTGAAAGACAGCCTTTAGAAAGTGAAGCAACACTCCATTCACTTCGCACAGTGAATTGAAGTGTTGGAACAGACAGCTTCTCTTTCATTGAAACGCATTTGAGTTTCCTGTGAATGTGTGTAAGTAGCTTAAGGCACTTTCAAAGGAAAGTTATTTTCTCTGAAAGGACAGCATTTAGAAAGTGAAGCAACACTCCATTCACTACGCACAGTGAATTGAAGTGTTGGAACAGACTGCTTCTCTTTCAGAAAAATGCATGTGAGTTTCTTGTGAATGCTTGTAAGTAGCTTAAGGCACTTTCAAAGGAAAGTGATTTTCTCTGAAAGGACAGCATTTAGAAAGTGAAGCAACACTCCATTCACTTCGCACAGTGAATTGAACTGTTGGAACAGACTGCTTCTTTTTCAGAGAAACACATGTGAATTTCTATTGAATGCTTGTAAGTAGCTTAAGGTACTTTGAAAGGAAAGTGATTTTCTCTGAAAGGACAGCATTTAGAAAGTGAAACTACACTCCATTCACTTCGCACAGTGAATTGAAGTGTTGAAACAGACTACTTCTCTTTCACGAAACAGATATGAGTTTTTTGTGAATGCTTGTAAGTAGCTTAAGGCATTTTCAAAGGATAGTGATTTTCTCTGAAAGGATAGCATTTAGAAAGTGAAGCAACACTCCATTCACTTCGAACAGTGAATTGAAGTGTTGGAACAGACTGCTTTTCTTTCAGAGAAACGCATGTGAATTTCTGTGGAATGCTTGTAAGTAGCTTAAGGCACTTTCAAAGGAAAGTGATTTTCTCTGAAAGGACAGCATTTAGAAAGTGAAACAACACTCCATTCACTTCGCACAGTGAATTGAAGTGTTGGAACAGACTACTTCTCTTTCAGAGAAACAGATATGAATTTTTTGTGAATGCTTGTAAGTAGCTTAAGGCACTTTCAAAGGAAAGTGATTTTCTCTGACAGGACAGTATTTAGAAAGTGAAATAACACTCCATTCACTTCGCACAGTGAATTGAAGTGTTGGAACAGACAGCTTATCTTTCACAGAAACACATTTGAGTTTCCTGTGAATGTGTGTAAGTAGCTTAAGGCACTTTCAAAGGAAAGTGATTTTCTCTGACAGGACAGCATTTAGAAAGTGAAATAACACTCCATTCACTTCTCAGAGTGAATTGAAGTGTTGGAACAGACTGCTTCTCTTTCAGAGAAACGCATGTGAATTTCTGTGGAATGCTTGTAAGTAGATTAAGGCACTTTCAAAGGAAAGTGATTTTCTCTGAGAGGACAGCATTTAGAAAGTGAAACAACACTCCATTCACTTCGCACAGTGAATTGAAGTGTTGGAACAGACTACTTCTCTTTCAGAGAAACAGATATGAGTTTTTTGTGAATGCTTGTAAGTAGCTTAAGGCACTTTCAAAGGAAAGTGATTTTCTCTGAAAGACAGCATTTAGAAAGTGAAGCAACACTCCATTCACTTCGCACAGTGAATTGAAGTGTTGAAACAGACTACTTCTCTTTCATAGAAACGCATTTGAGTTTCCTGTGAATGTGTGAAAGTAGCTTAAGGCACTTTCAAAGGAAAGTGATTTTCTCTGAAAGGACAGCATTTAGAAAGTGAAGCAACACTCCATTCACTTCGCACAGTGAATTGAAGTGTTGGAACAGACTGCTTCTCTTTCAGAAAAATGCATGTGAGTTTCTTGTGAATGCTTGTAAGTAGCTTAAGGCACTTTCAAAGGAAAGTGATTTTCTCTGAAAGGACAGCATTTAGAAAGTGAAGCAACACTCCATTCACTTCGCACAGTGAATTGAAGTGTTGGAACAGACTGCTTCTCTTTCAGTGAAATGCATGTGAATTTCTGTTGAATGCTTGTAAGTAGCTTAAGGCACGTTCAAAGGAAAATGATTTTCTCTGAAAGGACAGCATTTAGAAAGCGAAGCAACACTCCATTCACTTCGCACAATGAATTGAAGTGTTGGAACAGACAGCTTCTCTTTCATAGAAACGCATTTGAGTTTCCTGTGAATGTGTGTAAATAGCTTAAGGCACTTTCAAAGGAAAGTGATTTTCTCTGACAGGACAGCATTTAGAAAGTGAAATAACACTCCATTCACTTCTCAGAGTGAATTGAAGTGTTGGAACAGACTGCTTCTCTTTCAGAGAAACGCATGTGAATTTCTGTGGAATGCTTGTAAGTAGCTTAAGGCACTTTCAAAGGAAAGTGATTTTCTCTGAAAGGACAGCATTTAGAAAGTGAAACAACACTCCATTCACTTCGCACAGTGAATTGAAGTGTTGGAACAGACTACTTCTCTTTCAGAGAAACAGATATGAGTTTTTTGTGAATGCTTGTAAGTAGCTTAAGGCACTTTTGATGCGGGAGAATTATCTGTATTCTGTCAATCATATTTTAATAAAACGCTGATTGGCCAGGCAGGCAGTATAGGCGGGAAAGCCAGACAGGAAGTAGGGGTGGAGCAAAGAGACTGGGAGAATTCTGGGAAGCAGAGAGGTTCCTCTGCCATTCCTGTGCAGACCACGGAAGAAGCAACATGTAAGCTGTCACACTGAGAAAGGTAATGAGCCCATGTGGCTAACGTAGATAAGAATAATGGGGTAATATATGTTATAAGAGTTAACAAGAAGCCTGACCTAATGAGCCAATCAGTTTATAACTTTATGGAGTCCTGTGTGTAATTTCTCTTTGGGATTTGCCGGCTGTTGGGGTACCGGGCAGGACGGAAACCCCAACAAGCCGGCCCTCATGTTACACACTTTCAAAGGAAAGTGATTTTCTCTGAAAGACAGCGTTTAGAAAGTGAAGCAACACTCCATTCACTTCGCACAGTGAATTGAAGTGTTGGAACAGACAGCTTCTCTTTCATAGAAACGCATTTGAGTTTCCTGTGAATGTGTGTAAGTAGCTTAAGGCACTTTCAAAGGAAAGTGATTTTCTCTGAAAGGACAGCATTTGGAAAGTGAAGCAACACTCCATTCACTACGCACAGTGAATTGAAGTGTTGGAACAGACTGCTTCTCTTTCAGAAAAATGCATGTGAGTTTCTTGTGAATGCTTGTAAGTAGCTTAAGGCACTTTCAAAGGAAAGTGATTTTCTCTGAAAGACAGCATTTAGAAAGTGAAGCTACACTCCATTCACTTCCCACAGTGAATTGAAGTGTTGGAACAGACAGCTTCTCTTTCATATAAACGCATTTGAGTTTCCTGTGAATGTGTGTAAGTAGCTTAAGGCACTTTCAAAAGAAAGTAATTTTCTCTGATAGGACAGCATTTAGAAAGTGAAGCAAAACTCCATTCACTACGCACAGTGAATTGAAGTGTTGGAACAGACTGCTTCTCTTTCAGAAAAATGCATGTGAGTTTCTTGTGAATGCTTGTAAGTAGCTAAGGCATTTTCAAAGGAAAGTGATTTTCTCTGAAAGGACAGCATTTAGAAAGTGAAGCAACACTCCATTCACTTCGCACAGTGAATTGAAGTATTGGAAAAGACTGCTTCTCTTTCAGTGAAATGCATGTGAATTTCTGTTGAATGCTTGTAAGTAGCTTAAGGCACTTTCAAAGGAAAGTGATTTTCTCTAAAAGGAGAGCATTTAGAAAGTGAAACCACACTCCATTCACTTCGCACAGTGAATTGAATTGTTGGAACAGACTACTTCTCTTTCACGAAACAGATATGAGTTTTTTGTGAATGCTTGTAAGTAGCTTAAGGCATTTTCAAAGGAAAGTGATTTTCTCTGAAAGGACAGCATTTAGAAAGTGAAGCAACACTCCATTCACTTCGCACAATGAAGTGAAGTGTTGGAACAGACTGCTTCTCTTTCAGAGAAACGCATGTGAATTTCTGTGGAATGCTTGTAAGTAGCTTAAGGCACTTTTAAAGGAAAGTGATTTTCTCTGAAAGGACAGCATTTAGAAAGTGAAACAACACTCCATTCACTTCGCACAGTGAATTGAAGTGTTGGAACAGGCTACTTCTCTTTCAGAGAAAAAGATATGAGTTTTTTGTGAATGCTTGTAAGTAGCTTAAGGCACTTTCAAAGGAAAGTGATTTTCTCTGAAAGACAGCATTTAGAAAGTGAAGCAACACTCCATTCACTTCGCACAGTGAATTGAAGTGTTGGAACAGACAGCTTCTCTTTCATAGAAACGCATTTGAGTTTCCTGTGAATGTGTGTAAGTAGCTTAAGGCACTTTCAAAAGAAAGTGATTTTCTCTGAAAGGACAGCATTTAGAAAGTGAAGCAACACTCCATTCACTACGCACAGTGAATTGAAGTGTTGGAACAGACTGCTTCTCTTTCAGAAAAATGCATGTGAGTTTCTTGTGAATGCTTGTAAGTAGCTTAAGGCACTTTCAAAGGAAAGTGATTTTCTCTGAAAGACAGCATTTAGAAAGTGAAGCTACACACCATTCACTTCCCACAGTGAATTGAAGTGTTGGAACAGACTGCTTCTCTTTCATATAAACGCATTTGAGTTTCCTGTGAATGTGTGTAAGTAGCTTAAGGCACTTTCAAAAGAAAGTAATTTTCTCTGATAGGACAGCATTTAGAAAGTGAAGCAACACTCCATTCACTACGCACAGTGAATTGAAGTGTTGGAACAGACTGCTTCTCTTTCAGAAAAATGCATGTGAGTTTCTTGTGAATGCTTGTAAGTAGCTAAGGCATTTTCAAAGGAAAGTGATTTTCTCTGAAAGGACAGCATTTAGAAAGTGAAGCAACACTCCATTCACTTCGCACAGTGAATTGAAGTATTGGAAAAGACTGCTTCTCTTTCAGTGAAATGCATGTGAATTTCTGTTGAATGCTTGTAAGTAGCTTAAGGCACTTTCAAAGGAAAGTGATTTTCTCTAAAAGGAGAGCATTTAGAAAGTGAAACCACACTCCATTCACTTCGCACAGTGAATTGAATTGTTTGAACAGACTACTTCTCTTTCACGAAACAGATATGAGTTTTTTGTTAATGCTTGTAAGTAGCTTAAGGCATTTTCAAAGGAAAGTGATTTTCTCTGAAAGGACAGCATTTAGAAAGTGAAGCAACACTCCATTCACTTCGCACAATGAATTGAAGTGTTGGAACAGACTGCTTCTCTTTCAGAGAAACGCATGTGAATTTCTGTGGAATGCTTGTAAGTAGCTTAAGGCACTTTTAAAGGAAAGTGATTTTCTCTGAAAGGACAGCATTTAGAAAGTGAAACAACACTCCATTCACTTCGCACAGTGAATTGAAGTGTTGGAACAGACTACTTCTCTTTCAGAGAAACAGATATGAGTTTTTTGTGAATGCTTGTAAGTAGCTTAAGGCACTTTCAAAGGAAAGTGATTTTCTCTGAAAGACAGCATTAAGAAAGTGAAGCTACACTCCATTCACTTCGCACAGTGAATTGAAGTGTTGGAACAGACAGCTTCTCTTTCATAGAAACGCATTTGAGTTTCCTGTGAATGTGTGTAAGTAGCTTAAGGCACTTTCAAAAGAAAGTGATTTTCTCTGAAAGGACAGCATTTAGAAAGTGAAGCAACACTCCATTCACTACGCACAGTGAATTGAAGTGTTGGAACAGACTGCTTCTCTTTCAGAAAAATGCATGTGAGTTTCTTGTGAATGCTTGTAAGTAGCTTAAGGCATTTTCAAAGGAAAGTGATTTTCTCTGAAAGGACAGCATTTAGAAAGTGAAGCAACACTCCATTCACTTCGCACAGTGAATTGAAGTATTGGAAAAGACTGCTTCTCTTTCAGTGAAATGCATTTGAATTTCTGTTGAATGCTTGTAAGTAGCTTAAGGCACTTTCAAAGGAAAGTGATTTTCTCTAAAAGGAGAGCATTTAGAAAGTGAAACAACACTCCATTCACTTCGCACAGTGAATTGAAGTGTTGGAACGGACTACTTCTCTTTCAGAGAAACGCATGTGAATTTCTGTGGAATGCTTGTAAGTAGATTAAGGCACTTTCAAAGGAAAGTGATTTTCTCTGGGAGGACAGCATTTAGAAAGTGAAACAACACTCCATTCACTTCGCAGAGTGAATTGAAGTGTTGGAACAGACTACTTCTCTTTCAGAGAAACAGATATGTGTTTTTTGTGAATGCTTGTAAGTAGCTTAAGGCACTTTCAAAGGAAAGTGATTTTCTCTGAAAGGACATCATTTAGAAAGTGAAGCAACACTCCATTCACTTCGCACAGTGAATTGAAGCGTTGGAACAGACTACTTCACTTTCATAGAAACGCATTTGAGTTTCCTGTGAATGTGTGTAAGTAGCTTAAGGCACTTTCAAAGGAAAGTGATTTTCTCTGAAAGGACAGCATTTAGAAAGTGAAGCAACACTCCATTCACTACGCACAGTGAATTGAAGTGTTGGAACAGACTGCTTCTCTTTCAGAAAAATGCATGTGAGTTTCTTGTGAATGCTTGTAAGTAGCTTAAGGCACTTTCAAATTAAAGTGATTTTCTCTGAAAGGACAGCATTTAGAAAGTGAAGCAACACTCCATTCACTTCGCACAGTGAATTGAACTGTTGGAACAGACTGCTTTTTTTCAGAGAAACACATGTGAATTTCTATTGAATGCTTGTAAGTAGCTTAAGGTACTTTCAAAGGAAAGTGATTTTCTCTGAAAGGACAGCATTTAGAAAGTGAAACCACACTCCATTCACTTCGCACAGTGAATTGAATTGTTGGAACAGACTACTTCTCTTTCACGAAACAGATATGAGTTTTTTGTGAATGCTTGTAAGTAGCTTAAGGCACTTTCAAAGGAAAGTGATTTTCTCTGAAAGACAGCATTTAGAAAGTGAAGCTACACACCATTCACTTCCCACAGTGAATTGAAGTGTTGGAACAGACAGCTTCTCTTTCATATAAACGCATTTGAGTTTCCTGTGAATGTGTGTAAGTAGCTTAAGGCACTTTCAAAAGAAAGTAATTTTCTCTGATAGGACAGCATTTAGAAAGTGAAGCAACACTCCATTCACTACGCACAGTGAATTGAAGTGTTGGAACAGACTGCTTCTCTTTCAGAAAAATGCATGTGAGTTTCTTGTGAATGCTTGTAAGTAGCTAAGGCATTTTCAAAGGAAAGTGATTTTCTCTGAAAGGACAGCATTTAGAAAGTGAAGCAACACTCCATTCACTTCGCACAGTGAATTGAATTGTTGGAACAGACTACTTCTCTTTCACGAAACAGATATGAGTTTTTTGTTAATGCTTGTAAGTAGCTTAAGGCATTTTCAAAGGAAAGTGATTTTCTCTGAAAGGACAGCATTTAGAAAGTGAAGCAACACTCCATTCACTTCGCACAATGAATTGAAGTGTTGGAACAGACTGCTTCTCTTTCAGAGAAACGCATGTGAATTTCTGTGGAATGCTTGTAAGTAGCTTAAGGCACTTTTAAAGGAAAGTGATTTTCTCTGAAAGGACAGCATTTAGAAAGTGAAACAACACTCCATTCACTTCGCACAGTGAATTGAAGTGTTGGAACAGACTACTTCTCTTTCAGAGAAACAGATATGAGTTTTTTGTGAATGCTTGTAAGTAGCTTAAGGCACTTTCAAAGGAAAGTGATTTTCTCTGAAAGACAGCATTAAGAAAGTGAAGCTACACTCCATTCACTTCGCACAGTGAATTGAAGTGTTGGAACAGACAGCTTCTCTTTCATAGAAACGCATTTGAGTTTCCTGTGAATGTGTGTAAGTAGCTTAAGGCACTTTCAAAAGAAAGTGATTTTCTCTGAAAGGACAGCATTTAGAAAGTGAAGCAACACTCCATTCACTACGCACAGTGAATTGAAGTGTTGGAACAGACTGCTTCTCTTTCAGAAAAATGCATGTGAGTTTCTTGTGAATGCTTGTAAGTAGCTTAAGGCATTTTCAAAGGAAAGTGATTTTCTCTGAAAGGACAGCATTTAGAAAGTGAAGCAACACTCCATTCACTTCGCACAGTGAATTGAAGTATTGGAAAAGACTGCTTCTCTTTCAGTGAAATGCATTTGAATTTCTGTTGAATGCTTGTAAGTAGCTTAAGGCACTTTCAAAGGAAAGTGATTTTCTCTAAAAGGAGAGCATTTAGAAAGTGAAACAACACTCCATTCACTTCGCACAGTGAATTGAAGTGTTGGAACAGACTACTTCTCTTTCAGAGAAACGCATGTGAATTTCTGTGGAATGCTTGTAAGTAGATTAAGGCACTTTCAAAGGAAAGTGATTTTCTCTGGGAGGACAGCATTTAGAAAGTGAAACAACACTCCATTCACTTCGCAGAGTGAATTGAAGTGTTGGAACAGACTACTTCTCTTTCAGAGAAACAGATATGTGTTTTTTGTGAATGCTTGTAAGTAGCTTAAGGCACTTTCAAAGGAAAGTGATTTTCTCTGAAAGGACAGCATTTAGAAAGTGAAGCAACACTCCATTCACTTCGCACAGTGAATTGAAGCGTTGGAACAGACTACTTCTCTTTCATAGAAACGCATTTGAGTTTCCTGTGAATGTGTGTAAGTAGCTTAAGGCACTTTCAAAGGAAAGTGATTTTCTCTGAAAGGACAGCATTTAGAAAGTGAAGCAACACTCCATTCACTACGCACAGTGAATTGAAGTGTTGGAACAGACTGCTTCTCTTTCAGAAAAATGCATGTGAGTTTCTTGTGAATGCTTGTAAGTAGCTTAAGGCACTTTCAAATTAAAGTGATTTTCTCTGAAAGGACAGCATTTAGAAAGTGAAGCAACACTCCATTCACTTCGCACAGTGAATTGAACTGTTGGAACAGACTGCTTTTTTTCAGAGAAACACATGTGAATTTCTATTGAATGCTTGTAAGTAGCTTAAGGTACTTTCAAAGGAAAGTGATTTTCTCTGAAAGGACAGCATTTAGAAAGTGAAACCACACTCCATTCACTTCGCACAGTGAATTGAATTGTTGGAACAGACTACTTCTCTTTCACGAAACAGATATGAGTTTTTTGTGAATGCTTGTAAGTAGCTTAAGGCATTTTCAAAGGAAAGTGATTTTCTCTGAAAGGACAGCATTTAGAAAGTGAAGCAACACTCCATTCACTTCACACAGTGAATTGAAGTGTTGGAACAGACTGCTTCTCTTTCAGAGAAACGCATGTGAATTTCTGTGGAATGCTTGTAAGTAGCTTAAGGCACTTTCTAAGGAAAGTGATTTTCTCTGAAAGGACAGCATTTAGAAAGTGAAACAACACTTCATTCACTTCGCACAGTGAATTGAAGGGTTGGAACAGACTACTTCTCTTTCAGAGAAACAGATATGAGTTTTTTGTGAATGCTTGTAAGTAGCTTAAGGCACTTTCAAAGGAAAGTGATATTCTCTGACAGCACAGCATTTAGAAAGTGAAATAACACTCCATTCACTTCGCACAGTGAATTGAAGTGTTGGAACAGACAGCTTCTCTTTCATAGAAACACATTTGAGTTTCCTGTGAATGTGTGTAAGTAGCTTAAGGCACTTTCAAAGGAAAGTGATTTTCTCTGACAAGACAGTATTTAGAAAGTGAAATAACACTCCATTCACTTCTCAGAGTGAATTGAAGTGTTGGAACAGACTGCTTCTCTTTCAGAAAAATGCATGTGAGTTTCTTGTGAATGCTTGTAAGTAGCTTAAGGCACTCTTAAAGGAAAGTGATTTTCTCTGACAGGACAGCATTTAGAAAGTGAAGCAACACTCCATTCACTTCGCACAGTGAATTGAACTGTTGGAACAGACTGCTTCTTTTTCAGAGAAACACATGTGAATTTCTATTGAATGCTTGTAAGTAGCTTAAGGTACTTTGAAAGGAAAGTGATTTTCTCTGAAAGGACAGCATTTAGAAAGTGAAACCACACTCCATTCAATTCGCACAGTGAATTGAAGTGTTGAAACAGACTACTTCTCTTTCACGAAACAGATATGAGTTTTTTGTGAATGCTTGTAAGTAGCTTAAGGCATTTTCAAAGGATAGTGATTTTCTCTGAAAGGACAGCATTTTGAAAGTGAAGCAACACTCCATTCACTTCGAACAGTGAATTGAAGTGTTGGAACAGACTGCTTCTCTTTCAGAGAAACGCATGTGAATTTCTGTGGAATGCTTGTATGTAGCTAAAGGCACTTTCAAAGGAAAGTGATTTTCTCTGAAAGGACAGCATTTAGAAAGTGAAACAACACTCCATTCACTTCGCACAGTGAATTGAAGTGTTGGAACAGACTACTTCTCTTTCAGAGAAACAGATATGAATTTTTTGTGAATGCTTGTAAGTAGCTTAAGGCACTTTCAAAGGAAAGTGATTTTCTCTGACCGGACAGTATTTAGAAAGTGAAATAACACTCCATTCACTTCGCACAGTGAATTGAAGTGTTGGAACAGACAGCTTCTCTTTCACAGAAACACATTTGAGTTTCCTGTGAATGTGTGTAAGTAGCTTAAGGCACTTTCAAAGGAAAGTGATTTTCTCTGACAGGACAGCATTTAGAAAGTGAAGCAACACTCCATTCACTTCTCAGAGTGAATTAAAGTGTTGGAACAGACTGCTTCTCTTTCAGAGAAACGCATGTGAATTTCTGTGGAATGCTTGTAAGTAGATTAAGGCACTTTCAAAGAAAGTGATTTTCTCTGAGAGGACAGCATTTAGAAAGTGAAACAACACTCCATTCACTTCGCACAGTGAATTGAAGTGTTGGAACAGACTGCTTCTCTTTCAGAGAAACAGATATGAGTTTTTTGTGAATGCTTGTAAGTAGCTTAAGGCACTTTCAAAGGAAAGTGATTTTCTCTGTAAGACAGCATTTAGAAAGTGAAGCAACACTCCATTCACTTCGCACAGTGAATTGAAGCGTTGGAACAGACTACTTCTCTTTCATAGAAACGCATTTGAGTTTCCTGTGAATGTGTGTAAGTAGCTTAAGGCACTTTCAAAGGAAAGTGATTTTCTCTGAAAGGACAGCATTTAGAAAGTGAAGCAACACTCCATTCACTATGCACAGTGAATTGAAGTGTTGGAACAGACTGCTACTCTTTCAGAAAAATGCATGTGAGTTTCTTGTGAATGCTTGTAAGTAGCTTAAGGCACTTTCAAATGAAAGTGATTTTCTCTGAAAGGACAGCATTTAGAAAGTGAAGCAACACTCCATTCACTTCGCACAGTGAATTGAACTGTTGGAACAGACTGCTTTTTTTCAGAGAAACACATGTGAATTTCTATTGAATGCTTGTAAGTAGCTTAAGGTACTTTCAAAGGAAAGTGATTTTCTCTGAAAGGACAGCATTTAGAAAGTGAAACCACACTCCATTCACTTCGCACAGTGAATTGAATTGTTGGAACAGACTACTTCTCTTTCACGAAACAGATATGAGTTTTTTGTGAATGCTTGTAAGTAGCTTAAGGCATTTTCAAAGGAAAGTGATTTTCTCTGAAAGGACAGCATTTAGAAAGTGAAGCAACACTCCATTCACTACGCACAGTGAATTGAAGTGTTGGAACAGACTGCTTCTCTTTCAGAAAAATGCATGTGAGTTTCTTGTGAATGCTTGTGAGTAGCTTAAGGCACTTTCAAAGGAAAGTGATTTTCTCTGAGAGGACAGCATTTAGAAAATGAAGCAACACTCCATTCACTTCGCACAGTGAATTGAAGTGTTGGAACAGACTGCTTCTTTTTCAGAGAAACGCATGTGAATTTCTATGGAATGCTTGTAAGTAGCTTAAGGCACTTTCAAAGGAAAGTGATTTTCTCTGAAAGGACAGCATTTAGAAAGTGAAGCAACACTCCATTCACTTCGCACAGTGAATTGAAGTGTTGGAGCAGACTGCTTCTCTTTCAGTGAAACGCATGTGAATTTCTGTTGAATGCTTGTAAGTAGCTTAAAGCAGTTTCAAAGGAAAGTGATTTTCTCTGAAAGGACAGCATTTAGAAAGTGAAGCAACACTCCATTCACTTCGCACAGTGAATTGAAGTGTTGGAACAGACAGCTTCTCATTCATAGAAACGCATTTGAGTTTCCTGTGAATGTGTGTAAGTAGCTTAAGGCACTTTCAAAGGAAAGTGATTTTCTCTGAAAGGACATCATTTAGAAAGTGAAGCAACACTCCATTCACTTCGCACAGTGAATTGAAGTGGTGGAACAGACTGCTTCTCTTTCAGAGAAACGCATGTGAATTTCTGTGGAATGCTTGTAAGTAGCTTAAGGCACTTTCAAAGGAAAGTGATTTTCTCTGAAAGGACAGCATTTAGAAAGTGAAATAACACTCCATTCACTTCGCACAGTGAATTGAAGTGTTGGAACAGACAGCTTCTCTTTCATAGAAACACATTTGAGTTTCCTGTGAATGTGTGTAAGTAGCTTAAGGCACTTTCAAAGGAAAGTGATTTTCTCTGACAAGACAGTATTTAGAAAGTGAAATAACACTCCATTCACTTCTCAGAGTGAATTGAAGTGTTGGAACAGACTGCTTCTCTTTCAGAAAAATGCATGTGAGTTTCTTGTGAATGCTTGTAAGTAGCTTAAGGCACTCTTAAAGGAAAGTGATTTTCTCTGACAGGACAGCATTTAGAAAGTGAAGCAACACTCCATTCACTTCGCACAGTGAATTGAACTGTTGGAACAGACTGCTTCTTTTTCAGAGAAACACATGTGAATTTCTATTGAATGCTTGTAAGTAGCTTAAGGTACTTTGAAAGGAAAGTGATTTTCTCTGAAAGGACAGCATTTAGAAAGTGAAACCACACTCCATTCAATTCGCACAGTGAATTGAAGTGTTGAAACAGACTACTTCTCTTTCACGAAACAGATATGAGTTTTTTGTGAATGCTTGTAAGTAGCTTAAGGCATTTTCAAAGGATAGTGATTTTCTCTGAAAGGACAGCATTTTGAAAGTGAAGCAACACTCCATTCACTTCGAACAGTGAATTGAAGTGTTGGAACAGACTGCTTCTCTTTCAGAGAAACGCATGTGAATTTCTGTGGAATGCTTGTATGTAGCTAAAGGCACTTTCAAAGGAAAGTGATTTTCTCTGAAAGGACAGCATTTAGAAAGTGAAACAACACTCCATTCACTTCGCACAGTGAATTGAAGTGTTGGAACAGACTACTTCTCTTTCAGAGAAACAGATATGAATTTTTTGTGAATGCTTGTAAGTAGCTTAAGGCACTTTCAAAGGAAAGTGATTTTCTCTGACCGGACAGTATTTAGAAAGTGAAATAACACTCCATTCACTTCGCACAGTGAATTGAAGTGTTGGAACAGACAGCTTCTCTTTCACAGAAACACATTTGAGTTTCCTGTGAATGTGTGTAAGTAGCTTAAGGCACTTTCAAAGGAAAGTGATTTTCTCTGACAGGACAGCATTTAGAAAGTGAAGCAACACTCCATTCACTTCTCAGAGTGAATTAAAGTGTTGGAACAGACTGCTTCTCTTTCAGAGAAACGCATGTGAATTTCTGTGGAATGCTTGTAAGTAGATTAAGGCACTTTCAAAGAAAGTGATTTTCTCTGAGAGGACAGCATTTAGAAAGTGAAACAACACTCCATTCACTTCGCACAGTGAATTGAAGTGTTGGAACAGACTGCTTCTCTTTCAGAGAAACAGATATGAGTTTTTTGTGAATGCTTGTAAGTAGCTTAAGGCACTTTCAAAGGAAAGTGATTTTCTCTGTAAGACAGCATTTAGAAAGTGAAGCAACACTCCATTCACTTCGCACAGTGAATTGAAGCGTTGGAACAGACTACTTCTCTTTCATAGAAACGCATTTGAGTTTCCTGTGAATGTGTGTAAGTAGCTTAAGGCACTTTCAAAGGAAAGTGATTTTCTCTGAAAGGACAGCATTTAGAAAGTGAAGCAACACTCCATTCACTATGCACAGTGAATTGAAGTGTTGGAACAGACTGCTACTCTTTCAGAAAAATGCATGTGAGTTTCTTGTGAATGCTTGTAAGTAGCTTAAGGCACTTTCAAATGAAAGTGATTTTCTCTGAAAGGACAGCATTTAGAAAGTGAAGCAACACTCCATTCACTTCGCACAGTGAATTGAACTGTTGGAACAGACTGCTTTTTTTCAGAGAAACACATGTGAATTTCTATTGAATGCTTGTAAGTAGCTTAAGGTACTTTCAAAGGAAAGTGATTTTCTCTGAAAGGACAGCATTTAGAAAGTGAAACCACACTCCATTCACTTCGCACAGTGAATTGAATTGTTGGAACAGACTACTTCTCTTTCACGAAACAGATATGAGTTTTTTGTGAATGCTTGTAAGTAGCTTAAGGCATTTTCAAAGGAAAGTGATTTTCTCTGAAAGGACAGCATTTAGAAAGTGAAGCAACACTCCATTCACTACGCACAGTGAATTGAAGTGTTGGAACAGACTGCTTCTCTTTCAGAAAAATGCATGTGAGTTTCTTGTGAATGCTTGTGAGTAGCTTAAGGCACTTTCAAAGGAAAGTGATTTTCTCTGAGAGGACAGCATTTAGAAAATGAAGCAACACTCCATTCACTTCGCACAGTGAATTGAAGTGTTGGAACAGACTGCTTCTTTTTCAGAGAAACGCATGTGAATTTCTATGGAATGCTTGTAAGTAGCTTAAGGCACTTTCAAAGGAAAGTGATTTTCTCTGAAAGGACAGCATTTAGAAAGTGAAGCAACACTCCATTCACTTCGCACAGTGAATTGAAGTGTTGGAGCAGACTGCTTCTCTTTCAGTGAAACGCATGTGAATTTCTGTTGAATGCTTGTAAGTAGCTTAAAGCAGTTTCAAAGGAAAGTGATTTTCTCTGAAAGGACAGCATTTAGAAAGTGAAGCAACACTCCATTCACTTCGCACAGTGAATTGAAGTGTTGGAACAGACAGCTTCTCATTCATAGAAACGCATTTGAGTTTCCTGTGAATGTGTGTAAGTAGCTTAAGGCACTTTCAAAGGAAAGTGATTTTCTCTGAAAGGACATCATTTAGAAAGTGAAGCAACACTCCATTCACTTCGCACAGTGAATTGAAGTGGTGGAACAGACTGCTTCTCTTTCAGAGAAACGCATGTGAATTTCTGTGGAATGCTTGTAAGTAGCTTAAGGCACTTTCAAAGGAAAGTGATTTTCTCTGAAAGGACAGCATTTAGAAAGTGAAACAACACTCCATTCACTTCGCACAGTGAATTGAAGTGTTGGAACAGACTACTTCTCTTTCAGGAAACAGATATGTGTTTTTTGTGAATGCTTGTAAGTAGCTTAAGGCACTTTCAAAGGAAAGTGATTTTCTCTGAAAGACAGCATTTAGAAAGTGAAGCAACACTCCATTCACTTCGCACAGTGAATTGAAGTGTTGGAACAGACTGCTTCTCTTTCAGAGAAACGCATGTGAATTTCTATTGAATGCTTGTAAGTAGCTTAAGGCACTTTCAAAGGAAAGTGATTTTCTCTGAAAGGACAGCATTTAGAAAGTGAAGCAACACTCCATTCACTACGCACAGTAAATTGAAGTGTTGGAACAGACTGCTTCTCTTTCAGAAAAATGCATGTGAGTTTCTTGTGAATGCTTGTAAGTAGCTTAAGGCACTTTCAAAGGAAAGTGATTTTCTCTGAAAGGACAGCATTTAGAAAGTGAAGCAACACTCCATTCACTTCGCACAGTGAATTGAAGTGTTGGAACAGACTGCTTCTTTTTCAGAGAAACACATGTGAATTTCTATTGAATGCTTGTAAGTAGCTTAAGGTACTTTCAAAGGAAAGTGATTTTCTCTGAAAGGACAGCATTTAGACAGTGAAGCAACACTCCATTCACTACGCACAGTGAATTGAAGTGTTGGAACAGACTGCTTCTCTTTCAGAAAAATGCATGTGAGTTTCTTGTGAATGCTTGTAAGTAGCTTAAGGCACTTTCAAAGGAAAGTGATTTTCTCTGAAAGACAGCATTTAGAAAGTGAAGCAACACTCAATTCACTTCGCACAGTGAATTGAAGTGTTGGAAGAGACTGCTTCTCTTTCATAGAAACGCATTTGAGTTTCCTGTGAATGTGTGTAAGTAGCTTAAGGCACTTTCAAAGAAAAGTGATTTTCTCTGAAAGGACAGCATTTAGAAAGTGAAGCAACACTCCATTCACTACGCACAGTGAATTGAAGTGTTGGAACAGACTGCTTCTCTTTCAGAAAAATGCATGTGAGTTTCTTGTGAATGCTTGTAAGTAGCTTAAGGCACTTTCAAATGAAAGTGATTTTCTCTGAAAGGACAGCATTTAGAAAGTGAAGCAACACTCCATTCACTTCGCACAGTGAATTGAACTGTTGGAACAGACTGCTTTTTTTCAGAGAAACACATGTGAATTTCTATTTAATGCTTGTAAGTAGCTTAAGGTACTTTCAAAGGAAAGTGATTTTCTGTGAAAGGACAGCATTTAGAAAGTGAAACCACACTCCATTCACTTCGCACAGTGAATTGAATTGTTGGAACAGACTACTTCTCTTTCACGAAACAGATATGAGTTTTTTGTGAATGCTTGTAAGTAGCTTAAGGCATTTTCAAAGGAAAGTGATTTTCTCTGAAAGGACAGCATTTAGAAAGTGAAGCAACACTCCATTCACTTCGCAGAGTGAATTGAAGTGTTGGAACAGACTGCTTCTTTTTCAGAGAAACGCATGTGAATTTCTGTGGAATGCTTGTAAGTAGCTTAAGGCACTTTCAAAGGAAAGTGATTTTCTCTGAAAGGACAGCATTTAGAAAGTGAAGCAACACTCCATTCACTTCGCACAGTGAATTGAAGTGTTGGAGCAGACTGCTTCTCTTTCAGTGAAACGCATGTGAATTTCTGTTGAATGCTTGTTAGTAGCTTAAAGCAGTTTCAAAGGAAAGTGATTTTCTCTGAAAGGACAGCATTTAGAAAGTGAAGCAACACTACATTCACTTCGCACAGTGAATTGAAGTGTTGGAACAGACAGCTTCTCATTCATAGAAACGCATTTGAGTTTCCTGTGAATGTGTGTAAGTAGCTTAAGGCACTTTCAAAGGAAAGTGATTTTCTCTGAAAGGACATCATTTAGAAAGTGAAGCAACACTCCATTCACTTCGCACAGTGAATTGAAGTGGTGGAACAGACTGCTTCTCTTTCAGAGAAACGCATGTGAATTTCTGTGGAATGCTTGTAAGTAGCTTAAGGCACTTTCAAAGGAAAGTGATTTTCTATGAAAGGACAGCATTTAGAAAGTGAAGCAACACTCCATTCACTACGCACAGTGAATTGAAGTGTTAGAACAGACTGCTTCTCTTTCAGAAAAATGCATGTGAGTTTCTTGTGAATGCTTGTAAGTAGCTTAAGGCACTTTCAAAGGAAAGTGATTTTCTCTGAAAGGACAGCATTTAGAAAGTGAAACAACACTCCATTCACTTCGCACAGTGAATTGAAGTGTTGGAACAGACTACTTCTCTTTCAGGAAACAGATATGTGTTTTTTGTGAATGCTTGTAAGTAGCTTAAGGCACTTTCAAAGGAAAGTGATTTTCTCTGAAAGACAGCATTTAGAAAGTGAAGCAACACTCCATTCACTTCGCACAGTGAATTGAAGTGTTGGAACAGACTGCTTCTCTTTCAGAGAAACGCATGTGAATTTCTATTGAATGCTTGTAAGTAGCTTAAGGCACTTTCAAAGGAAAGTGATTTTCTATGAAAGGACAGCATTTAGAAAGTGAAGCAACACTCCATTCACTACGCACAGTGAATTGAAGTGTTAGAACAGACTGCTTCTCTTTCAGAAAAATGCATGTGAGTTTCTTGTGAATGCTTGTAAGTAGCTTAAGGCACTTTCAAAGGAAAGTGATTTTCTCTGAAAGGACAGCATTTAGAAAGTGAAGCAACACTCCATTCACTTCGCACAGTGAATTGAAGTGTTGGAACAGACTGCTTCTTTTTCAGAGAAACACATGTGAATTTCTATTGAATGCTTGTAAGTAGCTTAAGGTACTTTCAAAGGAAAGTGATTTTCTCTGAAAGGGCAGCATTTAGAAAGTGAAGCAACACTCCCTTCACTACGCACAGTGAATTGAAGTGTTGGAACAGACTGCTTCTCTTTCAGAAAAATGCATGTGAGTTTCTTGTGAATGCTTGTAAGTAGCTTAAGGCACTTTCAAAGGAAAGTGATTTTCTCCGAAAGACAGCATTTAGAAAGTGAAGCAACACTCCATTCACTTCGCACAGTGAATTGAAGTGTAGGAAGAGACTGCTTCTCTTTCATAGAAACGCATTTGAGTTTCCTGTGAATGTGTGTAAGTAGCTTAAGGCACTTTCAAAGGAAAGTGATTTTCTCTGAAAGGACAGCATAAAGAAAGTGAAGCAACACTCCATTCACTACGCACAGTGAATTGAAGTGTTGGAACAGACTGCTTCTCTTTCAGAAAAATGCATGTGAGTTTCTTGTGAATGCTTGTAAGTAGCTTAAGGCACTTTCAAAGGAAAGTGATTTTCTCTGAAAGGACAGCATTTAGAAAGTGAAGCAACACTCCATTCACTTCGCACAGTGAATTGAAGTGTTGGAAAAGACTACTTCTCTTTCAGGAAATAGATATGAGTTTTTTGTGAATGCTTGTAAGTAGCTTAAGGCACTTTCAAAGGAAAGTGATTTTCTCTGAAAGACAGCATTTAGAAAGTGAAGCAACACTCCATTCACTTCGCACAGTGAATTGAAGCGTTGGAACAGACTACTTCTCTTTCATAGAAACGCATTTGAGTTTCCTGTGAATGTGTGTAAGTAGCTTAAGGCACTTTCAAAGGAAAGTGATTTTCTCTGAAAGGACAGCATTTAGAAAGTGAAGCAACACTCCATTCACTACGCACAGTGAATTGAAGTGTTGGAACAGACTGCTTCTCTTTCAGAAAAATGCATGTGAGTTTCTTGTGAATGCTTGTAAGTAGCTTAAGGCACTTTCAAATGAAAGTGATTTTCTCTGAAAGGACAGCATTTAGAAAGTGAAGCAACACTCCATTCACTTCGCACAGTGAATTGAACTGTTGGAACAGACTGCTTTTTTTCAGAGAAACACATGTGAATTTCTATTGAATGCTTGTAAGTAGCTTAAGGTACTTTCAAAGGAAAGTGATTTTCTCTGAAAGGACAGCATTTAGAAAGTGAAACCACACTCCATTCACTTCGCACAGTGAATTGAATTGTTGGAACCGACTACTTCTCTTTCACGAAACAGATATGAGTTTTTTTGTGAATGCTTGTAAGTAGCTTAAGGCATTTTCAAAGGAAAGTGATTTTCTCTGAAAGGACAGCATTTAGAAAGTGAAACCACACTCCATTCACTTCGCACAGTGAATTGAATTGTTGGAACAGACTACTTCTCTTTCACGAAACAGATATGAGTTTTTTGTGAATGCTTGTAAGTAGCTTAAGGCATTTTCAAAGGAAAGTGATTTTCTCTGAAAGGACAGCATTTAGAAAGTGAAGCAACACTCCATTCACTACGCACAGTGAATTGAAGTGTTGGAACAGACTGCTTCTCTTTCAGAAAAATGCATGTGAGTTTCTTGTGAATGCTTGTGAGTAGCTTAAGGCACTTTCAAAGGAAAGTGATTTTCTCTGAGAGGACAGCATTTAGAAAATGAAGCAACACTCCATTCACTTCGCACAGTGAATTGAAGTGTTGGAACAGACTGCTTCTTTTTCAGAGAAACGCATGTGAATTTCTATGGAATGCTTGTAAGTAGCTTAAGGCACTTTCAAAGGAAAGTGATTTTCTCTGAAAGGACAGCATTTAGAAAGTGAAGCAACACTCCATTCACTTCGCACAGTGAATTGAAGTGTTGGAGCAGACTGCTTCTCTTTCAGTGAAACGCATGTGAATTTCTGTTGAATGCTTGTTAGTAGCTTAAAGCAGTTTCAAAGGAAAGTGATTTTCTCTGAAAGGACAGCATTTAGAAAGTGAAGCAACACTCCATTCACTTCGCACAGTGAATTGAAGTGTTGGAACAGACAGCTTCTCATTCATAGAAACGCATTTGAGTTTCCTGTGAATGTGTGTAAGTAGCTTAAGGCACTTTCAAAGGAAAGTGATTTTCTCTGAAAGGACATCATTTAGAAAGTGAAGCAACACTCCATTCACTTCGCACAGTGAATTGAAGTGGTGGAACAGACTGCTTCTCTTTCAGAGAAACGCATGTCAATTTCTGTGGAATGCTTGTAAGTAGCTTAAGGCACTTTCAAAGGAAAGTGATTTTCTCTGAAAGGACAGCATTTAGAAAGTGAAACAACACTCCATTCACTTCGCACAGTGAATTGAAGTGTTGGAACAGACTACTTCTCTTTCAGGAAACAGATATGTGTTTTTTGTGAATGCTTGTAAGTAGCTTAAGGCACTTTCAAAGGAAAGTGATTTTCTCTGAAAGACAGCATTTAGAAAGTGAAGCAACACTCCATTCACTTCGCACAGTGAATTGAAGTGTTGGAACAGACTGCTTCTCTTTCAGAGAAACGCATGTGAATTTCTATTGAATGCTTGTAAGTAGCTTAAGGCACTTTCAAAGGAAAGTGATTTTCTCTGAAAGGACAGCATTTAGAAAGTGAAGCAACACTCCATTCACTACGCACAGTGAATTGAAGTGTTGGAACAGACTGCTTCTCTTTCAGAAAAATGCATGTGAGTTTCTTGTGAATGCTTGTAAGTAGCTTAAGGCACTTTCAAAGGAAAGTGATTTTCTCTGAAAGGACAGCATTTAGAAAGTGAAGCAACACTCCATTCACTTCGCACAGTGAATTGAAGTGTTGGAACAGACTGCTTCTTTTTCAGAGAAACACATGTGAATTTCTATTGAATGCTTGTAAGTAGCTTAAGGTACTTTCAAAGGAAAGTGATTTTCTCTGAAAGGACAGCATTTAGACAGTGAAGCAACACTCCATTCACTACGCACAGTGAATTGAAGTGTTGGAACAGACTGCTTCTCTTTCAGAAAAATGCATGTGAGTTTCTTGTGAATGCTTGTAAGTAGCTTAAGGCACTTTCAAAGGAAAGTGATTTTCTCTGAAAGACAGCATTTAGAAAGTGAAGCAACACTCAATTCACTTCGCACAGTGAATTGAAGTGTTGGAAGAGACTGCTTCTCTTTCATAGAAACGCATTTGAGTTTCCTGTGAATGTGTGTAAGTAGCTTAAGGCACTTTCAAATAAAAGTGATTTTCTCTGAAAGGACAGCATTTAGAAAGTGAAGCAACACTCCATTCACTACGCACAGTGAATTGAAGTGTTGGAACAGACTGCTTCTCTTTCAGAAAAATGCATGTGAGTTTCTTGTGAATGCTTGTAAGTAGCTTAAGGCACTTTCAAATGAAAGTGATTTTCTCTGAAAGGACAGCATTTAGAAAGTGAAGCAACACTCCATTCACTTCGCACAGTGAATTGAACTGTTGGAACAGACTGCTTTTTTTCAGAGAAACACATGTGAATTTCTATTGAATGCTTGTAAGTAGCTTAAGGTACTTTCAAAGGAAAGTGATTTTCTGTGAAAGGACAGCATTTAGAAAGTGAAACCACACTCCATTCACTTCGCACAGTGAATTGAATTGTTGGAACAGACTACTTCTCTTTCACGAAACAGATATGAGTTTTTTGTGAATGCTTGTAAGTAGCTTAAGGCATTTTCAAAGGAAAGTGATTTTCTCTGAAAGGACAGCATTTAGAAAGTGAAGCAACACTCCATTCACTTCGCAGAGTGAATTGAAGTGTTGGAACAGACTGCTTCTTTTTCAGAGAAACGCATGTGAATTTCTGTGGAATGCTTGTAAGTAGCTTAAGGCACTTTCAAAGGAAAGTGATTTTCTCTGAAAGGACAGCATTTAGAAAGTGAAGCAACACTCCATTCACTTCGCACAGTGAATTGAAGTGTTGGAGCAGACTGCTTCTCTTTCAGTGAAACGCATGTGAATTTCTGTTGAATGCTTGTTAGTAGCTTAAAGCAGTTTCAAAGGAAAGTGATTTTCTCTGAAAGGACAGCATTTAGAAAGTGAAGCAACACTACATTCACTTCGCACAGTGAATTGAAGTGTTGGAACAGACAGCTTCTCATTCATAGAAACGCATTTGAGTTTCCTGTGAATGTGTGTAAGTAGCTTAAGGCACTTTCAAAGGAAAGTGATTTTCTCTGAAAGGACATCATTTAGAAAGTGAAGCAACACTCCATTCACTTCGCACAGTGAATTGAAGTGGTGGAACAGACTGCTTCTCTTTCAGAGAAACGCATGTGAATTTCTGTGGAATGCTTGTAAGTAGCTTAAGGCACTTTCAAAGGAAAGTGATTTTCTCTGAAAGGACAGCATTTAGAAAGTGAAACAACAGTCCATTCACTTCGCACAGTGAATTGAAGTGTTGGAACAGACTACTTCTCTTTCAGGAAACAGATATGTGTTTTTTGTGAATGCTTGTAAGTAGCTTAAGGCACTTTCAAAGGAAAGTGATTTTCTCTGAAAGACAGCATTTAGAAAGTGAAGCAACACTCCATTCACTTCGCACAGTGAATTGAAGTGTTGGAACAGACTGCTTCTCTTTCAGAGAAACGCATGTGAATTTCTATTGAATGCTTGTAAGTAGCTTAAGGCACTTTCAAAGGAAAGTGATTTTCTCTGAAAGGACAGCATTTAGAAAGTGAAGCAACACTCCATTCACTTCGCACAGTGAATTGAAGTGTTGGAACAGACTGCTTCTTTTTCAGAGAAACACATGTGAATTTCTATTGAATGCTTGTAAGTAGCTTAAGGTACTTTCAAAGGAAAGTGATTTTCTCTGAAAGGACAGCATTTAGAAAGTGAAGCAACACTCCATTCACTACGCACAGTGAATTGAAGTGTTGGAACAGACTGCTTCTCTTTCAGAAAAATGCATGTGAGTTTCTTGTGAATGCTTGTAAGTAGCTTAAGGCACTTTCAAAGGAAAGTGATTTTCTCCGAAAGACAGCATTTAGAAAGTGAAGCAACACTCCATTCACTTCGCACAGTGAATTGAAGTGTAGGAAGAGACTGCTTCTCTTTCATAGAAACGCATTTGAGTTTCCTGTGAATGTGTGTAAGTAGCTTAAGGCACTTTCAAAGGAAAGTGATTTTCTCTGAAAAGACAGCATAAAGAAAGTGAAGCAACACTCCATTCACTACGCACAGTGAATTGAAGTGTTGGAACAGACTGCTTCTCTTTCAGAAAAATGCATGTGAGTTTCTTGTGAATGCTTGTAAGTAGCTTAAGGCACTTTCAAAGGAAAGTGATTTTCTCTGAAAGGACAGCATTTAGAAAGTGAAGCAACACTCCATTCACTTCGCACAGTGAATTGAAGTGTTGGAACAGACTGCTTCTTTTTCAGAGAAACACATGTGAATTTCTATTGAATGCTTGTAAGTAGCTTAAGGTACTTTCAAAGGAAAGTGATTTTCTCTGAAAGGACAGCATTTAGAAAGTGAAGCAACACTCCATTCACTACGCACAGTGAATTGAAGTGTTGGAACAGACTGCTTCTCTGTCAGAAAAATGCATGTGAGTTTCTTGTGAATGCTTGTAAGTAGCTTAAGGCACTTTCAAAGGAAAGTGATTTTCTCTGAAAGGACAGCATTTACAAAGTGAAGCAACACTCCATTCACTTCGCACAGTGAATTGAACTGTTGGAACAGACTGCTTCTTTTTCAGAGAAACACATGTGAATTTCTATTGAATGCTTGTAAGTAGCTTAAGGTACTTTCAAAGGAAAGTGATTTTCTCTGGAAGGACAGCATTTAGAAAGTGAAACCACACTCCATTCATTTCGCACAGTGAATTGAAGTGTTGGAACAGACTACTTCTCTTTCACGAAACAGGTATGAGTTTTTTGTGAATGCTTGTAAGTAGCTTAAGGCATTTTCAAAGGAAAGTGATTTTCTCTGAAAGGACAGCATTTAGAAAGTGAAGCAACACTCCATTCACTACGCACAGTGAATTGAAGTGTTGGAACAGACTGCTTCTCTTTCAGAAAAATGCATGTGAGTTTCTTGTGAATGCTTGTAAGTAGCTTAAGGCACTTTCAAAGGAAAGTGATTTTCCCTAAGAGGACAGCATTTAGAAAGTGAAGCAACACTCCATTCACTTCGCACAGTGAATTGAATTGTTGGAACAGACTGCTTCTTTTTCAGAGAAACGCATGTGAATTTCTGTGGAATGCTTGTAAGTAGCTTAAGGCACTTTCAAAGAAAAGTGATTTTCTCTGAAAGGACAGCATTTAGAAAGTGAAGCAACACTCCATTCACTTCGCACAGTGAATTGAAGTGTTGGAGCAGACTGCTTCTCTTTCAGTGAAACGCATGTGAATTTCTGTTGAATGCTTGTTAGTAGCTTAAAGCAGTTTCAAAGGAAAGTGATTTTCTCTGAAAGGACAGCATTTAGAAAGTGAAGCAACAATCCATTCACTTCGCACAGTGAATTGAAGTGTTGGAACAGACAGCTTCTCATTCATAGAAACGCATTTGAGTTTCCTGTGAATGTGTGTAAGTAGCTTAAGGCACTTTCAAATAAAGTGATTTTCTCTGAAAGGACAACATTTAGAAAGTGAAGCAACACTCCATTCACTTCGCACAGTGAATTGAAGTGGTGGAACAGACTGCTTCTCTTTCAGAGAAACGCATGTGAATTTCTGTGGAATGCTTGTAAGTAGCTTAAGGACTTTCAAAGGAAAGTGATTTTCTCTGAAAGGACAGCATTTAGAAAGTGAAACAACACTCCATTCACTTCGCACAGTGAATTGAAGTGTTGGAACAGACTACTTCTCTTTCAGGAAACAGATATGTGTTTTTTGTGAATGCTTGTAAGTAGCTTAAGGCACTTTCAAAGGAAAGTGATTTTCTCTGAAAGACAGCATTTAGAAAGTGAAGCAACACTCCATTCACTTCGCACAGTGAATTGAAGTGTTGGAACAGACTGCTTCCCTTTCAGAGAAACGCATGTGAATTTCTATTGAATGCTTGTAAGTAGCTTAAGGCACTTTCAAAGGAAAGTGATTTTCTCTGAAAGGACAGCATTTAGAAAGTGAAGCAACACTCCATTCACTTCGCACAGTGAATTGAAGTGTTGGAACAGACTGCTTCTCTTTCAGAGAAACGCATGTGAATTTCTATTGAATGCTTGTAAGTAGCTTAAGGCACTTTCAAAGGAAAGTGATTTTCTCTGAAAGGACAGCATTTAGAAAGTGAAGCAACACTCCATTCACTACGCACAGTGAATTGAAGTGTTGGAACAGACTGCTTCTCTTTCAGAAAAATGCATGTGAGTTTCTTGTGAATGCTTGTAAGTAGCTTAAGACACTTTCAAAGGAAAGTGATTTTCTCTGAAAGGACAGCATTTAGAAAGTGAAGCAACACTCCATTCACTTCGCACAGTTAATTGAAGTGTTGGAACAGACTGCTTCTCTTTCAGAGAAATACATGTGAATTTCTATTGAATGCTTGTAAGTAGCTTAAGGTACTTTCAAAGGAAAGTGATTTTCTCTGAAAGGACAGCATTTAGAAAGTGAAGCAACACTCCATTCACTACGCACAGTGAATTGAAGTGTTGGAACAGACTGCTTCTCTTTCAGAAAAATGCATGTGAGTTTTTGTGAATGCTTGTAAGTAGCTTAAGGCACTTTCAAAGGAAAGTGATTTTCTCTGAAAGACAGCATTTAGAAAGTGAAGCTACACTCCATTCACTTCCCACAGTGAATTGAAGTGTTGGAACAGACAGCTTCTCTTTCATAGAAACGCATTTGAGTTTCCTGTGAATGTGTGTAAGTAGCTTAAGGCACTTTCAAAAGAAAGTGATTTTCTCTGAAAGGACAGCATTTAGAAAGTGAAGCAACACTCCATTCACTACGCACAGTGAATTGAAGTGTTGGAACAGACTGCTTCTCTTTCAGAAAAATGCATGTGAGTTTCTTGTGAATGTTTGTAAGTAGCTAAGGCATTTTCAAAGGAAAGTGATTTTCTCTGAAAGGACAGCATTTAGAAAGTGAAGCAACACTCCATTCACTTCGCACAGTGAATTGAAGTGTTGGAACAGACTGCTTCTCTTTCAGTGAAATGCATGTGAATTTCTGTTGAATGCTTGTAAGTAGCTTAAGGCACTTTCAAAGGAAAGTGATTTTCTCTGAAAGGACAGCATTTAGAAAGTGAAACCACACTCCATTCACTTCGCACAGTGAATTGAAGTGTTGGAACAGACTACTTCTCTTTCACGAAACAGATATGAGTTTTTTGTGAATGCTTGTAAGTAGCTTAAGGCATTTTCAAAGGAAAGTGATTTTCTCTGAAAGGACAGCATTTAGAAAGTGAAGCAACACTCCATTCACTTCGCACAGTGAATTGAAGTGTTGGAACAGACTGCTTCTCTTTCAGAGAAACGCATGTGAATTTCTGTGGAATGCTTGTAAGTAGCTTAAGGCACTTTCAAAGGAAAGTGATTTTCTCTGAAAGGACAGCATTTAGAAAGTGAAACAACACTCCATTCACTTCGCACAGTGAATTGAAGTGTTGGAACAGACTACTTCTCTTTCAGAGAAACAGATATGAGTTTTTTGTGAATGCTTGTAAGTAGCTTAAGGCACTTTCAAAGGAAAGTGATATTCTCTGACAGGACAGCATTTAGAAAGTGAAATAACACTCCATTCACTTCGCACAGTGAATTGAAGTGTTGGAACAGACAGCTTCTCTTTCATAGAAACACATTTGAGTTTCCTGTGAATGTGTGTAAGTAACTTAAGGCACTTTCAAAGGAAAGTGATTTTCTCTGACAAGACAGCATTTAGAAAGTGAAATAACACTCCATTCACTTCTCAGAGTGAATTGAAGTGTTGGAACAGACTGCTTCTCTTTCAGAAAAATGCATGTGAGTTTCTTGTGAATGCTTGTAAGTAGCTTAAGGCACTCTTAAAGGAAAGTGATTTTCTCTGACAGGACAGCATTTAGAAAGTGAAACAACACTCCATTCACTTCGCACAGTAAATTGAAGTGTTGTAACAGACTACTTCTCTTTCAGAAAAACAGATATGAGTTTTTTGTGAATGCTTGTAAGTAGCTTAAGGCACTTTCAAAGGAAAGTGATTTTCTCTGAAAGACAGCCTTTAGAAAGTGAAGCAACACTCCATTCACTTCGCACAGTGAATTGAAGTGTTGGAACAGACTACTTCTCTTTCAGAGAAACAGATATGAGTTTTTTGTGAATGCTTGTAAGTAGCTTAAGGCACTTTCAAAGGAAAGTGATTTTCTCTGAAAGACAGCATTTAGAAAGTGAAGCAACACTCCATTCACTTCGCACAGTGAATTGAAGTGTTGGAACAGACTGCTTCTCTTTCAGAGAAACGCATGTGAATTTCTGTGGAATGCTTGTAAGTAGCTTAAGGCACTTTCAAAGGAAAGTGATTTTCTCTGAAAGGACAGCATTTAGAAAGTGAAACAACACTCCATTCACTTCGCACAGTGAATTGAAGTGTTGGAACAGACTACTTCTCTTTCAGAGAAACAGATATGAGTTTTTCGTGAATGCTTGTAAGTAGCTTAAGGCACTTTCAAAGGAAAGTGATTTTCTCTGAAAGACAGCATTTAGAAAGTGAAGCTACACTCCATTCACTTCCCACAGTGAATTGAAGTGTTGGAACAGACAGCTTCTCTTTCATAGAAACGCATTTGAGTTTCCTGTGAATGTGTGTAAGTAGCTTAAGGCACTTTCAAAAGAAAGTGATTTTCTCTGAAAGGACAGCATTTAGAAAGTGAAGCAACACTCCATTCACTACGCACAGTGAATTGAAGTGTTGGAACAGACTGCTTCTCTTTCAGAAAAATGCATGTGAGTTTCTTGTGAATGCTTGTAAGTAGCTTAAGGCATTTTCAAAGGAAAGTGATTTTCTCTGAAAGGACAGCATTTAGAAAGTGAAGCAAAACTCCATTCACTTCGCACAGTGAATTGAAGTGTTGGAACAGACTGCTTCTCTTTCAGTGAAATGCATGTGAATTTCTGTTGAATGCTTGTAAGTAGCTTAAGGCACTTTCAAAGGAAAGTGATTTTCTCTGAGAGGACAGCATTTAGAAAGTGAAACAACACTCCATTCACTTCGCACAGTAAATTGAAGTGTTGGAACAGACTACTTCTCTTTCAGAGAAACAGATATGAGTTTTTTGTGAATGCTTGTAAGTAGCTTAAGGCACTTTCAAAGGAAAGTGATTTTCTCTGAAAGACAGCATTTAGAAAGTGAAGCAACACTCCATTCACTTCGCACAGTGAATTGAAGTGTTGGAACAGACTACTTCTCTTTCATAGAAACGCATTTGAGTTTCCTGTGAATGTGTGTAAGTAGCTTAAGGCACTTTCAAAGGAAAGTGATTTTCTCTGAAAGGACAGCATTTAGAAAGTGAAGCAACACTCCATTCACTACGCACAGTGAATTGAAGTGTTGGAACAGACTGCTTCTCTTTCAGAAAAATGCATGTGAGTTTCTTGTGAATGCTTGTAAGTAGCTTAAGGCACTTTCAAAGGAAAGTGATTTTCTCTGAAAGACAGCATTTAGAAAGTGAAGCTACACTCCATTCACTTCCCACAGTGAATTGAAGTGTTGGAACAGACAGCTTCTCTTTCATATAAACGCATTTGATTTTCCTGTGAATGTGTGTAAGTAGCTTAAGGCACTTTCAAAAGAAAGTGATTTTCTCTGAAAGGACAGCATTTAGAAAGTGAAGCAACACTCCATTCACTACGCACAGTGAATTGAAGTGTTGGAACAGACTGCTTCTCTTTCAGAAAAATGCATATGAGTTTCTTGTGAATGCTTGTAAGTAGCTAAGGCATTTTCAAAGGAAAGTGATTTTCTCTGAAAGGACAGCATTTAGAAAGTGAAGCAACACTCCATTCACTTGGCACAGTGAATTGAAGTGTTGGAACAGACTGCTTCTCTTTCAGTGAAATGCATGTGAATTTCTGTTGAATGCTTGTAAGTAGCTTAAGGCACTTTCAAAGGAAAGTGATTTTCTCTGAAAGGAGAGCATTTAGAAAGTGAAACCACACTCCATTCACTTCGCACAGTGAATTGAATTGTTGGAACAGACTACTTCTCTTTCACGAAACAGATATGAGTTTTTTGTGAATGCTTGTAAGTAGCTTAAGGCAGTTTCAAAGGAAAGTGATTTTCTCTGAAAGGACAGCATTTAGAAAGTGAAGCAACACTCCATTCACTTCGCACAATGAATTGAAGTGTTGGAACAGACTGCTTCTCTTTCAGAGAAACGCATGTGAATTTCTGTGGAATGCTTGTAAGTAGCTTAAGGCACTTTTAAAGGAAAGTGATTTTCTCCGAAAGACAGCATTTAGAAAGTGAAGCAACACTCCATTCACTTCGCACAGTGAATTGAAGTGTAGGAAGAGACTGCTTCTCTTTCATAGAAACGCATTTGAGTTTCCTGTGAATGTGTGTAAGTAGCTTAAGGCACTTTCAAAGGAAAGTGATTTTCTCTGAAAGGACAGCATAAAGAAAGTGAAGCAACACTCCATTCACTACGCACAGTGAATTGAAGTGTTGGAACAGACTGCTTCTCTTTCAGAAAAATGCATGTGAGTTTCT
Organism: Myodes glareolus; assembly: GCF_982192425.1. NCBI lineage: Eukaryota > Metazoa > Chordata > Mammalia > Rodentia > Cricetidae > Myodes > Myodes glareolus. The sequence goes on from NW_028263252.1 coordinate 218,740, forward strand.
TGTGAATGCTTGTAAGTAGCTTAAGGCACTTTCAAAGGAAAGTGATTTTCTCTGAACGGACAGCATTTAGAAAGTGAAGCAACACTCCATTCACTTCGCACAGTGAATTGAAGTGTTGGAACAGACTGCTTCTTTTTCAGAGAAACACATGTGAATTTCTATTGAATGCTTGTAAGTAGCTTAAGGTACTTTCAAAGGAAAGTGATTTTCTCTGAAAGGACAGCATTTAGAAAGTGAAGCAACACTCCATTCACTACGCACAGTGAATTGAAGTGTTGGAACAGACTGCTTCTCTGTCAGAAAAATGCATGTGAGTTTCTTGTGAATGCTTGTAAGTAGCTTAAGGCACTTTCAAAGGAAAGTGATTTTCTCTGAAAGGACAGCATTTACAAAGTGAAGCAACACTCCATTCACTTCGCACAGTGAATTGAACTGTTGGAACAGACTGCTTCTTTTTCAGAGAAACACATGTGAATTTCTATTGAATGCTTGTAAGTAGCTTAAGGTACTTTCAAAGGAAAGTGATTTTCTCTGGAAGGACAGCATTTAGAAAGTGAAACCACACTCCATTCATTTCGCACAGTGAATTGAAGTGTTGGAACAGACTACTTCTCTTTCACGAAACAGGTATGAGTTTTTTGTGAATGCTTGTAAGTAGCTTAAGGCATTTTCAAAGGAAAGTGATTTTCTCTGAAAGGACAGCATTTAGAAAGTGAAGCAACACTCCATTCACTACGCACAGTGAATTGAAGTGTTGGAACAGACTGCTTCTCTTTCAGAAAAATGCATGTGAGTTTCTTGTGAATGCTTGTAAGTAGCTTAAGGCACTTTCAAAGGAAAGTGATTTTCTCTAAGAGGACAGCATTTAGAAAGTGAAGCAACACTCCATTCACTTCGCACAGTGAATTGAAGTGTTGGAACAGACTGCTTCTTTTTCAGAGAAACGCATGTGAATTTCTGTGGAATGCTTGTAAGTAGCTTAAGGCACTTTCAAAGAAAAGTGATTTTCTCTGAAAGGACAGCATTTAGAAAGTGAAGCAACACTCCATTCACTTCGCACAGTGAATTGAAGTGTTGGAGCAGACTGCTTCTCTTTCAGTGAAACGCATGTGAATTTCTGTTGAATGCTTGTTAGTAGCTTAAAGCAGTTTCAAAGGAAAGTGATTTTCTCTGAAAGGACAGCATTTAGAAAGTGAAGCAACACTCCATTCACTTCGCACAGTGAATTGAAGTGTTGGAACAGACAGCTTCTCATTCATAGAAACGCATTTGAGTTTCCTGTGAATGTGTGTAAGTAGCTTAAGGCACTTTCAAATAAAGTGATTTTCTCTGAAAGGACATCATTTAGAAAGTGAAGCAACACTCCATTCACTTCGCACAGTGAATTGAAGTGGTGGAACAGACTGCTTCTCTTTCAGAGAAACGCATGTGAATTTCTGTGGAATGCTTGTAAGTAGCTTAAGGACTTTCAAAGGAAAGTGATTTTCTCTGAAAGGACAGCATTTAGAAAGTGAAACAACACTCCATTCACTTCGCACAGTGAATTGAAGTGTTGGAACAGACTACTTCTCTTTCAGGAAACAGATATGTGTTTTTTGTGAATGCTTGTAAGTAGCTTAAGGCACTTTCAAAGGAAAGTGATTTTCTCTGAAAGACAGCATTTAGAAAGTGAAGCAACACTCCATTCACTTCGCACAGTGAATTGAAGTGTTGGAACAGACTGCTTCCCTTTCAGAGAAACGCATGTGAATTTCTATTGAATGCTTGTAAGTAGCTTAAGGCACTTTCAAAGGAAAGTGATTTTCTCTGAAAGGACAGCATTTAGAAAGTGAAGCAACACTCCATTCACTACGCACAGTGAATTGAAGTGTTGGAACAGACTGCTTCTCTTTCAGAAAAATGCATGTGAGTTTCTTGTGAATGCTTGTAAGTAGCTTAAGGCACTTTCAAAGGAAAGTGATTTTCTCTGAAAGGACAGCATTTAGAAAGTGAAGCAACACTCCATTCACTTCGCACAGTTAATTGAAGTGTTGGAACAGACTGCTTCTCTTTCAGAGAAATACATGTGAATTTCTATTGAATGCTTGTAAGTAGCTTAAGGTACTTTCAAAGGAAAGTGATTTTCTCTGAAAGGACAGCATTTAGAAAGTGAAGCAACACTCCATTCACTACGCACAGTGAATTGAAGTGTTGGAACAGACTGCTTCTCTTTCAGAAAAATGCATGTGAGTTTTTGTGAATGCTTGTAAGTAGCTTAAGGCACTTTCAAAGGAAAGTGATTTTCTCTGAAAGACAGCATTTAGAAAGTGAAGCTACACTCCATTCACTTCCCACAGTGAATTGAAGTGTTGGAACAGACAGCTTCTCTTTCATAGAAACGCATTTGAGTTTCCTGTGAATGTGTGTAAGTAGCTTAAGGCACTTTCAAAAGAAAGTGATTTTCTCTGAAAGGACAGCATTTAGAAAGTGAAGCAACACTCCATTCACTACGCACAGTGAATTGAAGTGTTGGAACAGACTGCTTCTCTTTCAGAAAAATGCATGTGAGTTTCTTGTGAATGCTTGTAAGTAGCTAAGGCATTTTCAAAGGAAAGTGATTTTCTCTGAAAGGACAGCATTTAGAAAGTGAAGCAACACTCCATTCACTTCGCACAGTGAATTGAAGTGTTGGAACAGACTGCTTCTCTTTCAGTGAAATGCATGTGAATTTCTGTGGAATGCTTGTAAGTAGCTTAAGGCACTTTCAAAGGAAAGTGATTTTCTCTGAAAGGAGAGCATTTAGAAAGTGAAACCACACTCCATTCACTTCGCACAGTGAATTGAATTGTTGGAACAGACTACTTCTCTTTCACGAAACAGATATGAGTTTTTTGTGAATGCTTGTAAGTAGCTTAAGGCATTTTCAAAGGAAAGTGATTTTCTCTGAAAGGACAGCATTTAGAAAGTGAAGCAACACTCCATTCACTTCGCACAATGAATTGAAGTGTTGGAACAGACTGCTTCTCTTTCAGAGAAACGCATGTGAATTTCTGTGGAATGCTTGTAAGTAGCTTAAGGCACTTTTAAAGGAAAGTGATTTTCTCTGAAAGGACAGCATTTAGAAAGTGAAACAACACTCCATTCACTTCGCACAGTGAATTGAAGTGTTGGAACAGACTACTTCTCTTTCAGAGAAACAGATATGACTTTTTTGTGAATGCTTGTAAGTAGCTTAAGGCACTTTCAAAGGAAAGTGATTTTCTCTGAAAGACAGCATTTAGAAAGTGAAGCTACACTCCATTCACTTCGCACAGTGAATTGAAGTGTTGGAACAGACAGCTTCTCTTTCATATAAACGCATTTGAGTTTCCTGTGAATGTGTGTAAGTAGCTTAAGGCACTTTCAAAAGAAAGTGATTTTCTCTGAAAGGACAGCATTTAGAAAGTGAAGCAACACTCCATTCACTACGCACAGTGAATTGAAGTGTTGGAACAGACTGCTTCTCTTTCAGAAAAATGCATGTGAGTTTCTTGTGAATGCTTGTAAGTAGCTTTAGGCATTTTCAAAGGAAAGTGATTTTCTCTGAAAGGACAGCATTTAGAAAGTGAAGCAACACTCCATTCACTTCGCACAGTGAATTGAAGTGTTGGAACAGACTGCTTCTCTTTCAGTGAAATGCATGTGAATTTCTGTTGAATGCTTGTAAGTAGCTTAAGGCACTTTCAAAGGAAAGTGATTTTCTCTGAAAGGACAGCCTTTAGAAAGTGAAACCACACTCCATTCACTTCGCACAGTGAATTGAAGTGTTGGAACAGACTACTTCTCTTTCACGAAACAGATATGAGTTTTTTGTGAATGCTTGTAAGTAGCTTAAGGCATTTTCAAAGGAAAGTGATTTTCTCTGAAAGGACAGCATTTAGAAAGTGAAGCAACACTCCATTCACTTCGCACAGTGAATTGAAGTGTTGGAACAGACTGCTTCTCTTTCAGAGAAACGCATGTGAATTTCTGTGGAATGCTTGTAAGTAGCTTAAGGCACTTTCAAAGGAAAGTGATTTTCTCTGAAAGGACAGCATTTAGAAAGTGAAACAACACTCCATTCACTTCGCACAGTGAATTGAAGTGTTGGAACAGACTACTTCTCTTTCAGAGAAACAGATATGAGTTTTTTGTGAATGCTTGTAAGTAGCTTAAGGCACTTTCAAAGGAAAGTGATATTCTCTGACAGGACAGCATTTAGAAAGTGAAATAACACTCCATTCACTTCGCACAGTGAATTGAAGTGTTGGAACAGACAGCTTCTCTTTCATATAAACGCATTTGAGTTTCCTGTGAATGTGTGTAAGTAGCTTAAGGCACTTTCAAAAGAAAGTGATTTTCTCTGAAAGGACAGCATTTAGAAAGTGAAGCAACACTCCATTCACTACGCACAGTGAATTGAAGTGTTGGAACAGACTGCTTCTCTTTCAGAAAAATGCATATGAGTTTCTTGTGAATGCTTGTAAGTAGCTAAGGCATTTTCAAAGGAAAGTGATTTTCTCTGAAAGGACAGCATTTAGAAAGTGAAGCAACACTCCATTCACTTCGCACAGTGAATTGAAGTGTTGGAACAGACTGCTTCTCTTTCAGTGAAATGCATGTGAATTTCTGTTGAATGCTTGTAAGTAGCTTAAGGCACTTTCAAAGGAAAGTGATTTTCTCTGAAAGGAGAGCATTTAGAATGTGAAACCACACTCCATTCACTTCGCACAGTGAATTGAATTGTTGGAACAGACTACTTCTCTTTCACGAAACAGATATGAGTTTTTTGTGAATGCTTGTAAGTAGCTTAAGGCAGTTTCAAAGGAATGTGATTTTCTCTGAAAGGACAGCATTTAGAAAGTGAAGCAACACTCCATTCACTTCGCACAATGAATTGAAGTGTTGGAACAGACTGCTTCTCTTTCAGAGAAACGCATGTGAATTTCTGTGGAATGCTTGTAAGTAGCTTAAGGCACTTTTAAAGGAAAGTGATTTTCTCTGAAAGGACAGCATTTAGAAAGTGAAGCAACACTCCATTCACTTCGCACAGTGAATTGAAGTGTTGGAACAGACAGCTTCTCTTTCATTGAAACGCATTTGAGTTTCCTGTGAATGTGTGTAAGTAGCTTAAGGCACTTTCAAAGGAAAGTGATTTTCTCTGAAAGGACAGCATTTAGAAAGTGAAGCAACACTCCATTCACTACGCACAGTGAATTGAAGTGTTGGAACAGACTGCTTCTCTTTCAGAGTAACAGATATGAATTTTTTGTGAATGCTTGTAAGTAGCTTAAGGCACTTTCAAAGGAAAGTGATTTTCTCTGACCGGACAGTATTTAGAAAGTGAAATAACACTCCATTCACTTCGCACAGTGAATTGAAGTGTTGGAACAGACAGCTTCTCTTTCAGAGAAACAGATATGAGTTTTTTGTGAATGCTTGTAAGTAGCTTAAGGCACTTTCAAAGGAAAGTGATTTTCTCTGAAAGGACAGCATTTAGAAAGTGAAATAACACTCCATTCACTTCTCAGAGTGAATTGAAATGTTGGAACAGACTGCTTCTCTTTCAGAGAAACGCATGTGAATTTCTGTGGAATGCTTGTAAGTAGATTAAGGCACTTTCAAAGGAAAGTGATTTTCTCTGAGAGGACAGCATTTAGAAAGTGAAACAACACTCCATTCACTTCGCACAGTGAATTGAAGTGTTGGAACAGACTACTTCTCTTTCAGAGAAACAGATATGAGTTTTTTGTGAATGCTTGTAAGTAGCTTAAGGCATTTTCAAAGGAAAGTGATTTTCTCTGAAAGGACAGCATTTAGAAAGTGAAGCAACACTCCATTCACTTCGCACAATGAATTTAAGTGTTAAAACAGACTGCTTCTCTTTCAGAGAAACGCATGTGAATTTCTGTGGAATGCTTGTAAGTAGCTTAAGGCACTTTTAAAGGAAAGTGATTTTCTCTGAAAGGACAGCATTTAGAAAGTGAAACAACACTCCATTCACTTCGCACAGTGAATTGAAGTGTTGGAACAGACTACTTCTCTTTCAGAGAAACAGATATGAGTTTTTTGTGAATGCTTGTAAGTAGCTTAAGGCACTTTCAAAGGAAAGTGATTTTCTCTGAAAGACAGCATTTAGAAAGTGAAGCTACACTCCATTCACTTCGCACAGTGAATTGAAGTGTTGGAACAGACAGCTTCTCTTTCATAGAAACGCATTTGAGTTTTTTGTGAATGTGTGTAAGTAGCTTAAGGCACTTTCAAAAGAAAGTGATTTTCTCTGAAAGGACAGCATTTAGAAAGTGAAGCAACACTCCATTCACTATGCACAGTGAATTGAAGTGTTGGAACAGACTGCTTCTCTTTCAGAAAAATGCATGTGAGTTTCTTGTGAATGCTTGTAAGTAGCTTTAGGCATTTTCAAAGGAAAGTGATTTTCTCTGAAAGGACAGCATTTAGAAAGTGAAGCAACACTCCATTCACTTCGCACAGTGAATTGAAGTGTTGGAACAGACTGCTTCTCTTTCAGTGAAATGCATGTGAATTTCTGTTGAATGCTTGTAAGTAGCTTAAGGCACTTTCAAAGAAAAGTGATTTTCTCTGAAAGGACAGCATTTAGAAAGTGAAACCACACTCCATTCACTTCGCACAGTGAAATGAAGTGTTGGAACAGACTACTTCTCTTTCACGAAACAGATATGAGTTTTTTGTGAATGCTTGTAAGTAGCTTAAGGCATTTTCAAAGGAAAGTGATTTTCTCTGAAAGGACAGCATTTAGAAAGTGAAGCAACACTCCATTCACTTCGCACAGTGAATTGAAGTGTTGGAACAGACTGCTTCTCTTTCAGAGAAACGCATGTGAATTTCTGTGGAATGCTTGTAAGTAGCTTAAGGCACTTTCAAAGGAAAGTGATTTTCTCTGAAAGGACAGCATTTAGAAAGTGAAACAACACTCCATTCACTTCGCACAGTGAATTGAAGTGTTGGAACAGACTACTTCTCTTTCAGAGAAACAGATATGAGTTTTTTGTGAATGCTTGTAAGTAGCTTAAGGCACTTTCAAAGGAAAGTGATATTCTCTGACAGGACAGCATTTAGAAAGTGAAATAACACTCCATTCACTTCGCACAGTGAGTTGAAGTGTTGGAACAGACAGCTTCTCTTTCATAGAAACACATTTGAGTTTCCTGTGAATGTGCGTAAGTAGCTTAAGGCACTTTCAAAGGAAAGTGATTTTCTCTGACAAGACAGCATTTAGAAAGTGAAATAACACTCCATTCACTTCTCAGAGTGAATTGAAGTGTTGGAACAGACTGCTTCTCTTTCAGAAAAATGCATGTGAGTTTCTTGTGAATGCTTGTAAGTAGCTTAAGGCACTCTTAAAGGAAAGTGATTTTCTCTGACAGGACAGCATTTAGAAAGTGAAACAACACTCCATTCACTGCGCACAGTAAATTGAAGTGTTGTAACAGACTACTTCTCTTTCAGAAAAACAGATATGAGTTTTTTGTGAATGCTTGTAAGTAGCTTAAGGCACTTTCAAAGGAAAGTGATTTTCTCTGAAAGACAGCCTTTAGAAAGTGAAGCAACACTCCATTCACTTCGCACAGTGAATTGAAGTGTTGGAACAGACTACTTCTCTTTCAGAGAAACAGATATGAGTTTTTTGTGAATGCTTGTAAGTAGATTAAGGCACTTTCAAAGGAAAGTGATTTTCTCTGAAAGACAGCATTTAGAAAGTGAAGCAACACTCCATTCACTTCGCACAGTGAATTGAAGTGTTGGAACAGACTACTTCTCTTTCATAGAAACGCATTTGAGTGTCCTGTGAATGTGTGTAAGTAGCTTAAGGCACTTTCAAAGGAAAGTGATTTTCTCTGAAAGGACAGCATTTAGAAAGTGAAGCAACACTCCATTCACTACGCACAGTGAATTGAAGTGTTGGAACAGACTGCTTCTCTTTCAGAAAAATGCATGTGAGTTTCTTGTGAATGCTTGTAAGTAGCTTAAGGCACTTTCAAAGGAAAGTGATTTTCTCTGAAAGGACAGCATTTAGAAAGTGAAGCAACACTCCATTCTCTTCGCACAGTGAATTGAGCTGTTGGAACAGACTGCTTCTTTTTCAGAGAAACACATGTGAATTTCTATTGAATGCTTGTAAGTAGCTTAAGGTACTTTCAAAGGAAAGTGATTTTCTCTGAAAGGACAGCATTTAGAAAGTGAAGCAACAGTCCATTCACTACGCACAGTGAATTGAAGTGTTGGAACAGACTGCTTCTCTTTCAGAAAAATGCATGTGAGTTTCTTGTGAAAGCTTGTAAGTAGCTTAAGGCACTTTCAAAGGAAAGTGATTTTCTCTGAAAGGACAGCATTTAGAAAGTGAAGCAACACTCCATTCACTTTGCACATTGAATTGAAGTGTTGTAACAGACTGCTTCTTTTACAGAGAAACGCATGTGAATTTCTGTGGAATGCTTGTAAGTAGCTTAAGGCACTTTCAAAGGAAAGTGATTTTCTCTGAAAGGACAGCATTTAGGAAGTGAAACCACACTCCATTCACTTCGCACAGTGAATTGAAGTGTTGGAACAGACTACTTCTCTTTCACGAAACAGATATGAGTTTTTTGTGAATGCTTGTAAGTAGCTTAAGGCATTTTCAAAGGAAAGTGATTTTCTCTGAAAGGACAGCATTTAGAAAGTGAAGCAACACTCCATTCACTTCGCACAGTGAATTGAAGTGTTGGAACAGACTGCTTCTCTTTCAGAGAAACGCAGGTGAATTTCTGTGGAATGCTTGTAAGTAGCTTAAGGCACTTTCAAAGGAAAGTGATTTTCTCTGAAAGGACAGCATTTAGAAAGTGAAACAACACTCCATTCACTTCGCACAGTGAATTGAAGTGTTGGAACAGACTACTTCTCTTTCAGAGAAACAGATATGAGTTTTTCGTGAATGCTTGTAAGTAGCTTAAGGCACTTTCAAAGGAAAGTGATTTTCTCTGAAAGACAGCATTTAGAAAGTGAAGCTACACTCCATTCACTTCCCACAGTGAATTGAAGTGTTGGAACAGACAGCTTCTCTTTCATAGAAACGCATTTGAGTTTCCTGTGAATGTGTGTAAGTAGCTTAAGGCACTTTCAAAAGAAAGTGATTTTCTCTGAAAGGACAGCATTTAGAAAGTGAAGCAACACTCCATTCACTACGCACAGTGAATTGAAGTGTTGGAACAGACAGCTTCTCTTTCAGAAAAATGCATGTGAGTTTCTTGTGAATGCTTGTAAGTAGCTTAAGGCATTTTCAAAGGAAAGTGATTTTCTCTGAAAGGACAGCATTTAGAAAGTGAAGCAACACTCCATTCACTTCTCAGAGTGAATTGAAGTGTTGGAACAGACTGCTTCTCTTTCAGAGAAACGCATGTGAATTTCTGTGGAATGCTTGTAAGTAGCTTAAGGCACTTTCAAAGGAAAGTGATTTTCTCTGAGAGGACAGCATTTAGAAAGTGAAACAACACTCCATTCACTTCGCACAGTAAATTGAAGTGTTGGAACAGACTACTTCTCTTTCAGAGAAACAGATATGAGTTTTTTGTGAATGCTTGTAAGTAGCTTAAGGCACTTTCAAAGGAAAGTGATTTTCTCTGAAAGACAGCATTTAGAAAGTGAAGCAACACTCCACTCACTTCGCACAGTGAATTGAAGTGTTGGAACAGACTACTTCTCTTTCATAGAAACGCATTTGAGTTTCCTGTGAATGTGTGTAAGTAGCTTAAGGCACTTTCAAAGGAAAGTGATTTTCTCTGAAAGAACAGCATTTAGAAAGTGAAGCAACACTCCATTCACTACGCACAGTGAATTGAAGTGTTGGAACAGACAGCTTCTCTTTCAGAAAAATGCATGTGAGTTTCTTGTGAATGCTTGTAAGTAGCTTAAGGCATTTTCAAAGGAAAGTGATTTTCTCTGAAAGGACAGCATTTAGAAAGTGAAGCAACACTCCATTCACTTCTCAGAGTGAATTGAAGTGTTGGAACAGACTGCTTCTCTTTCAGAGAAACGCATGTGAATTTCTGTGGAATGATTGTAAGTAGCTTAAGGCACTTTCAAAGGAAAGTGATTTTCTCTGAGAGGACAGCATTTAGAAAGTGAAACAACACTCCATTCACTTCGCACAGTAAATTGAAGTGTTGGAACAGACTACTTCTCTTTCAGAGAAACAGATATGAGTTTTTTGTGAATGCTTGTAAGTAGCTTAAGGCACTTTCAAAGGAAAGTGATTTTCTCTGAAAGACAGCATTTAGAAAGTGAAGCAACACTCCATTCACTTCGCACAGTGAATTGAAGTGTTGGAACAGACTGCTTCTCTTTCAGAAAAATGCATATGAGTTTCTTGTGAATGCTTGTAAGTAGCTAAGGCATTTTCAAAGGAAAGTGATTTTCTCTGAAAGGACAGCATTTAGAAAGTGAAGCAACACTCCATTCACTTCGCACAGTGAATTGAAGTGTTGGAACAGACTGCTTCTCTTTCAGTGAAATGCATGTGAATTTCTGTTGAATGCTTGTAAGTAGCTTAAGGCACTTTCAAAGGAAAGTGATTTTCTCTGAAAGGAGAGCATTTAGAATGTGAAACCACACTCCATTCACTTCGCACAGTGAATTGAATTGTTGGAACAGACTACTTCTCTTTCACGAAACAGATATGAGTTTTTTGTGAATGCTTGTAAGTAGCTTAAGGCAGTTTCAAAGGAAAGTGATTTTCTCTGAAAGGACAGCATTTAGAAAGTGAAGCAACACTCCATTCACTTCGCACAATGAATTGAAGTGTTGGAACAGACTGCTTCTCTTTCAGAGAAACGCATGTGAATTTCTGTGGAATGCTTGTAAGTAGCTTAAGGCACTTTTAAAGGAAAGTGATTTTCTCTGAAAGGACAGCATTTAGAAAGTGAAGCAACACTCCATTCACTTCGCACAGTGAATTGAAGTGTTGGAACAGACAGCTTCTCTTTCATTGAAACGCATTTGAGTTTCCTGTGAATGTGTGTAAGTAGCTTAAGGCACTTTCAAAGGAAAGTGATTTTCTCTGAAAGGACAGCATTTAGAAAGTGAAGCAACACTCCATTCACTACGCACAGTGAATTGAAGTGTTGGAACAGACTGCTTCTCTTTCAGAGTAACAGATATGAATTTTTTGTGAATGCTTGTAAGTAGCTTAAGGCACTTTCAAAGGAAAGTGATTTTCTCTGACCGGACAGTATTTAGAAAGTGAAATAACACTCCATTCACTTCGCACAGTGAATTGAAGTGTTGGAACAGACAGCTTCTCTTTCAGAGAAACAGATATGAGTTTTTTGTGAATGCTTGTAAGTAGCTTAAGGCACTTTCAAAGGAAAGTGATTTTCTCTGAAAGGACAGCATTTAGAAAGTGAAATAACACTCCATTCACTTCTCAGAGTGAATTGAAATGTTGGAACAGACTGCTTCTCTTTCAGAGAAACGCATGTGAATTTCTGTGGAATGCTTGTAAGTAGATTAAGGCACTTTCAAAGGAAAGTGATTTTCTCTGAGAGGACAGCATTTAGAAAGTGAAACAACACTCCATTCACTTCGCACAGTGAATTGAAGTGTTGGAACAGACTACTTCTCTTTCAGAGAAACAGATATGAGTTTTTTGTGAATGCTTGTAAGTAGCTTAAGGCATTTTCAAAGGAAAGTGATTTTCTCTGAAAGGACAGCATTTAGAAAGTGAAGCAACACTCCATTCACTTCGCACAATGAATTTAAGTGTTAAAACAGACTGCTTCTCTTTCAGAGAAACGCATGTGAATTTCTGTGGAATGCTTGTAAGTAGCTTAAGGCACTTTTAAAGGAAAGTGATTTTCTCTGAAAGGACAGCATTTAGAAAGTGAAACAACACTCCATTCACTTCGCACAGTGAATTGAAGTGTTGGAACAGACTACTTCTCTTTCAGAGAAACAGATATGAGTTTTTTGTGAATGCTTGTAAGTAGCTTAAGGCACTTTCAAAGGAAAGTGATTTTCTCTGAAAGACAGCATTTAGAAAGTGAAGCTACACTCCATTCACTTCGCACAGTGAATTGAAGTGTTGGAACAGACAGCTTCTCTTTCATAGAAACGCATTTGAGTTTTTTGTGAATGTGTGTAAGTAGCTTAAGGCACTTTCAAAAGAAAGTGATTTTCTCTGAAAGGACAGCATTTAGAAAGTGAAGCAACACTCCATTCACTATGCACAGTGAATTGAAGTGTTGGAACAGACTGCTTCTCTTTCAGAAAAATGCATGTGAGTTTCTTGTGAATGCTTGTAAGTAGCTTTAGGCATTTTCAAAGGAAAGTGATTTTCTCTGAAAGGACAGCATTTAGAAAGTGAAGCAACACTCCATTCACTTCGCACAGTGAATTGAAGTGTTGGAACAGACTGCTTCTCTTTCAGTGAAATGCATGTGAATTTCTGTTGAATGCTTGTAAGTAGCTTAAGGCACTTTCAAAGAAAAGTGATTTTCTCTGAAAGGACAGCATTTAGAAAGTGAAACCACACTCCATTCACTTCGCACAGTGAAATGAAGTGTTGGAACAGACTACTTCTCTTTCACGAAACAGATATGAGTTTTTTGTGAATGCTTGTAAGTAGCTTAAGGCATTTTCAAAGGAAAGTGATTTTCTCTGAAAGGACAGCATTTAGAAAGTGAAGCAACACTCCATTCACTTCGCACAGTGAATTGAAGTGTTGGAACAGACTGCTTCTCTTTCAGAGAAACGCATGTGAATTTCTGTGGAATGCTTGTAAGTAGCTTAAGGCACTTTCAAAGGAAAGTGATTTTCTCTGAAAGGACAGCATTTAGAAAGTGAAACAACACTCCATTCACTTCGCACAGTGAATTGAAGTGTTGGAACAGACTACTTCTCTTTCAGAGAAACAGATATGAGTTTTTTGTGAATGCTTGTAAGTAGCTTAAGGCACTTTCAAAGGAAAGTGATATTCTCTGACAGGACAGCATTTAGAAAGTGAAATAACACTCCATTCACTTCGCACAGTGAGTTGAAGTGTTGGAACAGACAGCTTCTCTTTCATAGAAACACATTTGAGTTTCCTGTGAATGTGCGTAAGTAGCTTAAGGCACTTTCAAAGGAAAGTGATTTTCTCTGACAAGACAGCATTTAGAAAGTGAAATAACACTCCATTCACTTCTCAGAGTGAATTGAAGTGTTGGAACAGACTGCTTCTCTTTCAGAAAAATGCATGTGAGTTTCTTGTGAATGCTTGTAAGTAGCTTAAGGCACTCTTAAAGGAAAGTGATTTTCTCTGACAGGACAGCATTTAGAAAGTGAAACAACACTCCATTCACTGCGCACAGTAAATTGAAGTGTTGTAACAGACTACTTCTCTTTCAGAAAAACAGATATGAGTTTTTTGTGAATGCTTGTAAGTAGCTTAAGGCACTTTCAAAGGAAAGTGATTTTCTCTGAAAGACAGCCTTTAGAAAGTGAAGCAACACTCCATTCACTTCGCACAGTGAATTGAAGTGTTGGAACAGACTACTTCTCTTTCAGAGAAACAGATATGAGTTTTTTGTGAATGCTTGTAAGTAGATTAAGGCACTTTCAAAGGAAAGTGATTTTCTCTGAAAGACAGCATTTAGAAAGTGAAGCAACACTCCATTCACTTCGCACAGTGAATTGAAGTGTTGGAACAGACTACTTCTCTTTCATAGAAACGCATTTGAGTGTCCTGTGAATGTGTGTAAGTAGCTTAAGGCACTTTCAAAGGAAAGTGATTTTCTCTGAAAGGACAGCATTTAGAAAGTGAAGCAACACTCCATTCACTACGCACAGTGAATTGAAGTGTTGGAACAGACTGCTTCTCTTTCAGAAAAATGCATGTGAGTTTCTTGTGAATGCTTGTAAGTAGCTTAAGGCACTTTCAAAGGAAAGTGATTTTCTCTGAAAGGACAGCATTTAGAAAGTGAAGCAACACTCCATTCTCTTCGCACAGTGAATTGAGCTGTTGGAACAGACTGCTTCTTTTTCAGAGAAACACATGTGAATTTCTATTGAATGCTTGTAAGTAGCTTAAGGTACTTTCAAAGGAAAGTGATTTTCTCTGAAAGGACAGCATTTAGAAAGTGAAGCAACAGTCCATTCACTACGCACAGTGAATTGAAGTGTTGGAACAGACTGCTTCTCTTTCAGAAAAATGCATGTGAGTTTCTTGTGAAAGCTTGTAAGTAGCTTAAGGCACTTTCAAAGGAAAGTGATTTTCTCTGAAAGGACAGCATTTAGAAAGTGAAGCAACACTCCATTCACTTTGCACATTGAATTGAAGTGTTGTAACAGACTGCTTCTTTTACAGAGAAACGCATGTGAATTTCTGTGGAATGCTTGTAAGTAGCTTAAGGCACTTTCAAAGGAAAGTGATTTTCTCTGAAAGGACAGCATTTAGGAAGTGAAACCACACTCCATTCACTTCGCACAGTGAATTGAAGTGTTGGAACAGACTACTTCTCTTTCACGAAACAGATATGAGTTTTTTGTGAATGCTTGTAAGTAGCTTAAGGCATTTTCAAAGGAAAGTGATTTTCTCTGAAAGGACAGCATTTAGAAAGTGAAGCAACACTCCATTCACTTCGCACAGTGAATTGAAGTGTTGGAACAGACTGCTTCTCTTTCAGAGAAACGCAGGTGAATTTCTGTGGAATGCTTGTAAGTAGCTTAAGGCACTTTCAAAGGAAAGTGATTTTCTCTGAAAGGACAGCATTTAGAAAGTGAAACAACACTCCATTCACTTCGCACAGTGAATTGAAGTGTTGGAACAGACTACTTCTCTTTCAGAGAAACAGATATGAGTTTTTCGTGAATGCTTGTAAGTAGCTTAAGGCACTTTCAAAGGAAAGTGATTTTCTCTGAAAGACAGCATTTAGAAAGTGAAGCTACACTCCATTCACTTCCCACAGTGAATTGAAGTGTTGGAACAGACAGCTTCTCTTTCATAGAAACGCATTTGAGTTTCCTGTGAATGTGTGTAAGTAGCTTAAGGCACTTTCAAAAGAAAGTGATTTTCTCTGAAAGGACAGCATTTAGAAAGTGAAGCAACACTCCATTCACTACGCACAGTGAATTGAAGTGTTGGAACAGACAGCTTCTCTTTCAGAAAAATGCATGTGAGTTTCTTGTGAATGCTTGTAAGTAGCTTAAGGCATTTTCAAAGGAAAGTGATTTTCTCTGAAAGGACAGCATTTAGAAAGTGAAGCAACACTCCATTCACTTCTCAGAGTGAATTGAAGTGTTGGAACAGACTGCTTCTCTTTCAGAGAAACGCATGTGAATTTCTGTGGAATGCTTGTAAGTAGCTTAAGGCACTTTCAAAGGAAAGTGATTTTCTCTGAGAGGACAGCATTTAGAAAGTGAAACAACACTCCATTCACTTCGCACAGTAAATTGAAGTGTTGGAACAGACTACTTCTCTTTCAGAGAAACAGATATGAGTTTTTTGTGAATGCTTGTAAGTAGCTTAAGGCACTTTCAAAGGAAAGTGATTTTCTCTGAAAGACAGCATTTAGAAAGTGAAGCAACACTCCACTCACTTCGCACAGTGAATTGAAGTGTTGGAACAGACTACTTCTCTTTCATAGAAACGCATTTGAGTTTCCTGTGAATGTGTGTAAGTAGCTTAAGGCACTTTCAAAGGAAAGTGATTTTCTCTGAAAGAACAGCATTTAGAAAGTGAAGCAACACTCCATTCACTACGCACAGTGAATTGAAGTGTTGGAACAGACAGCTTCTCTTTCAGAAAAATGCATGTGAGTTTCTTGTGAATGCTTGTAAGTAGCTTAAGGCATTTTCAAAGGAAAGTGATTTTCTCTGAAAGGACAGCATTTAGAAAGTGAAGCAACACTCCATTCACTTCTCAGAGTGAATTGAAGTGTTGGAACAGACTGCTTCTCTTTCAGAGAAACGCATGTGAATTTCTGTGGAATGATTGTAAGTAGCTTAAGGCACTTTCAAAGGAAAGTGATTTTCTCTGAGAGGACAGCATTTAGAAAGTGAAACAACACTCCATTCACTTCGCACAGTAAATTGAAGTGTTGGAACAGACTACTTCTCTTTCAGAGAAACAGATATGAGTTTTTTGTGAATGCTTGTAAGTAGCTTAAGGCACTTTCAAAGGAAAGTGATTTTCTCTGAAAGACAGCATTTAGAAAGTGAAGCAACACTCCATTCACTTCGCACAGTGAATTGAAGTGTTGGAACAGACTACTTCTCTTTCATAGAAACGCATTTGAGTTTCCTGTGAATGTGTGTAAGTAGCTTAAGGCACTTTCAAAGGAAAGTGATTTTCTCTGAAAGAACAGCATTTAGAAAGTGAAGCAACACTCCATTCACTACGCACAGTGAATTGAAGTGTTGGAACAGACTGCTTCTCTTTCAGAAAAATGCATGTGAGTTTCTTGTGAATGCTTGTAAGTAGCTTAAGGCACTTTCAAAGGAAAGTGATTTTCTCTGAAAGACAGCATTTAGAAAGTGAAGCTACACTCCATTCACTTCCCACAGTGAATTGAAGTGTTGGAACAGACAGCTTCTCTTTCATATAAACGCATTTGAGTTTCCTGTGAATGTGTGTAAGTAGCTTAAGGCACTTTCAAAAGAAAGTGATTTTCTCTGAAAGGACAGCATTTAGAAAGTGAAGCAACACTCCATTCACTACGCACAGTGAATTGAAGTGTTGGAACAGACTACTTCTCTTTCAGAAAAATGCATATGAGTTTCTTGTGAATGCTTGTAAGTAGCTAAGGCATTTTCAAAGGAAAGTGATTTTCTCTGAAAGGACATCATTTAGAAAGTGAAGCAACACTCCATTCACTTCGCACAGTGAATTGAAGTGGTGGAACAGACAGCTTCACTTTCAGAGAAACGCATGTGAATTTCTGTGGAATGCTTGTAAGTAGCTTAAGGCACTTTCAAAGGAAAGTGATTTTCTCTGAAAGGACAGCATTTAGAAAGTGAAACAACACTCCATTCACTTCGCACAGTGAATTGAAGTGTTGGAACAGACTACTTCTCTTTCAGGAAACAGATATGTGTTTTTTGTGAATGCTTGTAAGTAGCTTAAGGCACTTTCAAAGGAAAGTGATTTTCTCTGAAAGACAGCATTTAGAAAGTGAAGCAACACTCCATTCACTTCGCACAGTGAATTGAAGTGTTGGAACAGACTGCTTCTCTTTCAGAGAAACGCATGTGAATTTCTATTGAATGCTTGTAAGTAGCTTAAGGCACTTTCATAGGAAAGTGATTTTCTCTGAAAGGACAGCATTTAGAAAGTGAAGCAACACTCCATTCACTACGCACAGTGAATTGAAGTGTTGGAACAGACTGCTTCTCTTTCAGAAAAATGCATGTGAGTTTCTTGTGAATGCTTGTAAGTAGCTTAAGGCACTTTCAAAGGAAAGTGATTTTCTCTGAAAGGACAGCATTTAGAAAGTGAAGCAACACTCCATTCACTTTGCATATTGAATTGAAGTGTTGTAACAGACTGCTTCTTTTTCAGAGAAACGCATGTGAATTTCTGTGGAATGCTTGTAAGTAGCTTAAGGCACTTTCAAAGGAAAGTGATTTTCTCTGAAAGGACAGCATTTAGGAAGTGAAACCACACTCCATTCACTTCGCACAGTGAATTGAAGTGTTGGAACAGACTACTTCTCTTTCACGAAACAGATATGAGTTTTTTGTGAATGCTTGTAAGTAGCTTAAGGCATTTTCAAAGGAAAGTGATTTTCTCTGAAAGGACAGCATTTAGAAAGTGAAGCAACACTCCATTCACTTCGCACAGTGAATTGAAGTGTTGGAACAGACTGCTTCTCTTTCAGAGAAATGCATGTGAATTTCTGTGGAATGCTTGTAAGTAGCTTAAGGCACTTTCAAAGGAAAGTGATTTTCTCTGAAAGGACAGCATTTAGAAAGTGAAACAACACTCCATTCACTTCGCACAGTGAATTGAAGTGTTGGAAAAGACTACTTCTCTTTCAGAGAAACAGATATGAGTTTTTTGTTAATGCTTGTAAGTAGCTTAAGGCACTTTCAAAGGAAAGTGATTTTCTCTGAAAGACAGCATTTAGAAAGTGAAGCTACACTCCATTCACTTCCCACAGTGAATTGAAGTGTTGGAACAGACAGCTTCTCTTTCATAGAAACGCATTTGAGTTTCCTGTGAATGTGTGTAAGTAGCTTAAGGCACTTTCAAAAGAAAGTGATTTTCTCTGAAAGGACAGCATTTAGAAAGTGAAGCAACACTCCATTCACTACGCACAGTGAATTGAAGTGTTGGAACAGACTACTTCTCTTTCAGAAAAATGCATGTCAGTTTCTTGTGAATGCTTGTAAGTAGCTTAAGGCATTTTCAAAGGAAAGTAATTTTCTCTGACAGGACAGCATTTAGAAAGTGAAACAACACTCCATTCACTTCGCAGAGTGAATTGAAGTGTTGTAACAGACTGCTTCTTTTTCAGAGAAACGCATGTGAATTTCTGTGGAATGCTTGTAAGTAGCTTAAAGCAATTTCAAAGGAAAGTGATTTTCTCTGAGAGGACAGCATTTAGAAAGTGAAACAACACTCCATTCACTTCGCACAGTGAACTGAAGTGTTGGAACAGACTACTTCTCTTTCAGAAAAACAGATATGAGTTTTTTGTGAATGCTTGTAAGTAGCTTAAGGCACTTTCAAAGGAAAGTGATTTTCTCTGAAAGACAGCCTTTAGAAAGTGAAGCAACACTCCATTCACTTCGCACAGTGAATTGAAGTGTTGGAACAGACAGCTTCTCTGTCATTGAAACGCATTTGAGTTTCCTGTGAATGTGTGTAAGTAGCTTAAGGCACTTTCAAAGGAAAGTGATTTTCTCTGAAAGGACAGCATTTAGAAAGTGAAGCAACACTCCATTCACTACGCACAGTGAATTGAAGTGTTGGAACAGACTGCTTCTCTTTCAGAAAAATGCATGTGAGTTTCTTGTGAATGCTTGTAAGTAGCTTAAGGCACTTTCAAAGGAAAGTGATTTTCTCTGAAAGGACAGCATTTAGAAAGTGAAGCAACACTCCATTCACTTCGCACAGTGAATTAAACTGTTGGAACAGACTGCTTCTTTTTCAGAGAAACACATGTGAATTTCTATTGAATGCTTGTAAGTAGCTTAAGGTACTTTGAAAGGAAAGTGATTTTCTCTGAAAGGACAGCATTTAGAAAGTGAAACCACACTCCATTCACTTCGCACAGTGAATTGAAGTGTTGAAACAGACTACTTCTCTTTCACGAAACAGATATGAGTTTTTTGTGAATGCTTGTAAGTAGCTTAAGGCATTTTCAAAGGAAAGTGATTTTCTCTGAAAGGACAGCATTTAGAAAGTGAAGCAACACTCCATTCACTTCGAACATTGAATTGAAGTGTTGGAACAGACTGCTTCTCTTTCAGAGAAACGCATGTGAATTTCTGTGGAATGCTTGTAAGTAGCTTAAGGCACTTTCAAAGGAAAGTGATTTTCTCTGAAAGGACAGCATTTAGAAAGTGAAACAACACTCCATTCACTTCGCATAGTGAATTGAAGTGTTGGAACAGACTACTTCTCTTTCAGAGAAACAGATATGAATTTTTTGTGAATGCTTGTAAGTAGCTTAAGGCACTTTCAAAGGAAAGTGATTTTCTCTGACAGGACAGTATTTAGAAAGTGAAATAACACTCCATTCACTTCGCACAGTGAATTGAAGTGTTGGAATAGATAGCTTCTCTTTCACAGAAACACATTTGAGTTTCCTGTGAATGTGTGTAAGTAGCTTAAGGCACTTTCAAAGGAAAGTGATTTTCTCTGACAGGACAGCATTTAGAAAGTGAAATAACACTCCATTCACTTCTCAGAGTGAATTGAAGTGTTGGAACAGACTGCTTCTCTTTCAGAGAAACGCATGTGAATTTCTGTGGAATGCTTGTAAGTAGATTAAGGCACTTTCAAAGGAAAGTGATTTTCTCTGAGAGGACAGCATTTAGAAAGTGAAACAACACTCCATTCACTTCGCACAGTGAATTGAAGTGTTGGAACAGACTACTTCTCTTTCAGAGAAACATATATGAGTTTTTTGTGAATGCTTGTAAGTAGCTTAAGGCACTTTCAAAGGAAAGTGATTTTCTCTGAAAGGACAGCATTTAGAAAGTGAAGCAACACTCCATTCACTACGCACGGTGAATTGAAGTGTTGGAACAGACTGCTTCTCTTTCAGAAAAATGCATGTGAGTTTCTTGTGAATGCTTGTAAGTAGCTTAAGGCACTTTCAAAGGAAAGTGATTTTCTCTGAAAGGACAGCATTTAGAAAGTGAAGCAACACTCCATTCACTTCGCACAGTGAATTGAACTGTTGGAACAGACTGCTTCTTTTTCAGAGAAACACATGTGAATTTCTATTGAATGCTTGTAAGTAGCTTAAGGTACTTTCAAAGGAAAGTGATTTTCTCTGAAAGGACAGCATTTAGAAAGCGAAACCACACTCCATTCACTTCGCACAGTGAATTGAAGTGTTGGAACAGACTGCTTCTCTTTCAGTGATATGCATGTGAATTTCTGTGGAATGCTTGTAAGTAGCTTAAGGCACTTTCAAAGGAAAGTGATTTTCACTGAAAGGACAGCATTTAGAAAGTGAAGCAACACTCCATTCACTACGCACAGTGAATTGAAGTGTTGGAACAGACTGCTTCTCTTTCAGAAAAATGCATGTGAGTTTCTTGTGAATGCTTGTAAGTAGCTTAAGGCACTTTCAAAGGAAAGTGTTTTTCTCTGAGAGGACAGCATTTAGAAAGTGAAGCAACACTCCATTCACTTCGCACAGTGAATTGAAGTGTTGGAACAGACTGCTTCTTTTTCAGAGAAACGCATGTGAATTTCTGTGGAATGCTTGTAAGTAGCTTAAGGCACTTTCAAAGGAAAGTGATTTTCTCTGAAAGGACAGCATTTAGAAAGTGAAGCAACACTCCATTCACTTCGCACAGTGAATTGAAGTGTTGGAGCAGACTGCTTCTCTTTCAGTGAAACGCATGTTAATTTCTGTTGAATGCTTGTTAGTAGCTTAAAGCAGTTTCAAAGGAAAGTGATTTTCTCTGACAGGACAGCATTTAGAAAGTGAAGCAACACTCCATTCACTTCGCACAGTGAATTGAAGTGTTGGAACAGACAGCTTCTCATTCATAGAAACGCATTTGAGTTTCCTGTGAATGTGTGTAAGTAGCTTAAGGCACTTTCAAAGGAAAGTGATTTTCTCTGAAAGGACATCATTTAGAAAGTGAAGCAACACTCCATTCACTTCGCACAGTGAATTGAAGTGGTGGAACAGACAGCTTCACTTTCAGAGAAACGCATGTGAATTTCTGTGGAATGCTTGTAAGTAGCTTAAGGCACTTTCAAAGGAAAGTGATTTTCTCTGAAAGGACAGCATTTAGAAAGTGAAACCACACTCCATTCACTTCGCACAGTGAATTGAAGTGTTGAAACAGACTACTTCTCTTTCACGAAACAGATATGAGTTTTTTGTGAATGCTTGTAAGTAGCTTAAGGCATTTTCAAAGGAAAGTGATTTTCTCTGAAAGGACAGTATTTAGAAAGTGAAGCAACACTCCATTCACTTCGAACATTGAATTGAAGTGTTGGAACAGACTGCTTCTCTTTCAGAGAAACGCATGTGAATTTCTGTGGAATGCTTGTAAGTAGCTTAAGGCACTTTCAAAGGAAAGTGATTTTCTCTGAAAGGACAGCATTTAGAAAGTGAAACAACACTCCATTCACTTCGCACAGTGAATTGAAGTGTTGGAACAGACTACTTCTCTTTCAGAGAAACAGATATGAATTTTTTGTGAATGCTTGTAAGTAGCTTAAGGCACTTTCAAAGGAAAGTGATTTTCTCTGACAGGACAGTATTTAGAAAGTGAAATAACACTCCATTCACTTCGCACAGTGAATTGAAGTGTTGGAACAGACAGCTTCTCTTTCACAGAAACACATTTGAGTTTCCTGTGAATGTGTGTAAGTAGCTTAAGGCACTTTCAAAGGAAAGTGATTTTCTCTGACAGGACAGCATTTAGAAAGTGAAATAACACTCCATTCACTTCTCAGAGTGAATTGAAGTGTTGGAACAGACTGCTTCTCTTTCAGAGAAACGCATGTGAATTTCTGTGGAATGCTTGTAAGTAGCTTAAGGCACTTTCAAAGGAAAGTGATTTTCTCTGAGAGGACAGCATTTAGAAAGTGAAACAACACTCCATTCACTTCGCACAGTAAATTGAAGTGTTGGAACAGACTACTTCTCTTTCAGAGAAACTGATATGAGTTTTTTGTGAATGCTTGTAAGTAGCTTAAGGCACTTTCAAAGGAAAGTGATTTTCTCTGAAAAACAGCATTTAGAAAGTGAAACAACACTCCATTCACTTCGCACAGTGAATTGAAGTGTTGGAACAGACTACTTCTCTTTCATAGAAACGCATTTGAGTTTCCTGTGAATGTGTGTAAGTAGCTTAAGGCACTTTCAAAGGAAAGTGATTTTCTCTGAAAGGACAGCATTTAGAAAGTGAAGCAACACTCCATTCACTACGCACAGTGAATTGAAGTGTTGGAACAGACTGCTTCTCTTTCAGAAAAATGCATGTGAGTTTCTTGTGAATGCTTGTAAGTAGCTTAAGGCACTTTCAAAGGAAAGTGATTTTCTCTGAAAGACAGCATTTAGAAAGTGAAGCTACACTCCATTCACTTCCCACAGTGAATTGAAGTGTTGGAAAAGACAGCTTCTCTTTCATATAAACGCATTTGTGTTTCCTGTGAATGTGTGTAAGTAGCTTAAGGCACTTTCAAAAGAAAGTGATTTTCTCTGAAAGGACAGCATTTAGAAAGTGAAGCAACACTCCATTCACTTCGCACAGTGAATTGAAGTGTTGGAACAGACTGCTTCTCTTTCAGAAAAATGCATGTGAGTTTCTTGTGAATGCTTGTAAGTAGCTTAAGGCTCTTTCAAAGGAAAGTGATTTTCTCTGAAAGGACAGCATTTAGAAAGTGAAGCAACACTCCATTCACTTCGCACAGTGAATTGAAGTGTTGGAACAGACTGCTTCTTTTTCAGAGAAACACATGTGAATTTCTATTGAATGCTTGTAAGTAGCTTAAGGTACTTTCAAAGGAAAGTGATTTTCTCTGAAAGGACAGCATTTAGAAAGCGAAACCACACTCCATTCACTTCGCACATTGAATTGAAGTGTTGGAACAGACTACTTCTCATTCACGAGACAGATATGAGTTTTTTGTGAATGCTTGTAAGTAGTTTAAGGCATTTTCCAAGGAAAGTGATTTTCTCTGAAATGACAGCATTTAGAAAGTGAAGCAACACTCCATTCACTTCGCACAGTGAATTGAAGTGTTGGAACAGACAGCTTCTCATTCATAGAAACGCATTTGAGTTTCCTGTGAATGTGTGTAAGTAGCTTAAGGCACTTTCAAAGGAAAGTGATTTTCTCTGAAAGGACATCATTTAGAAAGTGAAACAACACTCCATTCACTTCGCACAGTGAATTGAAGTGGTGGAACAGACAGCTTCACTTTCAGAGAAACGCATGTGAATTTCTGTGGAATGCTTGTAAGTAGCTTAAGGCACTTTCAAAGGAAAGTGATTTTCTCTGAAAGGACAGCATTTAGAAAGTGAAACAACACTCCATTCACTTCGCACAGTGAATTGAAGTGTTGGAACAGACTACTTCTCTTTCAGGAAACAGATATGTGTTTTTTGTGAATGCTTGTAAGTAGCTTAAGGCACTTTCAAAGGAAAGTGATTTTCTCTGAAAGACAGCATTTAGAAAGTGAAGCAACACTCCATTCACTTCGCACAGTGAATTGAAGTGTTGGAACAGACTGCTTCTCTTTCAGAGAAACGCATGTGAATTTCTATTGAATGCTTGTAAGTAGCTTAAGGCACTTTCATAGGAAAGTGATTTTCTCTGAAAGGACAGCATTTAGAAAGTGAAGCAACACTCCATTCACTACGCACAGTGAATTGAAGTGTTGGAACAGACTGCTTCTCTTTCAGAAAAATGCATGTGAGTTTCTTGTGAATGCTTGTAAGTAGCTTAAGGCACTTTCAAAGGAAAGTGATTTTCTCTGAAAGGACAGCATTTAGAAAGTGAAGCAACACTCCATTCACTTTGCATATTGAATTGAAGTGTTGTAACAGACTGCTTCTTTTTCAGAGAAACGCATGTGAATTTCTGTGGAATGCTTGTAAGTAGCTTAAGGCACTTTCAAAGGAAAGTGATTTTCTCTGAAAGGACAGCATTTAGGAAGTGAAACCACACTCCATTCACTTCGCACAGTGAATTGAAGTGTTGGAACAGACTACTTCTCTTTCACGAAACAGATATGAGTTTTTTGTGAATGCTTGTAAGTAGCTTAAGGCATTTTCAAAGGAAAGTGATTTTCTCTGAAAGGACAGCATTTAGAAAGTGAAGCAACACTCCATTCACTTCGCACAGTGAATTGAAGTGTTGGAACAGACTGCTTCTCTTTCAGAGAAATGCATGTGAATTTCTGTGGAATGCTTGTAAGTAGCTTAAGGCACTTTCAAAGGAAAGTGATTTTCTCTGAAAGGACAGCATTTAGAAAGTGAAACAACACTCCATTCACTTCGCACAGTGAATTGAAGTGTTGGAAAAGACTACTTCTCTTTCAGAGAAACAGATATGAGTTTTTTGTTAATGCTTGTAAGTAGCTTAAGGCACTTTCAAAGGAAAGTGATTTTCTCTGAAAGACAGCATTTAGAAAGTGAAGCTACACTCCATTCACTTCCCACAGTGAATTGAAGTGTTGGAACAGACAGCTTCTCTTTCATAGAAACGCATTTGAGTTTCCTGTGAATGTGTGTAAGTAGCTTAAGGCACTTTCAAAAGAAAGTGATTTTCTCTGAAAGGACAGCATTTAGAAAGTGAAGGAACACTCCATTCACTACGCACAGTGAATTGAAGTGTTGGAACAGACTACTTCTCTTTCAGAAAAATGCATGTCAGTTTCTTGTGAATGCTTGTAAGTAGCTTAAGGCATTTTCAAAGGAAAGTGATTTTCTCTGACAGGACAGCATTTAGAAAGTGAAACAACACACCATTCACTTCGCAGAGTGAATTGAAGTGTTGTAACAGACTGCTTCTTTTTCAGAGAAACGCATGTGAATTTCTGTGGAATGCTTGTAAGTAGCTTAAAGCAATTTCAAAGGAAAGTGATTTTTTTCTGAGAGGACAGCATTTAGAAAGTGAAACAACACTCCATTCACTTCGCACAGTGAACTGAAGTGTTGGAACAGACTACTTCTCTTTCAGAAAAACAGATATGAGTTTTTTGTGAATGCTTGTAAGTAGCTTAAGGCACTTTCAAAGGAAAGTGATTTTCTCTGAAAGACAGCCTTTAGAAAGTGAAGCAACACTCCATTCACTTCGCACAGTGAATTGAAGTGTTGGAACAGACAGCTTCTCTGTCATTGAAACGCATTTGAGTTTCCTGTGAATGTGTGTAAGTAGCTTAAGGCACTTTCAAAGGAAAGTGATTTTCTCTGAAAGGACAGCATTTAGAAAGTGAAGCAACACTCCATTCACTACGCACAGTGAATTGAAGTGTTGGAACAGACTGCTTCTCTTTCAGAAAAATGCATGTGAGTTTCTTGTGAATGCTTGTAAGTAGCTTAAGGCACTTTCAAAGGAAAGTGATTTTCTCTGAAAGGACAGCATTTAGAAAGTGAAGCAACACTCCATTCACTTCGCACAGTGAATTAAACTGTTGGAACAGACTGCTTCTTTTTCAGAGAAACACATGTGAATTTCTATTGAATGCTTGTAAGTAGCTTAAGGCACTTTCAAAGGAAAGAGATTTTCTCTGAAAGGACAGCATTTTGAAAGTGAAGCAACACTCCATTCACTTCGAACATTGAATTGAAGTGTTGGAACAGACTGCTTCTCTTTCAGAGAAACACATGTGAATTTCTGTGGAATGCTTGTAAGTAGCTTAAGGCACTTTCAAAGGAAAGTGATTTTCTCTGAAAGGACAGCATTTAGAAAGTGAAACAACACTCCATTCACTTCGCACAGTGAATTGAAGTGTTGGAACAGACTACTTCTCTTTCAGAGAAACAGATATGAATTTTTTGTGAATGCTTGTAAGTAGCTTAAGGCACTTTCAAAGGAAAGTGATTTTCTCTGACAGGACAGTATTTAGAAAGTGAAATAACACTCCATTCACTTCGCACAGTGAATTGAAGTGTTGGAATAGATAGCTTCTCTTTCACAGAAACACATTTGAGTTTCCTGTGAATGTGTGTAAGTAGCTTAAGGCACTTTCAAAGGAAAGTGATTTTCTCTGACAGGACAGCATTTAGAAAGTGAAATAACACTCCATTCACTTCTCAGAGTGAATTGAAGTGTTGGAACAGACTGCTTCTCTTTCAGAGAAACGCATGTGAATTTCTGTGGAATGCTTGTAAGTAGATTAAGGCACTTTCAAAGGAAAGTGATTTTCTCTGAGAGGACAGCATTTAGAAAGTGAAACAACACTCCATTCACTTCGCACAGTGAATTGAAGTGTTGGAACAGACTACTTCTCTTTCAGAGAAACAGATATGAGTTTTTTGTGAATGCTTGTAAGTAGCTTAAGGCACTTTCAAAGGAAAGTGATTTTCTCTGAAAGGACAGCATTTAGAAAGTGAAGCAACACTCCATTCACTACGCACGGTGAATTGAAGTGTTGGAACAGACTGCTTCTCTTTCAGAAAAATGCATGTGAGTTTCTTGTGAATGCTTGTAAGTAGCTTAAGGCACTTTCAAAGGAAAGTGATTTTCTCTGAAAGGACAGCATTTAGAAAGTGAAGCAACACTCCATTCACTTCGCACAGTGAATTGAACTGTTGGAACAGACTGCTTCTTTTTCAGAGAAACACATGTGAATTTCTATTGAATGCTTGTAAGTAGCTTAAGGTACTTTCAAAGGAAAGTGATTTTCTCTGAAAGGACAGCATTTAGAAAGCGAAACCACACTCCATTCACTTCGCACAGTGAATTGAAGTGTTGGAACAGACTGCTTCTCTTTCAGTGATATGCATGTGAATTTCTGTGGAATGCTTGTAAGTAGCTTAAGGCACTTTCAAAGGAAAGTGATTTTCACTGAAAGGACAGCATTTAGAAAGTGAAGCAACACTCCATTCACTACGCACAGTGAATTGAAGTGTTGGAACAGACTGCTTCTCTTTCAGAAAAATGCATGTGAGTTTCTTGTGAATGCTTGTAAGTAGCTTAAGGCACTTTCAAAGGAAAGTGTTTTTCTCTGAGAGGACAGCATTTAGAAAGTGAAGCAACACTCCATTCACTTCGCACAGTGAATTGAAGTGTTGGAACAGACTGCTTCTTTTTCAGAGAAACGCATGTGAATTTCTGTGGAATGCTTGTAAGTAGCTTAAGGCACTTTCAAAGGAAAGTGATTTTCTCTGAAAGGACAGCATTTAGAAAGTGAAGCAACACTCCATTCACTTCGCACAGTGAATTGAAGTGTTGGAGCAGACTGCTTCACTTTCAGTGAAACGCTAGTTAATTTCTGTTGAATGCTTGTTAGTAGCTTAAAGCAGTTTCAAAGGAAAGTGATTTTCTCTGACAGGACAGCATTTAGAAAGTGAAGCAACACTCCATTCACTTCGCACAGTGAATTGAAGTGTTGGAACAGACAGCTTCTCATTCATAGAAACGCATTTGAGTTTCCTGTGAATGTG
Source organism: Myodes glareolus (assembly GCF_982192425.1). Lineage (NCBI taxonomy): Eukaryota > Metazoa > Chordata > Mammalia > Rodentia > Cricetidae > Myodes > Myodes glareolus. The sequence goes on from NW_028263252.1 coordinate 246,543, forward strand.
TGTAAGTAGCTTAAGGCACTTTCAAAGGAAAGTGATTTTCTCTGAAAGGACATCATTTAGAAAGTGAAGCAACACTCCATTCACTTCGCACAGTGAATTGAAGTGGTGGAACAGACAGCTTCACTTTCAGAGAAACGCATGTGAATTTCTGTGGAATGCTTTTAAGTAGCTTAAGGCACTTTCAAAGGAAAGTGATTTTCTCTGAAAGGACAGCATTTAGAAAGTGAAACCACACTCCATTCACTTCGCACAGTGAATTGAAGTGTTGAAACAGACTACTTCTCTTTCACGAAACAGATATGAGTTTTTTGTGAATGCTTGTAAGTAGCTTAAGGCATTTTCAAAGGAAAGTGATTTTCTCTGAAAGGACAGTATTTAGAAAGTGAAGCAACACTCCATTCACTTCGAACATTGAATTGAAGTGTTGGAACAGACTGCTTCTCTTTCAGAGAAACGCATGTGAATTTCTGTGGAATGCTTGTAAGTAGCTTAAGGCACTTTCAAAGGAAAGTGATTTTCTCTGAAAGGACAGCATTTAGAAAGTGAAACAACACTCCATTCACTTCGCACAGTGAATTGAAGTGTTGGAACAGACTACTTCTCTTTCAGAGAAACAGATATGAATTTTTTGTGAATGCTTGTAAGTAGCTTAAGGCACTTTCAAAGGAAAGTGATTTTCTCTGACAGGACAGTATTTAGAAAGTGAAATAACACTCCATTCACTTCGCACAGTGAATTGAAGTGTTGGAACAGACAGCTTCTCTTTCACAGAAACACATTTGAGTTTCCTGTGAATGTGTGTAAGTAGCTTAAGGCACTTTCAAAGGAAAGTGATTTTCTCTGACAGGACAGCATTTAGAAAGTGAAATAACACTCCATTCACTTCTCAGAGTGAATTGAAGTGTTGGAACAGACTGCTTCTCTTTCAGAGAAACGCATGTGAATTTCTGTGGAATGCTTGTAAGTAGCTTAAGGCACTTTCAAAGGAAAGTGATTTTCTCTGAGAGGACAGCATTTAGAAAGTGAAACAACACTCCATTCACTTCGCACAGTAAATTGAAGTGTTGGAACAGACTACTTCTCTTTCAGAGAAACTGATATGAGTTTTTTGTGAATGCTTGTAAGTAGCTTAAGGCACTTTCAAAGGAAAGTGATTTTCTCTGAAAAACAGCATTTAGAAAGTGAAACAACACTCCATTCACTTCGCACAGTGAATTGAAGTGTTGGAACAGACTACTTCTCTTTCATAGAAACGCATTTGAGTTTCCTGTGAATGTGTGTAAGTAGCTTAAGGCACTTTCAAAGGAAAGTGATTTTCTCTGAAAGGACAGCATTTAGAAAGTGAAGCAACACTCCATTCACTACGCACAGTGAATTGAAGTGTTGGAACAGACTGCTTCTCTTTCAGAAAAATGCATGTGAGTTTCTTGTGAATGCTTGTAAGTAGCTTAAGGCACTTTCAAAGGAAAGTGATTTTCTCTGAAAGACAGCATTTAGAAAGTGAAGCTACACTCCATTCACTTCCCACAGTGAATTGAAGTGTTGGAAAAGACAGCTTCTCTTTCATATAAACGCATTTGTGTTTCCTGTGAATGTGTGTAAGTGGCTTAAGGCACTTTCCAAAGAAAGTGATTTTCTCTGAAAGGACAGCATTTAGAAAGTGAAGCAACACTCCATTCACTACGCACAGTGAATTGAAGTGTTGGAACAGACTGCATCTCTTTCAGAAAAATGCATGTGAGTTTCTTGTGAATGCTTGTAAGTAGCTAAGGCATTTTCAAAGGAAAGTGATTTTCTCTGAAAGGACAGCATTTAGAAAATGAAGCAACACTCCATTCACTTCGCACAGTGAATTGAAGTGTTGGAACAGACTGCTTATCTTTCAGTGAAATGCATGTGAATTTCTGTTGAATGCTTGTAAGTAGCTTAAGGCACTTTCAAAGGAAAGTGATTTTCTCTGAAAGGACAGCATTTAGAAAGTGAAACCACACTCCATTCACTTCGCACAGTGAATTGAATTGTTGGAACAGACTACTTCTCTTTAACGAAACAGATATGAGTTTTTTGTGAATGCTTGTAAGTAGCTTAAGGCATTTTCAAAGAAAGTGATTTTCTCTGAAAGGACAGCATTTAGAAAGTGAAGCAACACTCCATTGACTTCGCACAGTGAATTGAAGTGTTGGAACAGACTGCTTCTCTTTCAGAGAAACGCATGTAAATTTCTGTGGAATGCTTGTAAGTAGCTTAAGGCACTTTTAAAGGAAAGTGATTTTCTCTGAAAGGACAGCATTTAGAAAGTGAAACAACACTCCATTCACTTCGCACAGTGAATTGAAGTGTTGGAACAGACTACTTCTCTTTCAGAGAAACAGATATGAGTTTTTTGTGAATGCTTTTAAGTAGCTTAAGGCACTTTCAAAGGAAAGTGATATTCTCTGAAAGACAGCATTTAGAAAGTGAAGCTACACTCCATTCACTTCCCACAGTGAATTGAAGTGTTGGAACAGACAGCTTCTCTTTCATATAAACGCATTTGAGTTTCCTGTGAATGTGTGTAAGTAGCTTAAGGCACTTTCAAAAGAAAGTGATTTTCTCTGAAAGGACAGCATTTAGAAAGTGAAGCAACACTCCATTCACTACGCACAGTGAATTGAAGTGTTGGAACAGACTGCATCTCTTTCAGAAAAATGCATGTGAGTTTCTTGTGAATGCTTGTAAGTAGCTAAGGCATTTTCAAAGGAAAGTGATTTTCTCTGAAAGGACAGCATTTAGAAAGTGAAGCAACACTCCATTCACTTCGCACAGTGAATTGAAGTGTTGGAACAGACTGCTTCTCTTTCAGTGAAATGCATGTGAATTTCTGTTGAATGCTTGTAAGTAGCTTAAGGCACTTTCAAAGGAAAGTGATTTTCTCTGAAAGGACAGCATTTAGAAAGTGAAACCACACTCCATTCACTTCGCACAGTGAAATGAATTGTTGGAACAGACTACTTCTCTTTCACGAAACAGATATGAGTTTTTTGTGAATGCTTGTAAGTAGCTTAAGGCATTTTCAAAGGAAAGTGATTTTCTCTGAAAGGACAGCATTTAGAAAGTGAAGCAACACTCCATTGACTTCGCACAGTGAATTGAAGTGTTGGAACAGACTGCTTCTCTTTCAGAGAAACGCAAGTGAATTTCTGTGGAATGCTTGTAAGTAGCTTAAGGCACTTTTAAAGGAAAGTGATTTTCTCTGAAAGGACAGCATTTAGAAAGTGAAACAACACTCCATTCACTTCGCACAGTGAATTGAAGTGTTGGAACAGACTACTTCTCTTTCAGAGAAACAGATATGAGTTTTTTTGTGAATGCTTGTAAGTAGCTTAAGGCACTTTCAAAGGAAAGTGATTTTCTCTGAAAGACAGCATTTAGAAAGTGAAGCTACACTCCATTCACTTCCCACAGTGAATTGAAGTGTTGGAACAGACTGCTTCTCTTTCAGTGAAATGCATGTGAATTTCTGTTGAATGCTTGTAAGTAGCTTAAGGCACTTTCAAAGGAAAGTGATTTTCTCTGAAAGGACAGCATTTAGAAAGTGAAACCACACTCCATTCACTTTGCACAGTGAATTGAAGTGTTGGAACAGACTACTTCTCTTTCATGAAACAGATATGAGTTTTTTGTGAATGCTTGTAAGTAGCTTAAGGCATTTTCAAAGAAAGTGATTTTCTCTGAAAGGACAGCATTTAGAAAGTGAAGCAACACTCCATTGACTTCGCACAGTGAATTGAAGTGTTGGAACAGACTGCTTCTCTTTCAGAGAAACGCATGTAAATTTCTGTGGAATGCTTGTAAGTAGCTTAAGGCACTTTTAAAGGAAAGTGATTTTCTCTGAAAGGACAGCATTTAGAAAGTGAAACAACACTCCATTCACTTCGCACAGTGAATTGAAGTGTTGGAACAGACTACTTCTCTTTCAGAGAAACAGATATGAGTTTTTTGTGAATGCTTTTAAGTAGCTTAAGGCACTTTCAAAGGAAAGTGATATTCTCTGAAAGACAGCATTTAGAAAGTGAAGCTACACTCCATTCACTTCCCACAGTGAATTGAAGTGTTGGAACAGACAGCTTCTCTTTCATATAAACGCATTTGCGTTTCCTGTGAATGTGTGTAAGTAGCTTAAGGCACTTTCAAAAGAAAGTGATTTTCTCTGAAAGGACAGCATTTAGAAAGTGAAGCAACACTCCATTCACTACGCACAGTGAATTGAAGTGTTGGAACAGACTGCATATCTTTCAGAAAAATGCATGTGAGTTTCTTGTGAATGCTTGTAAGTAGCTAAGGCATTTTCAAAGGAAAGTGATTTTCTCTGAAAGGACAGCATTTAGAAAGTGAAGCAACACTCCATTCACTTCGCACAGTGAATTGAAGTGTTGGAACAGACTGCTTCTCTTTTAGTGAAATGCATGTGAATTTCTGTTGAATGCTTGTAAGTAGCTTAAGGCACTTTCAAAGGAAAGTGATTTTCTCTGAAAGGACAGCATTTAGAAAGTGAAACCACACTCCATTCACTTCGCACAGTGAAATGAATTGTTGGAACAGACTACTTCTCTTTCACGAAACAGATATGAGTTTTTTGTGAATGCTTGTAAGTACCTTAAGGCATTTTCAAAGGAAAGTGATTTTCTCTGAAAGGACAGCATTTAGAAAGTGAAGCAACACTCCATTGACTTCGCACAGTGAATTGAAGTGTTGGAACAGACTGCTTCTCTTTCAGAGAAACGCATGTGAATTTCTGTGGAATGCTTGTAAGTAGCTTAAGGCACTTTTAAAGGAAAGTGATTTTCTCTGAAAGGACAGCATTTAGAAAGTGAAACAACACTCCATTCACTTCGCACAGTGAATTGAAGTGTTGGAACAGACTACTTCTCTTTCAGAGAAACAGATATGAGTTTTTTTGTGAATGCTTGTAAGTAGCTTAAGGCACTTTCAAAGGAAAGTGATTTTCTCTGACAGGACAGCATTTAGAAAGTGAAGCTACACTCCATTCACTTCCCACAGTGAATTGAAGTGTTGGAACAGACTGCTTCTCTTTCAGTGAAATGCATGTGAATTTCTGTTGAATGCTTGTAAGTAGCTTAAGGCACTTTCAAAGGAAAGTGATTTTCTCTGAAAGGACAGCATTTAGAAAGTGAAACCACACTCCATTCACTTTGCACAGTGAATTGAAGTGTTGGAACAGACTACTTCTCTTTCACGAAACAGATATGAGTTTTTTGTGAATGCTTGTAAGTAGCTTAAGGCATTTTAAAAGGAAAGTGATTTTCTCTGAAAGGACAGCATTTAGAAAGTGAAGCAACACTCCATTCACTTCGCACAGTGAATTGAAGTGTTGGAACAGACTGCTTCTTTTTCAGAGAAACGCATGTGAATTTCTGTGGAATGCTTGTAAGTAGCTTAAGGCACTTTCAAAGGAAAGTAATTTTCTCTGAAAGGACAGCATTTAGAAAGTGAAACAACACTCCATTCACTTCGCACAGTGAATTGAAGTGTTGGAACAGACTACTTCTCTTTCAGAGAAACAGATATGAGTTTTTTGTGAATGCTTGTAAGTAGCTTAAGGCACTTTCAAAGGAAAGTGATTTTCTCTGAAAGACAGCATTTAGAAAGTGAAGCTACACTCCATTCACTTCCCACAGTGAATTGAAGTGATGGAACAGACAGCTTCTCTTTCATAGAAACGCATTTGAGTTTCCTGTGAATGTGTGTAAGTAGCTTAAGGCACTTTCAAAAGAAAGTGATTTTCTCTGAAAGGACAGCATTTTGAAAGTGAAGCAACACTCCATTCACTACGCACAGTGAATTGAAGTGTTGGAACAGACTGCTTCTCTTTCAGAAAAATGCATGTGAGTTTCTTGTGAATGCTTGTAGGTAGCTTAAGGCATTTTCAAAGGAAAGTGATTTTCTCTGAAAGACAGCATATAGAAAGTGAAGCAACACTCCATTCACTTCGCACAGTGAATTGAAGTGTTGGAACAGACTGCTTCTCTTTCAGTGAAATGCATGTGAATTTCTGTTGAATGCTTGTAAGTAGCTTAAGGCACTTTCAAAGGAAAGTGATTTTCTCTGAAAGGACAGCATTTAGAAAGTGAAGCAACACTCCATTCACTTCGCACAGTGAATTGAAGTGTTGGAACAGACAGCTTCTCTTTCATAGAAATGCATTTGAGTTTCCTGTGAATGTGTGTAAGTAGCTTAAGGCACTTTCAAAGGAAAGTGATTTTCTCTGACAGGACAGCATTTAGAAAGTGAAATAACACTCCATTCACTTCTCAGAGTGAATTGAAGTGTTGGAACAGACTGCTTCTCTTTCAGAGAAACGCATGTGAATTTCTGTGGAATGCTTGTAAGTAGCTTAAGGCACTTTCAAAGGAAAGTGATTTTCTCTGAGAGGACAGCATTTAGAAAGTGAAACAACACTCCATTCACTTCGCACAGTGAATTGAAGTGTTGGAACAGACTACTTCTCTTTCAGAGAAACAGATATGAGTTTTTTGTGAATGCTTGTAAGTAGCTTAAGGCACTTTCAAAGGAAAGTGATTTTCTCTGAAAGACAGCATTTAGAAAGTGAAGCAACACTCCATTCACTTCGCACAGTGAATTGAAGTGTTGGAACAGACAGCTTCTCTTTCATAGAAACGCATTTGAGTTTCCTGTGAATGTGTGTAAGTAGCTTAAGGCACTTTCAAAAGAAAGTGATTTTCTCTGAAAGGACAGCATTTAGAAAGTGAAGCAACACTCCATTCACTACGCACAGTGAATTGAAGTGTTGGAACAGACTGCTTCTCTTTCAGAAAAATGCATGTGAGTTTCTTGTGAATGCTTGTAAGTAGCTAAGGCATTTTCAAAGGAAAGTGATTTTCTCTGAAAGGACAGCATTTAGAAAGTGAAGCAACACTCCATTCACTTTGCACAGTGAATTGAAGTGTTGGAACAGACTGCTTCTCTTTCATTGAAATGCATGTGAATTTCTGTTGAATGCTTGTAAGTAGCTTAAGGCACTTTCAAAGGAAAGTGATTTTCTCTGAAAGGACAGCATTTAGAAAGTGAAACCACACTCCATTCACTTCGCACAGTGAATTGAATTGTTGGAACAGACTACTTCTCTTTCACGAAACAGATATGAGTTTTTTGTGAATGCTTGTAAGTAGCTTAAGGCATTTTCAAAGGAAAGTGATTTTCTCTGAAAGGACAGCATTTAGAAAGTGAAGCAACACTCCATTGACTTCGTACAGTGAATTGAAGTGTTGGAACAGACTGCTTCTCTTTCAGAGAAACGCATGTGAATTTCTGTGGAATGCTTGTAAGTAGCTTAAGGCACTTTTAAAGGAAAGTGATTTTCTCTGAAAGGACAGCATTTAGAAAGTGAAACAACACTCCATTCACTTCGCACAGTGAATTGAAGTGTTGGAACAGACTACTTCTCTTTCAGAGAAACAGATATGAGTTTTTTGTGAATGCTTGTAAGTAGCTTAAGGCACTTTCAAAGGAAAGTGATTTTCTCTGAAAGACAGCATTTAGAAAGTGAAGCTACACTCCATTCACTTCCCACAGTGAATTGAAGTGTTGGAACAGACAGCTTCTCTTTCATAGAAACGCATTTGAGTTTCCTGTGAATGTGTGTAAGTAGCTTAAGGCACTTTCAAAAGAAAGTGATTTTCTCTGAAAGGACAGCATTTAGAAAGTGAAGCAACACTCCATTCACTACGCACAGTGAATTGAAGTGTTGGAACAGACTGCTTCTCTTTCAGAAAAATGCATGTGAGTTTCTTGTGAATGCTTGTAGGTAGCTTAAGGCATTTTCAAAGGAAAGTGATTTTCTCTGAAAGGACAGCATATAGAAAGTGAAGCAACACTCCATTCACTTCGCACAGTGAATTGAAGTGTTGGAACAGACTGCTTCTCTTTCAGTGAAATGCATGTGAATTTCTGTTGAATGCTTGTAAGTAGCTTAAGGCACTTTCAAAGGAAAGTGATTTTCTCTGAAAGAACAGCATTTAGAAAGTGAAACCACACTCCATTCACTTCGCACAGTGAATTGAAGTGTTGGAACAGACTACTTCTCTTTCACGAAACAGATATGAGTTTTTTGTGAATGCTTGTAAGTAGCTTAAGGCATTTTAAAAGGAAAGTGATTTTCTCTGAAAGGACAGCATTTAGAAAGTGAAGCAACACTCCATTCACTTCGCACAGTGAATTGAAGTGTTGGAACAGACTACTTCTTTTTCAGAGAAACGCATGTGAATTTCTGTGGAATGCTTGTAAGTAGCTTAAGGCACTTTCAAAGGAAAGTGATTTTCTCTGAAAGGACAGCATTTAGAAAGTGAAACAACACTCCATTCACTTCGCACAGTGAATTGAAGTGTTGGAACAGACTGCTTCTCTTTCAGAGAAACAGATATGAGTTTTTTGTGAATGCTTGTAAGTAGCTTAAGGCACTTTCAAAGGAAAGTGATTTTCTCTGAAAGACAGCATTTAGAAAGTGAAGCTACACTCCATTCACTTCCCACAGTGAATTGAAGTGTTGGAACAGACAGCTTCTCTTTCATAGAAACGCATTTAAGTTTCCTGTGAATGTGTGTAAGTAGCTTAAGGCACTTTCAAAAGAAAGTGATTTTCTCTGAAAGGACAGCATTTTGAAAGTGAAGCAACACTCCATTCACTACGCACAGTGAATTGAAGTTTTGGAACAGACAGCTTCTCTTTCATAGAAATGCATTTGAGTTTCCTGTGAATGTGTGTAAGTAGCGTAAGGCACTTTCAAAGGAAAGTGATTTTCTCTGACAGGACAGCATTTAGAAAGTGAAGCAACACTCCATTCACTACTCAGAGTGAATTGAAGTGTTGGAACAGACTGCTTCTCTTTCAGAGAAATGCATGTGAATTTCTGTTGAATGCTTGTAAGTAGCTTAAGGCACTTTCAAAGGAAAGTGATTTTCTCTGCAAGGACAGCATTTAGAAAGTGAAACCACACTCCATTCACTTCGCACAGTGAATTGAAGTGTTGGAACAGACTACTTCTCTTTCACGAAACAGATATGAGTTTTTTGTGAATGCTTGTAAGTAGCTTAAGGCATTTTAAAAGGAAAGTGATTTTCTCTGAAAGGACAGCATTTAGAAAGTGAAGCAACACTCCATTCACTTCGCACAGTGAATTGAAGTGTTGGAACAGACTGCTTCTCTTTCAGAGAAACGCATGTGAATTTCTGTGGAATGCTTGTAAGTAGCTTAAGGCACTTTCAAAGGAAAGTGATTTTCTCTGAAAGGACAGCATTTAGAAAGTGAAACAACACTCCATTCACTTCGCACAGTGAATTGAAGTGTTGGAACAGACTGCTTCTCTTTCAGTGAAATGCATGTGAATTTCTGTTGAATGCTTGTAAGTAGCTTAAGGCACTTTCAAAGGAAAGTGATTTTCTCTGAAAGGACAGCATTTAGGAAGTGAAGCAACACTCCATTCACTTCGCACAGTGAATTGAAGTGTTGGAACAGACAGCTTCTCTTTCATAGAAACACATTTGAGTTTCCTGTGAATGTGTGTAAGTAGCTTAAGGCACTTTCAAAAGAAAGTGATTTTCTCTGAAAGGACAGCATTTAGAAAGTGAAGCAACACTCCATTCACTTCGCACAGTGAATTGAAGTGTTGGAACAGACTGCTTCTCTTTCAGAGAAACGCATGTGAATTTCTGTGGAATGCTTGTAAGTAGCTTAAGGCACTTTCAAAGGAAAGTGATTTTCTCTGAAAGGACAGCATTTAGAAAGTGAAACAACACTCCATTCACTTCGCACAGTGAATTGAAGTGTTGGAACAGACTACTTCTCTTTCAGAGGAACAGATATGAGTTTTTTGTGAATGCTTGTAAGTAGCTTAAGGCACTTTCAAAGGAAAGTGATTTTCTCTGAAAGACAGCATTTAGAAAGTGAAGCTACACTCCATTCACTTCCCACAGTGAATTGAAGTGTTGGAACAGACAGCTTCTCTTTCATAGAAACGCATTTGAGTTTCCTGTGAATGTGTGTAAGTAGCTTAAGGCACTTTCAAAAGAAAGTGATTTTCTCTGAAAGGACAGCATTTAGAAAGTGAAGCAACACTCCATTCACTACGCACAGTGAATTGAAGTGTTGGAACAGACTGCTTCTCTTTCAGAAAAATGCATGTGAGATTCTTGTGAATGCTTGTAAGTAGCTTAAGGCACTTTCAAAGGAAAGTGATTTTCTCTGAAAGGACAGCATTTAGAAAGTGAAGCAACACTCCATTCACTTCGCACAGTGAATTGAAGTGTTGGAACAGACTGCTTCTTTTTCAGAGAAACACATGTAAATTTCTATTGAATGCTTGTAAGTAGCTTAAGGCACTTTCAAAGGAAAGTAATTTTCTCTGAAAGGACAGCATTTAGAAAGTGAAGCAACACTCCATTCACTTCGCACAGTGAATTGAATGGTTGGAGCAGACTGCTTCTTTTTCAGAGAAACGCATGTGAATTTCTGTGGAATGCTTGTAAGTAGCTTAAGGCACTTTCAAAGGAAAGTGATTTTCTCTGAAAGGACAGCATTTAGAAAGTCAAACCACACTCCATTCACTTCGCACAGTGAATTGAAGTGTTGGAACAGACTACTTCTCTTTCACGAAACAGATATGAGTTTTTTGTGAATGCTTGTAAGTAGCTTAAGGCATTTTCAAAGGAAAGTGTTTTTCTCTGAAAGGACAGCATTTAGAAAGTGAAGCAACACTCCATTCACTTCGCACAGTGAATTGAAGTGTTGGAACAGACTGCTTCTCTTTCAGTGAAATGCATGTGAATTTCTGTTGAATGCTTGTAAGTAGCTTAAGGCACTTTCAAAGGAAAGTGATTTTCTCTGAAAGGACAGCATTTAGAAAGTAAAGCAACACTCCATTCACTTCGCACAGTGAATTGAAGTGTTGGAACAGACTGCTTCTCTTTCAGTGAAATGCATGTGAATTTCTGTTGAATGCTTGTAAGTAGCTTAAGGCACTTTCAAAAGAAAGTGATTTTCTCTGAAAGAACAGCATTTAGAAAGTGAAGGAACACTCCATTCACTTCGCACACTGAATTGAAGTGTTGGAACAGACAGCTTCTGTTTCATAGAAACACATTTGAGTTTCCTGTGAATGTGTGTAAGTAGCTTAAGGCACTTTCAAAGGAAAGTGATTTTCTCTGAAAGGACAGCATTTAGAAAGTGAAACAACTCTCCATTCACTTCGCACAGTGAATTGAAGTGTTGGAACAGACTGCTTCTCTTTCATAAAAATGCATGTGAGTTCTTCTGAATGCTTGTATGGAGCTTAAGGCATTTTCAAAAGAGAGTGATTTTCTCTAAAAGGAGAGCATATAGAAAGTGAAGCAACACTCCATTCACTTCGCCCAGTGAATTGAAGTGTTGGAACAGACTGCTTCTCTTTCAGAGAAACGGATGTGAGTTTTTTGTGAATGCTTGTAAGTAGCTTAAGGCACTTTCAAAGGAAAGTGATTTTCTCTGAATGGACAGCATTTCGAAAGTGAAGCAACACTCCATTCACTTCGCACAGTGAATTGAAGTGTTGGAACAGACTGCTTCTCTTTTAGAGAAACGCATGTGAATTTCTATTGAATGCTTGTAAGTAGCTTAAGGCACTTTCAAAGGAAAGTGATTTTCTCTGAAAGGACAGCATTTAGAAAGTGAAGCAACACTCCATTCACTACGCACAGTGAATTGAAGTGTTGGAACAGACTGCTTCTCTTTCTGAAAAATGCATGTGAGTTTCTTGTGAATGCTTGTAAGTAGCTTAAGGCACTTTCAAAGGAAAGTGATTTTCTCTGAAAGGACAGCATTTAGAAAGTGAAACCACACTCCATTCACTTCGCACAGTGAATTGAAGTGTTGGAACAGACTGCTTCTCTTTCAGAAAAATGCATGTGAGTTTCTTGTGAATGCTTGTAAGTAGCTTAAGGCACTTTCAAAGGAAAGTGATTTTCTCTGAGAGGACAGCATTTAGAAAGTGAAGCAACACTCCATTCACTTCGCACAGTGAATTGAAGTGTTGGAACAGACTGCTTCTTTTTCAGAGAAACGCATGTGAATTTCTGTGGAATGCTTGTAAGTAGCTTAAGGCACTTTCAAAGGAAAGTGATTTTCTCTGAAAGGACAGCATTTAGAAAGTGAAACAACACTCCATTCACTTCTCACAGTGAATTGAAGTGTTGGAACAGACTACTTCTCTTTCAGGAAACAGATATGAGTTTTTTGTGAATGCTTGTAAGAAGCTTAAGGCATTTTCAAAGGAAAGTGATTTTCTCTGAAAGGACAGCATTTAGAAAGTGAAGCAACACTCCATTCACTTCGTACAGTGAATTGAAGTGTTGGAACAGACTGCTTCTCTTTCAGTGAAATGCATGTGAATTTCTGTTGAATGCTTGTAAGTAGCTTAAGTCACTTTCAAAGGAAAGTGATTTTCTCTGAAAGGACAGCATTTAGAAAGTAAAGCAACACTCCATTCACTTCGCACAGTGAATTGAAGTGTTTGAACAGACTGCTTCTCTTTCAGTGAAACGCATGTGAATTTCTGTTGAATGATTGTAAGTAGCTTAAAGCAGTTTCAAAGGAAAGTGATTTTCTCTGAAAGGACAGCTTTTAGAAAGTGAAGCAACACTCCATTCACTTCGCACAGTGAATTGAAGTGTTGGAACAGACAGCTTCTCTTTCATAGAAACGCATTTGAGTTTCCTGTGAATGTGTGTAAGTAGCTTAAGGCACTTTCAAAGGAAAGTGATTTTCTCTGAAAGGACAGCATTTAGAAAGTGAAACAACACTCCATTCACTTCGCAGAGTGAATTGAAGTGTTGGAACAGACTGCTTCTCTTTCAGTGATACGCATGTGAATTTCTGTTGAATGCTTGTAAGTAGCTTAAGGCACTTTCAAAGGAAAGTGATTTTCTCTGAAAGGACAGCATTTAGAAAGTGAAGGAACACTCCATTCACTTCGCACAGTGAATTGAAGTGTTGGAACAGACAGCTTCTCTTTCATAGAAACGCATTTGAGTTTCCTGTGAATGTGTGTAAGTAGCTTAAGGCACTTTCAAAGGAAAGTGATTTTCTCTGAAAGGACAGCATTTAGAAAGTGAAGTAACACTCCATTGACTTCGCACAGTGAATTGAAGTGTTGGAACAGACTGCTTCTCTTTCAGTGAAATGCATGTGAATTTCTGTTGAATGCTTGTAAGTAGCTTAAGGCACTTTCAAAGGAAAGTGATTTTCTCTGCAAGGACAGCATTTAGAAAGTGAAACCACACTCCATTCACTTCGCACAGTGAATTGAAGTGTTGGAACAGACTACTTCTCTTTCACGAAACAGATATGAGTTTTTTGTGAATGCTTGTAAGTAGCTTAAGGCATTTTAAAAGGAAAGTGATTTTCTCTGAAAGGACAGCATTTAGAAAGTGAAGCAACACTCCATTCACTTCGCACAGTGAATTGAAGTGTTGGAACAGACTGCTTCTCTTTCAGAGAAACGCATGTGAATTTCTGTGGAATGCTTGTAAGTAGCTTAAGGCACTTTCAAAGGAAAGTGATTTTCTCTGAAAGGACAGCATTTAGAAAGTGAAACAACACTCCATTCACTTCGCACAGTGAATTGAAGTGTTGGAACAGACTGCTTCTCTTTCAGTGAAATGCATGTGAATTTCTGTTGAATGCTTGTAAGTAGCTTAAGGCACTTTCAAAGGAAAGTGATTTTCTCTGAAAGGACAGCATTTAGAAAGTGAAGCAACACTCCATTCACTTCGCACAGTGAATTGAAGTGTTGGAACAGACAGCTTCTCTTTCATAGAAACACATTTGAGTTTCCTGTGAATGTGTGTAAGTAGCTTAAGGCACTTTCAAAAGAAAGTGATTTTCTCTGAAAGGACAGCATTTAGAAAGTGAAGCAACACTCCATTCACTTCGCACAGTGAATTGAAGTGTTGGAACAGACTGCTTCTCTTTCAGAGAAACGCATGTGAATTTCTGTGGAATGCTTGTAAGTAGCTTAAGGCACTTTCAAAGGAAAGTGATTTTCTCTGAAAGGACAGCATTTAGAAAGTGAAACAACACTCCATTCACTTCGCACAGTGAATTGAAGTGTTGGAACAGACTACTTCTCTTTCAGAGGAACAGATATGAGTTTTTTGTGAATGCTTGTAAGTAGCTTAAGGCACTTTCAAAGGAAAGTGATTTTCTCTGAAAGACAGCATTTAGAAAGTGAAGCTACACTCCATTCACTTCCCACAGTGAATTGAAGTGTTGGAACAGACAGCTTCTCTTTCATAGAAACGCATTTGAGTTTCCTGTGAATGTGTGTAAGTAGCTTAAGGCACTTTCAAAAGAAAGTGATTTTCTCTGAAAGGACAGCATTTAGAAAGTGAAGCAACACTCCATTCACTACGCACAGTGAATTGAAGTGTTGGAACAGACTGCTTCTCTTTCAGAAAAATGCATGTGAGATTCTTGTGAATGCTTGTAAGTAGCTTAAGGCACTTTCAAAGGAAAGTGATTTTCTCTGAAAGGACAGCATTTAGAAAGTGAAGCAACACTCCATTCACTTCGCACAGTGAATTGAAGTGTTGGAACAGACTGCTTCTTTTTCAGAGAAACACATGTAAATTTCTATTGAATGCTTGTAAGTAGCTTAAGGCACTTTCAAAGGAAAGTAATTTTCTCTGAAAGGACAGCATTTAGAAAGTGAAGCAACACTCCATTCACTTCGCACAGTGAATTGAATGGTTGGAGCAGACTGCTACTTTTTCAGAGAAACGCATGTGAATTTCTGTGGAATGCTTGTAAGTAGCTTAAGGCACTTTCAAAGGAAAGTGATTTTCTCTGAAAGGACAGCATTTAGAAAGTCAAACGACACTCCATTCACTTCGCACAGTGAATTGAAGTGTTGGAACAGACTACTTCTCTTTCACGAAACAGATATGAGTTTTTTGTGAATGCTTGTAAGTAGCTTAAGGCATTTTCAAAGGAAAGTGTTTTTCTCTGAAAGGACAGCATTTAGAAAGTGAAGCAACACTCCATTCACTTCGCACAGTGAATTGAAGTGTTGGAACAGACTGCTTCTCTTTCAGTGAAATGCATGTGAATTTCTGTTGAATGCTTGTAAGTAGCTTAAGGCACTTTCAAAGGAAAGTGATTTTCTCTGAAAGGACAGCATTTAGAAAGTAAAGCAACACTCCATTCACTTCGCACAGTGAATTGAAGTGTTGGAACAGACTGCTTCTCTTTCAGTGAAATGCAGGTGAATTTCTGTTGAATGCTTGTAAGTAGCTTAAGGCACTTTCAAAAGAAAGTGATTTTCTCTGAAAGAACAGCATTTAGAAAGTGAAGGAACACTCCATTCACTTCGCACACTGAATTGAAGTGTTGGAACAGACAGCTTCTGTTTCATAGAAACACATTTGAGTTTCCTGTGAATGTGTGTAAGTAGCTTAAGGCACTTTCAAAGGAAAGTGATTTTCTCTGAAAGGACAGCATTTAGAAAGTGAAACAACTCTCCATTCACTTCGCACAGTGAATTGAAGTGTTGGAACAGACTGCTTCTCTTTCATAAAAATGCATGTGAGTTCTTCTGAATGCTTGTATGGAGCTTAAGGCATTTTCAAAAGAGAGTGATTTTCTCTAAAAGGAGAGCATATAGAAAGTGAAGCAACACTCCATTCACTTCGCCCAGTGAATTGAAGTGTTGGAACAGACTGCTTCTCTTTCAGAGAAACGGATGTGAGTTTTTTGTGAATGCTTGTAAGTAGCTTAAGGCACTTTCAAAGGAAAGTGATTTTCTCTGAATGGACAGCATTTCGAAAGTGAAGCAACACTCCATTCACTTCGCACAGTGAATTGAAGTGTTGGAACAGACTGCTTCTCTTTTAGAGAAACGCATGTGAATTTCTATTGAATGCTTGTAAGTAGCTTAAGGCACTTTCAAAGGAAAGTGATTTTCTCTGAAAGGACAGCATTTAGAAAGTGAAGCAACACTCCATTCACTACGCACAGTGAATTGAAGTGTTGGAACAGACTGCTTCTCTTTCTGAAAAATGCATGTGAGTTTCTTGTGAATGCTTGTAAGTAGCTTAAGGCACTTTCAAAGGAAAGTGATTTTCTCTGAAAGGACAGCATTTAGAAAGTGAAACCACACTCCATTCACTTCGCACAGTGAATTGAAGTGTTGGAATAGACTGCTTCTCTTTCAGAAAAATGCATGTGAGTTTCTTGTGAATGCTTGTAAGTAGCTTAAGGCACTTTCAAAGGAAAGTGATTTTCTCTGAGAGGACAGCATTTAGAAAGTGAAGCAACACTCCATTCACTTCGCACAGTGAATTGAAGTGTTGGAACAGACTGCTTCTTTTTCAGAGAAACGCATGTGAATTTCTGTGGAATGCTTGTAAGTAGCTTAAGGCACTTTCAAAGGAAAGTGATTTTCTCTGAAAGGACAGCATTTAGAAAGTGAAACAACACTCCATTCACTTCTCACAGTGAATTGAAGTGTTGGAACAGACTACTTCTCTTTCAGGAAACAGATATGAGTTTTTTGTGAATGCTTGTAAGAAGCTTAAGGCATTTTCAAAGGAAAGTGATTTTCTCTGAAAGGACAGCATTTAGAAAGTGAAGCAACACTCCATTCACTTCGTACAGTGAATTGAAGTGTTGGAACAGACTGCTTCTCTTTCAGTGAAATGCATGTGAATTTCTGTTGAATGCTTGTAAGTAGCTTAAGTCACTTTCAAAGGAAAGTGATTTTCTCTGAAAGGACAGCATTTAGAAAGTAAAGCAACACCCCATTCACTTCGCACAGTGAATTGAAGTGTTGGAACAGACTGCTTCTCTTTCAGTGAAACGCATGTGAATTTCTGTTGAATGATTGTAAGTAGCTTAAAGCAGTTTCAAAGGAAAGTGATTTTCTCTGAAAGGACAGCTTTTAGAAAGTGAAGCAACACTCCATTCACTTCGCACAGTGAATTGAAGTGTTGGAACAGACAGCTTCTCTTTCATAGAAACGCATTTGAGTTTCCTGTGAATGTGTGTAAGTAGCTTAAGGCACTTTCAAAGGAAAGTGATTTTCTCTGAAAGGACAGCATTTAGAAAGTGAAACAACACTCCATTCACTTCGCACAGTGAATTGAAGTGTTGGAACAGACTGCTTCTCTTTCAGTGATACGCATGTGAATTTCTGTTGAATGCTTGTAAGTAGCTTAAGGCACTTTCAAAGGAAAGTGATTTTCTCTGAAAGGACAGCATTTAGAAAGTGAAGGAACACTCCATTCACTTCGCACAGTGAATTGAAGTGTTGGAACAGACAGCTTCTCTTTCATAGAAACGCATTTGAGTTTCCTGTGAATGTGTGTAAGTAGCTTAAGGCACTTTCAAAGGAAAGTGATTTTCTCTGAAAGGACAGCATTTAGAAAGTGAAGTAACACTCCATTGACTTCGCACAGTGAATTGAAGTGTTGGAACAGACTGCTTCTCTTTCAGAAAAATGCATGTGAGTTCTTCTGAATACTTGTATGTAGCTTAAGGCATTTTCAAAAGAGAGTGATTTTCTCTAAAAGGAGAGCATATAGAAAGTGAAGCAACACTCCATTCACTTCGCACAGTGAATTGAAGTGTTGGAACAGACTGCTCTTTCAGAGAAACGCATGTGAATTTCTATTGAATGCTTGTAAGTAGCTTAAGGCACTTTCAAAGGAAAGTGATTTTCTCTGAAAGGACAGCATTTCGAAAGTGAAGCAACACTCCATTCACTACGCACAGTGAATTGAAGTGTTGGAACAGACTGCTTCTCTTTCAGAAAAATGCATGTGAGTTTCTTGTGAATGCTTGTAAGTAGCTTAAGGCACTTTCAAAGGAAAGTGATTTTCTCTGAAAGGACAGCATTTAGAAAGTGAAGCAATACTCCATTCACTTCGCACAGTGAATTGAAGTGTTGGAACAGACTACTTCTCTTTCAGGAAATAGATATGAGTTTTTTGTGAATGCTTGTAAGTAGCTTAAGGCACTTTCAAAGGAAAGAGATTTTCTCTGTAAGGACAGCATATTGAAAGTGAAGCAACACTCCATTCACTTCGCACAGTGAATTGAAGTGTTGGAACAGACTGCTTCTCTTTCAGTGAAGTGCATGTAAATTTCTGTTGAATGCTTGTAAGTAGCTTAAGGCACTTTCAAAGGAAAGTGATTTTCTCTGAAAGGACAGCATTTAGAAAGTGAAGCAACACTCCATTCACTTCGCACATTGAATTGAAGTGTTGGAAAAGACTACTTCTCTTTCAGGAAATAGATATGAGTTTTTTGTGAATGCTTGTAAGTAGCTTAAGGCACTTTCAAAGGAAAGAGATTTTCTCTGAAAGGACAGCATTTTGAAAGTGAAGCAACACTCCATTCACTTCGCACAGTGAATTGAAGTGTTGGAACAGACTGCTTCTCTTTCAGTGAAATGCATGTGAATTTCTGTTAAATGCTTGTAAGTAGCTTAAGGCACTTTCAAAGAAAGTGATTTTCTCTGAAAGGACAGCATTTAGAAAGTAAAGCAACACTCCATTCACTTCGCACAGTGAATTGAAGTGTTGGAACAGACTGCTTCTCTTTCAGTGAAATGCATGTGAATTTCTGTTGAATGCTTGTAAGTAGCTTAAGGCACTTTCAAAAGAAAGTGATTTTCTCTAAAAGAACAGCATTTAGAAAGTGAAGGAACACTCCATTCACTTCGCACACTGAATTGAAGTGTTGGAACAGACAGCTTCTCTTTCATAGAAACACATTTGAGTTTCCTGTGAATGTGTGTAAGTAGCTTAAGGCACTTTCAAAGGAAAGTGATTTTCTCTGAAAGGACAGCATTTAGAAAGTGAAACAACTCTCCATTCACTTCGCACAGTGAATTGAAGTGTTGGAACAGACTGCTTCTCTTTCATAAAAATGCATGTGAGTTCTTCTGAATGCTTGTATGGAGCTTAAGGCATTTTCAAAAGAGAGTGATTTTCTCTAAAAGGAGAGCATATAGAAAGTGAAGCAACACTCCATTCACTTCGCCCAGTGAATTGAAGTGTTGGAACAGACTGCTTCTCTTTCAGAGAAACGGATGTGAGTTTTTTGTGAATGCTTGTAAGTAGCTTAAGGCACTTTCAAAGGAAAGTGATTTTCTCTGATGGACAGCATTTCAAAAGTGAAGCAACACTCCATTCACTTCGCACAGTGAATTGAAGTGTTGGAACAGACTGCTTCTCTTTTAGAGAAACGCATGTGAATTTCTATTGAATGCTTGTAAGTAGCTTAAGGCACTTTCAAAGGAAAGTGATTTTCTCTGAAAGGACAGCATTTCGAAAGTGAAGCAACACTCCATTCACTACGCACAGTGAATTGAAGTGTTGGAACAGACTGCTTCTCTTTCTGAAAAATGCATGTGAGTTTCTTGTGAATGCTTGTATGTAGCTTAAGGCACTTTCAAAGGAAAGTGATTTTCTCTGAAAGGACAGCATTTAGAAAGTGAAACCACACTCCATTCACTTCGCACAGTGAATTGAAGTGTTGGAACAGACTGCTTCTCTTTCAGAAAAATGCATGTGAGTTTCTTGTGAATGCTTGTAAGTAGCTTAAGGCACTTTCAAAGGAAAGTGATTTTCTCTGAGAGGACAGCATTTAGAAAGTGAAGCAACACTCCATTCACTTCGCACAGTGAATTGAAGTGTTGGAACAGACTGCTTCTTTTTCAGAGAAACGCATGTGAATTTCTGTGGAATGCTTGTAAGTAGCTTAAGGCACTTTCAAAGGAAAGTGATTTTCTCTGAAAGGACAGCATTTAGAAAGTGAAGCAACACTCCATTCACTTCTCACAGTGAATTGAAGTGTTGGAACAGACTACTTCTCTTTCAGGAAACAGATATGAGTTTTTTGTGAATGCTTGTAAGAAGCTTAAGGCATTTTCAAAGGAAAGTGATTTTCTCTGAAAGGACAGCATTTAGAAAGTGAAGCAACACTCCATTCACTTGGCACAGTGAATTGAAGTGTTGGAACAGACTGCTTCTCTTTCAGTGAAATGCATGTGAATTTCTGTTGAATGCTTGTTAGTAGCTTAAGGCACTTTCAAAGGAAAGTGATTTTCTCTGAAAGGACAGCATTTAGAAAGTAAAGCAACACTCCATTCACTTCGCACAGTGAATTGAAGTGTTGGAACAGACTGCTTCTCTTTCAGTGAAACGCATGTGAATTTCTGTTGAATGATTGTAAGTAGCTTAAAGCAGTTTCAAAGGAAAGTGATTTTCTCTGAAAGGACAGCATTTAGAAAGTGAAGCAACACTCCATTCACTTCGCACAGTGAATTGAAGTGTTGGAACAGACAGCTTCTCTTTCATAGAAACGCATTTGAGTTTCCTGTGAATGTGTGTAAGTAGCTTAAGGCACTTTCAAAGGAAAGTGATTTTCTCTGAAAGGACAGCATTTAGAAAGTGAAACAACACTCCATTCACTTCGCACAGTGAATTGAAGTGTTGGAACAGACTGCTTCTCTTTCAGTGATACGCATGTGAATTTCTGTTGAATGCTTGTAAGTAGCTTAAGGCACTTTCAAAGGAAAGTGATTTTCTCTGAAAGGACAGCATTTAGAAAGTGAAGGAACACTCCATTCACTTCGCACAGTGAATTGAAGTGTTGGAACAGACAGCTTCTCTTTCATAGAAACGCATTTGAGTTTCCTGTGAATGTGTGTAAGTAGCTTAAGGCACTTTCAAAGGAAAGTGATTTTCTCTGAAAGGACAGCATTTAGAAAGTGAAGTAACATTCCATTGACTTCGCACAGTGAATTGAAGTGTTGGAACAGACTGCTTCTCTTTCAGAAAAATGCATGTGAGTTCTTCTGAATACTTGTATGTAGCTTAAGGCATTTTCAAAAGAGAGTGATTTTCTCTAAAAGGAGAGCATATAGAACGTGAAGCAACACTCCATTCACTTCGCACAGTGAATTGAAGTGTTGGAACAGACTGCTCTTTCAGAGAAACGCATGTGAATTTCTATTGAATGCTTGTAAGTAGCTTAAGGCACTTTCAAAGGAAAGTGATTTTCTCTGAAAGGACAGCATTTAGAAAGTGAAGCAACACTCCATTCACTACGCACAGTGAATTGAAGTGTTGGAACAGACTGCTTCTCTTTCAGAAAAATGCATGTGAGTTTCTTGTGAATGCTTGTAAGTAGCTTAAGGCACTTTCAAAGGAAAGTGATTTTCTCTGAAAGGACAGCATTTAGAAAGTGAAGCAACACTCCATTCACTTCGCACAGTGAATTGAAGTTTTGGAACAGACTACTTCTCTTTCAGGAAATAGATATGAGTTTTTTGTGAATGCTTGTAAGTAGCTTAAGGCACTTTCAAAGGAAAGAGATTTTCTCTGAAAGGACAGCATTTTGAAAGTGAAGCAACACTCCATTCACTTCGCACAGTGAATTGAAGTGTTGGAACAGACTGCTTCTCTTTCAGTGAAATGCATGTAAATTTCTGTTGAATGCTTGTAAGTAGCTTAAGGCACTTTCAAAGCAAAGTGATTTTCTCTGAAAGGACAGCATTTAGAAAGTGAAGCAACACTCCATTCACTTCGCACAGTGAATTGAAGTGTTGGAAAAGACTACTTCTCTTTCAGGAAATAGATATGAGTTTTTTGTGAATGCTTGTAAGTAGCTTAAGGCACTTTCAAAGGAAAGAGATTTTCTCTGAAAGGACAGCATTTTGAAAGTGAAGCAACACTCCATTCACTTCGCACAGTGAATTGAAGTGTTGGAATAGACTGCTTCTCTTTCAGTGAAATGCATGTGAATTTCTGTTGAATGCTTGTAAGTAGCTTAAGGCACTTTCAAAGGAACGTGATTTTCTCTGAAAGGACAGCGTTTAGAAGGTGAAGCAACACTCCATTCACTTCGCACAGTGAATTGAAGTGTTGGAACAGACTGCTTCTCTTTCATTGAAACGCATGTGAATTTCTGTTGAATGCTTGTAAGTAGCTTAAGGCACTTTCAAAGGAAAGTGATTTTCTCTGAAAGGACAGCATTTAGAAAGTGAAGCAACACTCCATTCACTTCGCACAGTGATTTGAAGTGTTGGAACAGACAGCTTCTCTTTCATAGAAACGCATTTGAGTTTCCTGTGAATGTGTGTAAGTAGCTTAAGGCACTTTCAAAGGAAAGTGATTTTCTCTGAAAGGACAGCATTTAGAAAGTGAAGCAACACTCCATTCACTTCGCACAGTGAATTGAAGTGTTGAAACAGACAGCTTCTCTTTCACAGAAACGCATTTGAGTTTCCTGTGAATGTGTGTAAGCAGCTTAAGGCACTTTCAAAGGAAAGTGATTTTCTCTGAAAGGACAGCATTTAGAAAGTGAAGTAACACTCCATTGACTTCACACAGTGAATTGAAGTGTTGGAACAGACTGCTTCTCTTTCAGAAAAATGCATGTGAGTTCTTCTGAATGCTTGTATGTAGCTTATGGCATTTTCAAAAGAGAGTGATTTTCTCTAAAAGGAGAGGATATAGAAAGTGAAGCAACACTCCATTCACTTCGCACAGTGAATTGAAGTGTTGGAACAGACTGCTTCTCTTTCAAAGAAACGCATGTGAATTTCTATTGAATGCTTGTAAGTAGCTTAAGGCACTTTCAAAGGAAATTGATTTTCTCTGAAAGGAGAGCATTTCGAAAGTGAAGCAACACTCCATTCACTACGCACAGCGAATTGAAGTGTTGGAACAGACTGCTTCTCTTTCATAGAAACACATTTGAGTTTCCTGTGAATGTGTGTAAGTACCTTAAGGCACTTTCAAAGGAAAGTGATTTTCTCTGAAAGGACAGCATTTAGAAAGTGAAACAACTCTCCATTCACTTCGCACAGTGAATTGAAGTGTTGGAACAGACTGCTTCTCTTTCTGAAAAATGCATGTGAGTTTCTTGTGAATGCTTGTAAGTAGCTTAAGGCACTTTCAAAGGAAAGTGATTTTCTCTGAAAGGACAGCATTTAGAAAGTGAAACCACACTCCATTCACTTCGCACAGTGAATTGAAGTGTTGGAACAGACTGCTTCTCTTTCAGAAAAATGCATGTGAGTTTCTTGTGAATGCTTGTAAGTAGCTTAAGGCACTTTCAAAGGAAAGTGATTTTCTCTGAGAGGACAGCATTTAGAAAGTGAAGCAACACTCCATTCACTTCGCACAGTGAATTGAAGTGTTGGAACAGACAGCTTCTCTTTCATAGAAACACATTTGAGTTTCCTGTGAATGTGTGTAAGTAGCTTAAGGCACTTTCAAAGGAAAGTGATTTTCTCTGAAAGGACAGCATTTAGAAAGTGAAACAACTCTCCATTCACTTCGCACAGTGAATTGAAGTGTTGGAACAGACTGCTTCTCTTTCTGAAAAATGCATGTGAGTTTCTTGTGAATGCTTGTAAGTAGCTTAAGGCACTTTCAAAGGAAAGTGATTTTCTCTGAAAGGACAGCATTTAGAAAGTGAAACCACACTCCATTCACTTCGCACAGTGAATTGAAGTGTTGGAACAGACTGCTTCTCTTTCAGAAAAATGCATGTGAGTTTCTTGTGAATGCTTGTAAGTAGCTTAAGGCACTTTCAAAGGAAAGTGATTTTCTCTGAGAGGACAGCATTTAGAAAGTGAAGCAACACTCCATTCACTTCGCACAGTGAATTGAAGTGTTGGAACAGACTGCTTCTTTTTCAGAGAAACGCATGTGAATTTCTGTGGAATGCTTGTAAGTAGCTTAAGGCACTTTCAAAGGAAAGTGATTTTCTCTGAAAGGACAGCATTTAGAAAGTGAAACAACACTCCATTCACTTCTCACAGTGAATTGAAGTGTTGGAACAGACTACTTCTCTTTCAGGAAACAGATATTAGTTTTTTGTGAATGCTTGTAAGAAGCTTAAGGCATTTTCAAAGGAAAGTGATTTTCTCTGAAAGGACAGCATTTAGAAAGTGAAGCAACACTCCATTCACTTGGCACAGTGAATTGAAGTGTTGGAACAGACTGCTTCTCTTTCAGTGAAATGCATGTGAATTTCTGTTGAATGCTTGTAAGTAGCTTAAGGCACTTTCAAAGGAAAGTGATTTTCTCTGAAAGGACAGCATTTAGAAAGTGAAGCAACACTCCATTCACTTCGCACAGTGAATTGAAGTGTTGGAACAGACTACTTCTCTTTCAGGAAATAGATATGAGTTTTTTGTGAATGCTTGTAAGTAGCTTAAGGCACTTTCAAAGGAAAGAGATTTTCTCTGAAAGGACAGCATTTTGAAAGTGAAGCAACACTCCATTCACTTCGCACAGTGAATTGAAGTGTTGGAACAGACTGCTTCTCTTTCAGTGAAATGCATGTAAATTTCTGTTGAATGCTTGTAAGTAGCTTAAGGCACTTTCAAAGGAAAGTGATTTTCTCTGAAAGGACAGCATTTAGAAAGTGAAGCAACACTCCATTCACTTCGCACAGTGAATTGAAGTGTTGGAAAAGACTACTTCTCTTTCAGGAAATAGATATGAGTTTTTTGTGAATGCTTGTAAGTAGCTTAAGGCACTTTCAAAGGAAAGAGATTTTCTCTGAAAGGACAGCATTTTGAAAGTGAAGCAACACTCCATTCACTTCGCACAGTTAATTGAAGTGTTGGAATAGACTGCTTCTCTTTCAGTGAAATGCACGTGAATTTCTGTTGAATGCTTGTAAGTAGCTTAAGGCACTTTCAAAGGAACGTGATTTTCTCTGAAAGGACAGCGTTTAGAAGGTGAAGCAACACTCCATTCACTTCGCACAGTGAATTGAAGTGTTGGAACAGACTGCTTCTCTTTCAGTGAAACGCATGTGAATTTCTGTTGAATGCTTGTAAGTA
This sequence comes from Myodes glareolus, assembly GCF_982192425.1. Classification (NCBI taxonomy): domain Eukaryota; kingdom Metazoa; phylum Chordata; class Mammalia; order Rodentia; family Cricetidae; genus Myodes; species Myodes glareolus. The sequence continues at coordinate 271,459 of NW_028263252.1, forward strand.
GCTTAAGGCACTTTCAAAGGAAAGTGATTTTCTCTGAAAGGACAGCATTTAGAAAGTGAAGCAACACTCCATTCACTTCGCACAGTGATTTGAAGTGTTGGAACAGACAGCTTCTCTTTCATAGAAACGCATTTGAGTTTCCTGTGAATGTGTGTAAGTAGCTTAAGGCACTTTCAAAGGAAAGTGATTTTCTCTGAAAGGACAGCATTTAGAAAGTGAAGCAACACTCCATTCACTTCGCACAGTGAATTGAAGTGTTGAAACAGACAGCTTCTGTTTCACAGAAACGCATTTGAGTTTCCTGTGAATGTGTGTAAGCAGCTTAAGGCACTTTCAAAGGAAAGTGATTTTCTCTGAAAGGACAGCATTTAGAAAGTGAAGTAACACTCCATTGACTTCACACAGTGAATTGAAGTGTTGGAACAGACTGCTTCTCTTTCAGAAAAATGCATGTGAGTTCTTCTGAATGCTTGTATGTAGCTTAAGGCATTTTCAAAAGAGAGTGATTTTCTCTAAAAGGAGAGCATATAGAAAGTGAAGCAACACTCCATTCACTTCGCACAGTGAATTGAAGTGTTGGAACAGACTGCTTCTCTTTCAAAGAAACGCATGTGAATTTCTATTGAATGCTTGTAAGTAGCTTAAGGCACTTTCAAAGGAAAGTGATTTTCTCTGAAAGGAGAGCATTTCGAAAGTGAAGCAACACTCCATTCACTACGCACAGCGAATTGAAGTGTTGGAACAGACTGCTTCTCTTTCAGAAAAATGCATGTGAGTTTCTTGTGAATGCTTGTAAGTAGCTTAAGGCACTTTCAAAGGAAAGTGATTTTCTCTGAAAGGACAGCATTTAGAAAGTGAAGCAACACTCCATTCACTTCGCACAGTGAATTGAAGTGTTGGAACAGACTACTTCTCTTTCAGGAAATAGATATGAGTTTTTTGTGAATGCTTGTAAGTAGCTTAAGGCACTTTCAAAGGAAAGAGATTTTCTCTGAAAGGACAGCATTTTGAAAGTGAAGCAACACTCCATTCACTTCGCACAGTGAATTGAAGTGTTGGAACAGACTGCTTCTCTTTCAGTGAAATGCATGTGAATTTCTGTTGAATGCTTGTAAGTAGCTTAAGGCACTTTCAAAGGAAAGTGATTTTCTCTGAAAGGACAGCATTTAGAAAGTGAAGCAACACTCCATTCACTTCGCACAGTGAATTGAAGTGTTGGAAAAGACTACTTCTCTTTCAGGAAATAGATATGAGTTTTTTGTGAATGCTTGTAAGTAGCTTAAGGCACTTTCAAAGGAAAGAGATTTTCTCTGAAAGGAGAGCATTTCGAAAGTGAAGCAACACTCCATTCACTACGCAAGCGAATTGAAGTGTTGGAACAGACTGCTTCTCTTTCAGAAAAATGCAGGTGAGTTTCTTGTGAATGCTTGTAAGTAGCTTAAGGCACTTTCAAAGGAAAGTGATTTTCTCTGAAAGGACAGCATTTAGAAAGTGAAGCAACACTCCATTCACTTCGCACAGTGAATTGAAGTGTTGGAACAGACTGCTTCTCTTTCAGTGAAACGCATGTGAATTTCTGTTGAATGATTGTAAGTAGCTTAAAGCAGTTTCAGAGGAAAGTGATTTTCTCTGAAAGGACAGCATTTAGAAAGTGAAGCAACACTCCATTCACTTCGCACAGTGAATTGAAGTGTGGAACAGACAGCTTCTCTTTCATAGAAACGCATTTGAGTTTCCTGTGAATGTGTGTAAGTAGCTTAAGGCACTTTCAAAGGAAAGTGATTTTCTCTGAAAGGACAGCATTTAGAAAGTGAAACAACACTCCATTCACTTCGCACAGTGAATTGAAGTGTTGGAACAGACTGCTTCTCTTTCAGTGATACGCATGTGAATTTCTGTTGAATGCTTGTAAGTAGCTTAAGGCACTTTCAAAGGAAAGTGATTTTCTCTGAAAGGACAGCATTTAGAAAGTGAAGGAACACTCCATTCACTTCGCACAGTGAATTGAAGTGTTGGAACAGACAGCTTCTCTTTCATAGAAACGCATTTGAGTTTCCTGTGAATGTGTGTAAGTAGCTTAAGGCACTTTCAAAGGAAAGTGATTTTCTCTGAAAGGACAGCATTTAGAAAGTGAAGTAACACTCCATTGACTTCGCACAGTGAATTGAAGTGTTGGAACAGACTGCTTCTCTTTCAGAAAAATGTATGTGAGTTCTTCTGAATACTTGTATGTAGCTTAAGGCATTTTCAAAAGAGAGTGATTTTCTCTAAAAGGAGAGCATATAGAAAGTGAAGCAACACTCCATTCACTTCGCACAGTGAATTGAAGTGTTGGAACAGACTGCTCTTTCAGAGAAACGCATGTGAATTTCTATTGAATGCTTGTAAGTAGCTTAAGGCACTTTCAAAGGAAAGTGATTTTCTCTGAAAGGACAGCATTTCGAAAGTGAAGCAACACTCCATTCACTACGCACAGTGAATTGAAGTGTTGGAACAGACTGCTTCTCTTTCAGAAAAATGCATGTGAGTTTCTTGTGAATGCTTGTAAGTAGCTTAAGGCACTTTCAAAGGAAAGTGATTTTCTCTGAAAGGACAGCATTTAGAAAGTGAAGCAACACTCCATTCACTTCGCACAGTGAATTGAAGTGTTGGAACAGACTACTTCTCTTTCAGGAAATAGATATGAGTTTTTTGTGAATGCTTGTAAGTAGCTTAAGGCACTTTCAAAGGAAAGAGATTTTCTCTGAAAGGACAGCATTTTGAAAGTGAAGCAACACTCCATTCACTTCGCACAGTGAATTGAAGTGTTGGAATAGACTGCTTCTCTTTCAGTGAAATGCATGTGAATTTCTGTTGAATGCTTGTAAGTAGCTTAAGGCACTTTCAAAGGAAAGTGATTTTCTCTGAAAGGACAGCATTTAGAAGGTGAAGCAACACTCCATTCACTTCGCACAGTGAATTGAAGTGTTGGAAAAGACTACTTCTCTTTCAGGAAATAGATATGAGTTTTTTGTGAATGCTTGTAAGTAGCTTAAGGCACTTTCAAAGGAAAGAGATTTTCTCTGAAAGGACAGCATTTTGAAAGTGAAGCAACACTCCATTCACTTCGCACAGTGAATTGAAGTGTTGGAATAGACTGCTTCTCTTTCAGTGAAATGCATGTGAATTTCTGTTGAATGCTTGTAAGTAGCTTAAGGCACTTTCAAAGGAACGTGATTTTCTCTGAAAGGACAGCATTTAGAAAGTGAAGCAACACTCCATTCACTTCGCACAGTGAATTGAAGTGTTGGAACAGACAGCTTCTCTTTCATAGAAACACATTTGAGTTTCCTGTGAATGTGTGTAAGTAGCTTAAGGCACTTTCAAAGGAAAGTGATTTTCTCTGACAGGACAGCATTTAGAAGGTGAAGCAACACTCCATTCACTTCGCACAGTGAATTGAAGTGTTGGAATAGACTGCTTCTCTTTCAGTGAAATGCATGTGAATTTCTGTTGAATGCTTGTAAGTAGCTTAAGGCACTTTCAAAGGAAAGTGATTTTCTCTGAAAGGACAGCATTTAGAAGGTGAAGCAACACTCCATTCACTTCGCACAGTGAATTGAAGTGTTGGAACAGACTGCTTCTCTTTCAGTGAAACGCATGTGAATTTCTGTTGAATGATTGTAAGTAGCTTAAAGCAGTTTCAGAGGAAAGTGATTTTCTCTGAAAGGACAGCATTTCGAAAGTGAAGCAACACTCCATTCACTACGCACAGTGAATTGAAGTGTTGGAACAGACTGCTTCTCTTTCAGAAAAATGCATGTGAGTTTCTTGTGAATGCTTGTAAGTAGCTTAAGGCACTTTCAAAGGAAAGTGATTTTCTCTGAAAGGACAGCATTTAGAAAGTGAAGCAACACTCCATTCACTTCGCACAGTGAATTGAAGTGTTGGAACAGACTACTTCTCTTTCAGGAAATAGATATGAGTTTTTTGTGAATGCTTGTAAGTAGCTTAAGGCACTTTCAAAGGAAAGAGATTTTCTCTGAAAGGACAGCATTTTGAAAGTGAAGCAACACTCCATTCACTTCGCACAGTGAATTGAAGTGTTGGAACAGACTGCTTCTCTTTCAGTGAAATGCATGTGAATTTCTGTTGAATGCTTGTAAGTAGCTTAAGGCACTTTCAAAGGAAAGTGATTTTCTCTGAAAGGACAGCATTTCGAAAGTGAAGCAACACTCCATTCACTTCGCACAGTGAATTGAAGTGTTGGAAAAGACTACTTCTCTTTCAGGAAATAGATATGTGTTTTTTGTGAATGCTTGTAAGTAGCTTAAGGCACTTTCAAAGGAAAGAGATTTTCTCTGAAAGGACAGCATTTTGAAAGTGAAGCAACACTCCATTCACTTCGCACAGTGAATTGAAGTGTTGGAATAGACTGCTTCTCTTTCAGTGAAATGCATGTGAATTTCTGTTGAATGCTTGTAAGTAGCTTAAGGCACTTTCAAAGGAACGTGATTTTCTCTGAAAGGACAGCGTTTAGAAGGTGAAGCAACACTCCATTCACTTCGCACAGTGAATTGAAGTGTTGGAACAGACTGCTTCTCTTTCAGTGAAACGCATGTGAATTTCTGTTGAATGCTTGTAAGTAGCTTAAGGCACTTTCAAAGGAAAGTGATTTTCTCTGAAATGACAGCATTTAGAAAGTGAAGCAACACTCCATTCACTTCGCACAGTGAATTGAAGTGTTGGAACAGACAGCTTCTCTTTCATAGAAACGCATTTGAGTTTCCTGTGAATGTGTGTAAGCAGCTTAAGGCACTTTCAAAGGAAAGTGATTTTCTCTGAAAGGACAGCATTTAGAAAGTGAAGTAACACTCCATTGACTTCACACAGTGAATTGAAGTGTTGGAACAGACTGCTTCTCTTTCAGAAAAATGCATGTGAGTTCTTCTGAATGCTTGTATGTAGCTTAAGGCATTTTCAAAAGAGAGTGATTTTCTCTAAAAGGAGAGCATATAGAAAGTGAAGCAACACTCCATTCACTTCGCACAGTGAATTGAAGTGTTGGAACAGACTGCTTCTCTTTCAAAGAAACGCATGTGAATTTCTATTGAATGCTTGTAAGTAGCTTAAGGCACTTTCAAAGGAAATTGATTTTCTCTGAAAGGAGAGCATTTCGAAAGTGAAGCAACACTCCATTCACTACGCACAGCGAATTGAAGTGTTGGAACAGACTGCTTCTCTTTCATAGAAACACATTTGAGTTTCCTGTGAATGTGTGTAAGTACCTTAAGGCACTTTCAAAGGAAAGTGATTTTCTCTGAAAGGACAGCATTTAGAAAGTGAAACAACTCTCCATTCACTTCGCACAGTGAATTGAAGTGTTGGAACAGACTGCTTCTCTTTCTGAAAAATGCATGTGAGTTTCTTGTGAATGCTTGTAAGTAGCTTAAGGCACTTTCAAAGGAAAGTGATTTTCTCTGAAAGGACAGCATTTAGAAAGTGAAACCACACTCCATTCACTTCGCACAGTGAATTGAAGTGTTTGAACAGACTGCTTCTCTTTCAGAAAAATGCATGTGAGTTTCTTGTGAATGCTTGTAAGTAGCTTAAGGCACTTTCAAAGGAAAGTGATTTTCTCTGAGAGGACAGCATTTAGAAAGTGAAGCAACACTCCATTCACTTCGCACAGTGAATTGAAGTGTTGGAACAGACAGCTTCTCTTTCATAGAAACACATTTGAGTTTCCTGTGAATGTGTGTAAGTAGCTTAAGGCACTTTCAAAGGAAAGTGATTTTCTCTGAAAGGACAGCATTTAGAAAGTGAAACAACTCTCCATTCACTTCGCACAGTGAATTGAAGTGTTGGAACAGACTGCTTCTCTTTCTGAAAAATGCATGTGAGTTTCTTGTGAATGCTTGTAAGTAGCTTAAGGCACTTTCAAAGGAAAGTGATTTTCTCTGAAAGGACAGCATTTAGAAAGTGAAACCACACTCCATTCACTTCGCACAGTGAATTGAAGTGTTGGAACAGACTGCTTCTCTTTCAGAAAAATGCATGTGAGTTTCTTGTGAATGCTTGTAAGTAGCTTAAGGCACTTTCAAAGGAAAGTGATTTTCTCTGAGAGGACAGCATTTAGAAAGTGAAGCAACACTCCATTCACTTCGCACAGTGAATTGAAGTGTTGGAACAGACTGCTTCTTTTTCAGAGAAACGCATGTGAATTTCTGTGGAATGCTTGTAAGTAGCTTAAGGCACTTTCAAAGGAAAGTGATTTTCTCTGAAAGGACAGCATTTAGAAAGTGAAACAACACTCCATTCACTTCTCACAGTGAATTGAAGTGTTGGAACAGACTACTTCTCTTTCAGGAAACAGATATTAGTTTTTTGTGAATGCTTGTAAGAAGCTTAAGGCATTTTCAAAGGAAAGTGATTTTCTCTGAAAGGACAGCATTTAGAAAGTGAAGCAACACTCCATTCACTTGGCACAGTGAATTGAAGTGTTGGAACAGACTGCTTCTCTTTCAGTGAAATGCATGTGAATTTCTGTTGAATGCTTGTAAGTAGCTTAAGGCACTTTCAAAGGAAAGTGATTTTCTCTGAAAGGACAGCATTTAGAAAGTAAAGCAACACTCCATTCACTTCGCACAGTGAATTGAATTGTTGGAACAGACTGCTTCTCTTTCAGTGAAACGCATGTGAATTTCTGTTGAATGATTGTAGGTAGCTTAAAGCAGTTTCAAAGGAAAGTGATTTTCTCTGAAAGGACAGCATTTAGAAAGTGAAGCAACACTCCATTCACTTCGCACAGTGAATTGAAGTGTTGGAACAGACAGCTTCTCTTTCATAGAAACGCATTTGAGTTTCCTGTGAATGTGTGTAAGTAGCTTAAGTCACTTTCAAAGGAAAGTGATTTTCTCTGAAAGGACAGCATTTAGAAAGTGAAACAACACTCCATTCACTTCGCACAGTGAATTGAAGTGTTGGAACAGACTGCTTCTCTTTCAGTGATACGCATGTGAATTTCTGTTGAATGCTTGTAAGTAGCTTAAGGCACACTCAAAGGAAAGTGATTTTCTCTGAAAGGACAGCATTTAGAAAGTGAAGGAACACTCCATTCACTTCGCACAGTGAATTGAAGTGTTGGAACAGACAGCTTCTCTTTCATAGAAACGCATTTGAGTTTCCTGTGAATGTGTGTAAGTAGCTTAAGGCACTTTCAAAGGAAAGTGATTTTCTCTGAAAGGACAGCATTTAGAAAGTGAAGTAACACTCCATTGACTTCGCACAGTGAATTGAAGTGTTGGAACAGACTGCTTCTCTTTCAGAAAAATGCATGTGAGTTCTTCTGAATACTTGTATGTAGCTTAAGGCATTTTCAAAAGAGAGTGATTTTCTCTAAAAGGAGAGCATATAGAAAGTGAAGCAACACTCCATTCACTTCGCACAGTGAATTGAAGTGTTGGAACAGACTGCTCTTTCAGAGAAACGCATGTGAATTTCTATTGAATGCTTGTAAGTAGCTTAAGGCACTTTCAAAGGAAAGTGATTTTCTCTGAAAGGACAGCATTTCGAAAGTGAAGCAACACTCCATTCACTACGCACAGTGAATTGAAGTGTTGGAACAGACTGCTTCTCTTTCAGAAAAATGCATGTGAGTTTCTTGTGAATGCTTGTAAGTACCTTAAGGCACTTTCAAAGGAAAGTGATTTTCTCTGAAAGGACAGCATTTAGAAAGTGAAGCAACACTCCATTCACTTCGCACAGTGAATTGAAGTGTTGGAACAGACTACTTCTCTTTCAGGAAATAGATATGAGTTTTTTGTGAATGCTTGTAAGTAGCTTAAGGCACTTTCAAAGGAAAGAGATTTTCTCTGAAAGGACAGCATTTTGAAAGTGAAGCAACACTCCATTCACTTCGCACAGTGAATTGAAGTGTTGGAACAGACTGCTTCTCTTTCAGTGAAATGCATGTAAATTTCTGTTGAATGCTTGTAAGTAGCTTAAGGCACTTTCAAAGGAAAGTGATTTTCTCTGAAAGGACAGCATTTAGAAAGTGAAGCAACACTCCATTCACTTCGCACAGTGAATTGAAGTGTTGGAAAAGACTACTTCTCTTTCAGGAAATAGATATGAGTTTTTTGTGAATGCTTGTAAGTAGCTTAAGGCACTTTCAAAGGAAAGAGATTTTCTCTGAAAGGACAGCATTTTGAAAGTGAAGCAACACTCCATTCACTTCGCACAGTTAATTGAAGTGTTGGAATAGACTGCTTCTCTTTCAGTGAAATGCACGTGAATTTCTGTTGAATGCTTGTAAGTAGCTTAAGGCACTTTCAAAGGAACGTGATTTTCTCTGAAAGGACAGCGTTTAGAAGGTGAAGCAACACTCCATTCACTTCGCACAGTGAATTGAAGTGTTGGAACAGACTGCTTCTCTTTCAGTGAAACGCATGTGAATTTCTGTTGAATGCTTGTAAGTAGCTTAAGGCACTTTCAAAGGAAAGTGATTTTCTCTGAAAGGACAGCATTTAGAAAGTGAAGCAACACTCCATTCACTTCGCACAGTGATTTGAAGTGTTGGAACAGACAGCTTCTCTTTCATAGAAACGCATTTGAGTTTCCTGTGAATGTGTGTAAGTAGCTTAAGGCACTTTCAAAGGAAAGTGATTTTCTCTGAAAGGACAGCATTTAGAAAGTGAAGCAACACTCCATTCACTTCGCACAGTGAATTGAAGTGTTGAAACAGACAGCTTCTGTTTCACAGAAACGCATTTGAGTTTCCTGTGAATGTGTGTAAGCAGCTTAAGGCACTTTCAAAGGAAAGTGATTTTCTCTGAAAGGACAGCATTTAGAAAGTGAAGTAACACTCCATTGACTTCACACAGTGAATTGAAGTGTTGGAACAGACTGCTTCTCTTTCAGAAAAATGCATGTGAGTTCTTCTGAATGCTTGTATGTAGCTTAAGGCATTTTCAAAAGAGAGTGATTTTCTCTAAAAGGAGAGCATATAGAAAGTGAAGCAACACTCCATTCACTTCGCACAGTGAATTGAAGTGTTGGAACAGACTGCTTCTCTTTCAAAGAAACGCATGTGAATTTCTATTGAATGCTTGTAAGTAGCTTAAGGCACTTTCAAAGGAAAGTGATTTTCTCTGAAAGGAGAGCATTTCGAAAGTGAAGCAACACTCCAGTCACTACGCACAGCGAATTGAAGTGTTGGAACAGACTGCTTCTCTTTCAGAAAAATGCATGTGAGTTTCTTGTGAATGCTTGTAAGTAGCTTAAGGCACTTTCAAAGGAAAGTGATTTTCTCTGAAAGGACAGCATTTAGAAAGTGAAGCAACACTCCATTCACTTCGCACAGTGAATTGAAGTGTTGGAACAGACTACTTCTCTTTCAGGAAATAGATATGAGTTTTTTGTGAATGCTTGTAAGTAGCTTAAGGCACTTTCAAAGGAAAGAGATTTTCTCTGAAAGGACAGCATTTTGAAAGTGAAGCAACACTCCATTCACTTCGCACAGTGAATTGAAGTGTTGGAACAGACTGCTTCTCTTTCAGTGAAATGCATGTGAATTTCTGTTGAATGCTTGTAAGTAGCTTAAGGCACTTTCAAAGGAAAGTGATTTTCTCTGAAAGGACAGCATTTAGAAAGTGAAGCAACACTCCATTCACTTCGCACAGTGAATTGAAGTGTTGGAAAAGACTACTTCTCTTTCAGGAAATAGATATGAGTTTTTTGTGAATGCTTGTAAGTAGCTTAAGGCACTTTCAAAGGAAAGAGATTTTCTCTGAAAGGAGAGCATTTCGAAAGTGAAGCAACACTCCATTCACTACGCAAGCGAATTGAAGTGTTGGAACAGACTGCTTCTCTTTCAGAAAAATGCAGGTGAGTTTCTTGTGAATGCTTGTAAGTAGCTTAAGGCACTTTCAAAGGAAAGTGATTTTCTCTGAAAGGACAGCATTTAGAAAGTGAAGCAACATTCCATTCACTTCGCACAGTGAATTGAAGTGTTGGAACAGACTGCTTCTCTTTCAGTGAAACGCATGTGAATTTCTGTTGAATGATTGTAAGTAGCTTAAAGCAGTTTCAGAGGAAAGTGATTTTCTCTGAAAGGACAGCATTTAGAAAGTGAAGCAACACTCCATTCACTTCGCACAGTGAATTGAAGTGTGGAACAGACAGCTTCTCTTTCATAGAAACGCATTTGAGTTTCCTGTGAATGTGTGTAAGTAGCTTAAGGCACTTTCAAAGGAAAGTGATTTTCTCTGAAAGGACAGCATTTAGAAAGTGAAACAACACTCCATTCACTTCGCACAGTGAATTGAAGTGTTGGAACAGACTGCTTCTCTTTCAGTGATACGCATGTGAATTTCTGTTGAATGCTTGTAAGTAGCTTAAGGCACTTTCAAAGGAAAGTGATTTTCTCTGAAAGGACAGCATTTAGAAAGTGAAGGAACACTCCATTCACTTCGCACAGTGAATTGAAGTGTTGGAACAGACAGCTTCTCTTTCATAGAAACGCATTTGAGTTTCCTGTGAATGTGTGTAAGTAGCTTAAGGCACTTTCAAAGGAAAGTGATTTTCTCTGAAAGGACAGCATTTAGAAAGTGAAGTAACACTCCATTGACTTCGCACAGTGAATTGAAGTGTTGGAACAGACTGCTTCTCTTTCAGAAAAATGTATGTGAGTTCTTCTGAATACTTGTATGTAGCTTAAGGCATTTTCAAAAGAGAGTGATTTTCTCTAAAAGGAGAGCATATAGAAAGTGAAGCAACACTCCATTCACTTCGCACAGTGAATTGAAGTGTTGGAACAGACTGCTCTTTCAGAGAAACGCATGTGAATTTCTATTGAATGCTTGTAAGTAGCTTAAGGCACTTTCAAAGGAAAGTGATTTTCTCTGAAAGGACAGCATTTCGAAAGTGAAGCAACACTCCATTCACTACGCACAGTGAATTGAAGTGTTGGAACAGACTGCTTCTCTTTCAGAAAAATGCATGTGAGTTTCTTGTGAATGCTTGTAAGTAGCTTAAGGCACTTTCAAAGGAAAGTGATTTTCTCTGAAAGGACAGCATTTAGAAAGTGAAGCAACACTCCATTCACTTCGCACAGTGAATTGAAGTGTTGGAACAGACTACTTCTCTTTCAGGAAATAGATATGAGTTTTTTGTGAATGCTTGTAAGTAGCTTAAGGCACTTTCAAAGGAAAGAGATTTTCTCTGAAAGGACAGCATTTTGAAAGTGAAGCAACACTCCATTCACTTCGCACAGTGAATTGAAGTGTTGGAATAGACTGCTTCTCTTTCAGTGAAATGCATGTGAATTTCTGTTGAATGCTTGTAAGTAGCTTAAGGCACTTTCAAAGGAAAGTGATTTTCTCTGAAAGGACAGCATTTAGAAGGTGAAGCAACACTCCATTCACTTCGCACAGTGAATTGAAGTGTTGGAAAAGACTACTTCTCTTTCAGGAAATAGATATGAGTTTTTTGTGAATGCTTGTAAGTAGCTTAAGGCACTTTCAAAGGAAAGAGATTTTCTCTGAAAGGACAGCATTTTGAAAGTGAAGCAACACTCCATTCACTTCGCACAGTGAATTGAAGTGTTGGAATAGACTGCTTCTCTTTCAGTGAAATGCATGTGAATTTCTGTTGAATGCTTGTAAGTAGCTTAAGGCACTTTCAAAGGAACGTGATTTTCTCTGAAAGGACAGCATTTAGAAAGTGAAGCAACACTCCATTCACTTCGCACAGTGAATTGAAGTGTTGGAACAGACAGCTTCTCTTTCATAGAAACACATTTGAGTTTCCTGTGAATGTGTGTAAGTAGCTTAAGGCACTTTCAAAGGAAAGTGATTTTCTCTGACAGGACAGCATTTAGAAGGTGAAGCAACACTCCATTCACTTCGCACAGTGAATTGAAGTGTTGGAATAGACTGCTTCTCTTTCAGTGAAATGCATGTGAATTTCTGTTGAATGCTTGTAAGTAGCTTAAGGCACTTTCAAAGGAAAGTGATTTTCTCTGAAAGGACAGCATTTAGAAGGTGAAGCAACACTCCATTCACTTCGCACAGTGAATTGAAGTGTTGGAACAGACTGCTTCTCTTTCAGTGAAACGCATGTGAATTTCTGTTGAATGATTGTAAGTAGCTTAAAGCAGTTTCAGAGGAAAGTGATTTTCTCTGAAAGGACAGCATTTCGAAAGTGAAGCAACACTCCATTCACTACGCACAGTGAATTGAAGTGTTGGAACAGACTGCTTCTCTTTCAGAAAAATGCATGTGAGTTTCTTGTGAATGCTTGTAAGTAGCTTAAGGCACTTTCAAAGGAAAGTGATTTTCTCTGAAAGGACAGCATTTAGAAAGTGAAGCAACACTCCATTCACTTCGCACAGTGAATTGAAGTGTTGGAACAGACTACTTCTCTTTCAGGAAATAGATATGAGTTTTTTGTGAATGCTTGTAAGTAGCTTAAGGCACTTTCAAAGGAAAGAGATTTTCTCTGAAAGGACAGCATTTTGAAAGTGAAGCAACACTCCATTCACTTCGCACAGTGAATTGAAGTGTTGGAACAGACTGCTTCTCTTTCAGTGAAATGCATGTGAATTTCTGTTGAATGCTTGTAAGTAGCTTAAGGCACTTTCAAAGGAAAGTGATTTTCTCTGAAAGGACAGCATTTCGAAAGTGAAGCAACACTCCATTCACTTCGCACAGTGAATTGAAGTGTTGGAAAAGACTACTTCTCTTTCAGGAAATAGATATGTGTTTTTTGTGAATGCTTGTAAGTAGCTTAAGGCACTTTCAAAGGAAAGAGATTTTCTCTGAAAGGACAGCATTTTGAAAGTGAAGCAACACTCCATTCACTTCGCACAGTGAATTGAAGTGTTGGAATAGACTGCTTCTCTTTCAGTGAAATGCATGTGAATTTCTGTTGAATGCTTGTAAGTAGCTTAAGGCACTTTCAAAGGAACGTGATTTTCTCTGAAAGGACAGCGTTTAGAAGGTGAAGCAACACTCCATTCACTTCGCACAGTGAATTGAAGTGTTGGAACAGACTGCTTCTCTTTCAGTGAAACGCATGTGAATTTCTGTTGAATGCTTGTAAGTAGCTTAAGGCACTTTCAAAGGAAAGTGATTTTCTCTGAAATGACAGCATTTAGAAAGTGAAGCAACACTCCATTCACTTCGCACAGTGAATTGAAGTGTTGGAACAGACAGCTTCTCTTTCATAGAAACGCATTTGAGTTTCCTGTGAATGTGTGTAAGCAGCTTAAGGCACTTTCAAAGGAAAGTGATTTTCTCTGAAAGGACAGCATTTAGAAAGTGAAGTAACACTCCATTGACTTCACACAGTGAATTGAAGTGTTGGAACAGACTGCTTCTCTTTCAGAAAAATGCATGTGAGTTCTTCTGAATGCTTGTATGTAGCTTAAGGCATTTTCAAAAGAGAGTGATTTTCTCTAAAAGGAGAGCATATAGAAAGTGAAGCAACACTCCATTCACTTCGCACAGTGAATTGAAGTGTTGGAACAGACTGCTTCTCTTTCAAAGAAACGCATGTGAATTTCTATTGAATGCTTGTAAGTAGCTTAAGGCACTTTCAAAGGAAATTGATTTTCTCTGAAAGGAGAGCATTTCGAAAGTGAAGCAACACTCCATTCACTACGCACAGCGAATTGAAGTGTTGGAACAGACTGCTTCTCTTTCAGAAAAATGCATGTGAGTTTCTTGTGAATGCTTGTAAGTAGCTTAAGGCACTTTCAAAGGAAAGTGATTTTCTCTGAAAGGACAGCATTTAGAAAGTGAAGCAACACTCCATTCACTTCGCACAGTGAATTGAAGTGTTGGAACAGACTGCTTCTCTTTCAGTGAAACGCATGTGAATTTCTGTTGAATGATTGTAAGTAGCTTAAAGCAGTTTCAGAGGAAAGTGATTTTCTCTGAAAGGACAGCATTTAGAAAGTGAAGCAACACTCCATTCACTTCGCACAGTGAATTGAAGTGTGGAACAGACAGCTTCTCTTTCATAGAAACGCATTTGAGTTTCCTGTGAATGTGTGTAAGTAGCTTAAGGCACTTTCAAAGGAAAGTGATTTTCTCTGAAAGGACAGCATTTAGAAAGTGAAACAACACTCCATTCACTTCGCACAGTGAATTGAAGTGTTGGAACAGACTGCTTCTCTTTCAGTGATACGCATGTGAATTTCTGTTGAATGCTTGTAAGTAGCTTAAGGCACTTTCAAAGGAAAGTGATTTTCTCTGAAAGGACAGCATTTAGAAAGTGAAGGAACACTCCATTCACTTCGCACAGTGAATTGAAGTGTTGGAACAGACAGCTTCTCTTTCATAGAAACGCATTTGAGTTTCCTGTGAATGTGTGTAAGTAGCTTAAGGCACTTTCAAAGGAAAGTGATTTTCTCTGAAAGGACAGCATTTAGAAAGTGAAGTAACACTCCATTGACTTCGCACAGTGAATTGAAGTGTTGGAACAGACTGCTTCTCTTTCAGAAAAATGTATGTGAGTTCTTCTGAATACTTGTATGTAGCTTAAGGCATTTTCAAAAGAGAGTGATTTTCTCTAAAAGGAGAGCATATAGAAAGTGAAGCAACACTCCATTCACTTCGCACAGTGAATTGAAGTGTTGGAACAGACTGCTCTTTCAGAGAAACGCATGTGAATTTCTATTGAATGCTTGTAAGTAGCTTAAGGCACTTTCAAAGGAAAGTGATTTTCTCTGAAAGGACAGCATTTCGAAAGTGAAGCAACACTCCATTCACTACGCACAGTGAATTGAAGTGTTGGAACAGACTGCTTCTCTTTCAGAAAAATGCATGTGAGTTTCTTGTGAATGCTTGTAAGTAGCTTAAGGCACTTTCAAAGGAAAGTGATTTTCTCTGAAAGGACAGCATTTAGAAACTGAAGCAACACTCCATTCACTTCGCACAGTGAATTGAAGTGTTGGAACAGACTACTTCTCTTTCAGGAAATAGATATGAGTTTTTTGTGAATGCTTGTAAGTAGCTTAAGGCACTTTCAAAGGAAAGAGATTTTCTCTGAAAGGACAGCATTTTGAAAGTGAAGCAACACTCCATTCACTTCGCACAGTGAATTGAAGTGTTGGAATAGACTGCTTCTCTTTCAGTGAAATGCATGTGAATTTCTGTTGAATGCTTGTAAGTAGCTTAAGGCACTTTCAAAGGAAAGTGATTTTCTCTGAAAGGACAGCATTTAGAAGGTGAAGCAACACTCCATTCACTTCGCACAGTGAATTGAAGTGTTGGAAAAGACTACTTCTCTTTCAGGAAATAGATATGAGTTTTTTGTGAATGCTTGTAAGTAGCTTAAGGCACTTTCAAAGGAAAGAGATTTTCTCTGAAAGGACAGCATTTTGAAAGTGAAGCAACACTCCATTCACTTCGCACAGTGAATTGAAGTGTTGGAATAGACTGCTTCTCTTTCAGTGAAATGCATGTGAATTTCTGTTGAATGCTTGTAAGTAGCTTAAGGCACTTTCAAAGGAACGTGATTTTCTCTGAAAGGACAGCATTTAGAAAGTGAAGCAACACTCCATTCACTTCGCACAGTGAATTGAAGTGTTGGAACAGACAGCTTCTCTTTCATAGAAACACATTTGAGTTTCCTGTGAATGTGTGTAAGTAGCTTAAGGCACTTTCAAAGGAAAGTGATTTTCTCTGACAGGACAGCATTTAGAAGGTGAAGCAACACTCCATTCACTTCGCACAGTGAATTGAAGTGTTGGAATAGACTGCTTCTCTTTCAGTGAAATGCATGTGAATTTCTGTTGAATGCTTGTAAGTAGCTTAAGGCACTTTCAAAGGAAAGTGATTTTCTCTGAAAGGACAGCATTTAGAAGGTGAAGCAACACTCCATTCACTTCGCACAGTGAATTGAAGTGTTGGAACAGACTGCTTCTCTTTCAGTGAAACGCATGTGAATTTCTGTTGAATGATTGTAAGTAGCTTAAAGCAGTTTCAGAGGAAAGTGATTTTCTCTGAAAGGACAGCATTTAGAAAGTGAAGCAACACTCCATTCACTTCGCACAGTGAATTGAAGTGTGGAACAGACAGCTTCTCTTTCATAGAAACGCATTTGAGTTTCCTGTGAATGTGTGTAAGTAGCTTAAGGCACTTTCAAAGGAAAGTGATTTTCTCTGAAAGGACAGCATTTAGAAAGTGAAACAACACTCCATTCACTTCGCACAGTGAATTGAAGTTTTGGAACAGACTGCTTCTCTTTCAGTGATACGCATGTGAAATCTGTTGAATGCTTGTAAGTAGCTTAAGGCACTTTCAAAGGAAAGTGATTTTCTCTGAAAGGACAGCATTTAGAAAGTGAAGGAACACTCCATTCACTTGGCACAGTGAATTGAAGTGTTGGAACAGACAGCTTCTCTTTCATAGAAACGCATTTGAGTTTCCTGTGAATGTGTGTAAGTAGCTTAAGGCACTTTCAAAGGAAAGTGATTTTCTCTGAAAGGACAGCATTTAGAAAGTGAAGTAACACTCCATTGACTTCGCACAGTGAATTGAAGTGTTGGAACAGACTGCTTCTCTTTCAGAAAAATGTATGTGAGTTCTTCTGAATACTTGTATGTAGCTTAAGGCATTTTCAAAAGAAAGTGATTTTCTCTAAAAGGAGAGCATATAGAAAGTGAAGCAACACTCCATTCACTTCGCACAGTGAATTGAAGTGTTGGAACAGACTGCTCTTTCAGAGAAACGCATGTGAATTTCTATTGAATGCTTGTAAGTAGCTTAAGGCACTTTCAAAGGAAAGTGATTTTCTCTGAAAGGACAGCATTTCGAAAGTGAAGCAACACTCCATTCACTACGCACAGTGAATTGAAGTGTTGGAACAGACTGCTTCTCTTTCAGAAAAATGCATGTGAGTTTCTTGTGAATGCTTGTAAGTAGCTTAAGGCACTTTCAAAGGAAAGTGATTTTCTCTGAAAGGACAGCATTTAGAAAGTGAAGCAACACTCCATTCACTTCGCACAGTGAATTGAAGTGTTGGAACAGACTACTTCTCTTTCAGGAAATAGATATGAGTTTTTTGTGAATGCTTGTAAGTAGCTTAAGGCACTTTCAAAGGAAAGAGATTTTCTCTGAAAGGACAGCATTTTGAAAGTGAAGCAACACTCCATTCACTTCGCACAGTGAATTGAAGTGTTGGAATAGACTGCTTCTCTTTCAGTGAAATGCATGTGAATTTCTGTTGAATGCTTGTAAGTAGCTTAAGGCACTTTCAAAGGAACGTGATTTTCTCTGAAAGGACAGCATTTAGAAAGTGAAGCAACACTCCATTCACTTCGCACAGTGAATTGAAGTGTTGGAACAGACAGCTTCTCTTTCATAGAAACACATTTGAGTTTCCTGTGAATGTGTGTAAGTAGCTTAAGGCACTTTCAAAGGAAAGTGATTTTCTCTGACAGGACAGCATTTAGAAGGTGAAGCAACACTCCATTCACTTCGCACAGTGAATTGAAGTGTTGGAATAGACTGCTTCTCTTTCAGTGAAATGCATGTGAATTTCTGTTGAATGCTTGTAAGTAGCTTAAGGCACTTTCAAAGGAAAGTGATTTTCTCTGAAAGGACAGCATTTAGAAGGTGAAGCAACACTCCATTCACTTCGCACAGTGAATTGAAGTGTTGGAACAGACTGCTTCTCTTTCAGTGAAACGCATGTGAATTTCTGTTGAATGATTGTAAGTAGCTTAAAGCAGTTTCAGAGGAAAGTGATTTTCTCTGAAAGGACAGCATTTAGAAAGTGAAGCAACACTCCATTCACTTCGCACAGTGAATTGAAGTGTGGAACAGACAGCTTCTCTTTCATAGAAACGCATTTGAGTTTCCTGTGAATGTGTGTAAGTAGCTTAAGGCACTTTCAAAGGAAAGTGATTTTCTCTGAAAGGACAGCATTTAGAAAGTGAAACAACACTCCATTCACTTCGCACAGTGAATTGAAGTGTTGGAACAGACTGCTTCTCTTTCAGTGATACGCATGTGAATTTCTGTTGAATGCTTGTGAGTAGCTTAAGGCACTTTCAAAGGAAAGTGATTTTCTCTGAAAGGACAGCATTTAGAAAGTGAAGGAACACTCCATTCACTTCGCACAGTGAATTGAAGTGTTGGAACAGACAGCTTCTCTTTCATAGAAACGCATTTGAGTTTCCTGTGAATGTGTGTAAGTAGCTTAAGGCACTTTCAAAGGAAAGTGATTTTCTCTGAAAGGACAGCATTTAGAAAGTGAAGTAACACTCCATTGACTTCGCACAGTGAATTGAAGTGTTGGAACAGACTGCTTCTCTTTCAGAAAAATGTATGTGAGTTCTTCTGAATACTTGTATGTAGCTTAAGGCATTTTCAAAAGAGAGTGATTTTCTCTAAAAGGAGAGCATATAGAAAGTGAAGCAACACTCCATTCACTTCGCACAGTGAATTGAAGTGTTGGAACAGACTGCTCTTTCAGAGAAACGCATGTGAATTTCTATTGAATGCTTGTAAGTAGCTTAAGGCACTTTCAAAGGAAAGTGATTTTCTCTGAAAGGACAGCATTTCGAAAGTGAAGCAACACTCCATTCACTACGCACAGTGAATTGAAGTGTTGGAACAGACTGCTTCTCTTTCAGAAAAATGCATGTGAGTTTCTTGTGAATGCTTGTAAGTAGCTTAAGGCACTTTCAAAGGAAAGTGATTTTCTCTGAAAGGACAGCATTTAGAAACTGAAGCAACACTCCATTCACTTCGCACAGTGAATTGAAGTGTTGGAACAGACTACTTCTCTTTCAGGAAATAGATATGAGTTTTTTGTGAATGCTTGTAAGTAGCTTAAGGCACTTTCAAAGGAAAGAGATTTTCTCTGAAAGGACAGCATTTTGAAAGTGAAGCAACACTCCATTCACTTCGCACAGTGAATTGAAGTGTTGGAATAGACTGCTTCTCTTTCAGTGAAATGCATGTGAATTTCTGTTGAATGCTTGTAAGTAGCTTAAGGCACTTTCAAAGGAAAGTGATTTTCTCTGAAAGGACAGCATTTAGAAGGTGAAGCAACACTCCATTCACTTCGCACAGTGAATTGAAGTGTTGGAAAAGACTACTTCTCTTTCAGGAAATAGATATGAGTTTTTTGTGAATGCTTGTAAGTAGCTTAAGGCACTTTCAAAGGAAAGAGATTTTCTCTGAAAGGACAGCATTTTGAAAGTGAAGCAACACTCCATTCACTACGCACAGTGAATTGAAGTGTTGGAACAGACTGCTTCTCTTTCAGAAAAATGCATGTGAGTTTCTTGTGAATGCTTGTAAGTAGCTTAAGGCACTTTCAAAGGAAAGTGATTTTCTCTGAAAGGACAGCATTTAGAAAGTGAAGCAACACTCCATTCACTTCGCACAGTGAATTGAAGTGTTGGAACAGACTACTTCTCTTTCAGGAAATAGATATGAGTTTTTTGTGAATGCTTGTAAGTAGCTTAAGGCACTTTCAAAGGAAAGAGATTTTCTCTGAAAGGACAGCATTTTGAAAGTGAAGCAACACTCCATTCACTTCGCACAGTGAATTGAAGTGTTGGAATAGACTGCTTCTCTTTCAGTGAAATGCATGTGAATTTCTGTTGAATGCTTGTAAGTAGCTTAAGGCACTTTCAAAGGAACGTGATTTTCTCTGAAAGGACAGCATTTAGAAAGTGAAGCAACACTCCATTCACTTCGCACAGTGAATTGAAGTGTTGGAACAGACAGCTTCTCTTTCATAGAAACACATTTGAGTTTCCTGTGAATGTGTGTAAGTAGCTTAAGGCACTTTCAAAGGAAAGTGATTTTCTCTGACAGGACAGCATTTAGAAGGTGAAGCAACACTCCATTCACTTCGCACAGTGAATTGAAGTGTTGGAATAGACTGCTTCTCTTTCAGTGAAATGCATGTGAATTTCTGTTGAATGCTTGTAAGTAGCTTAAGGCACTTTCAAAGGAAAGTGATTTTCTCTGAAAGGACAGCATTTAGAAGGTGAAGCAACACTCCATTCACTTCGCACAGTGAATTGAAGTGTTGGAACAGACTGCTTCTCTTTCAGTGAAACGCATGTGAATTTCTGTTGAATGATTGTAAGTAGCTTAAAGCAGTTTCAGAGGAAAGTGATTTTCTCTGAAAGGACAGCATTTAGAAAGTGAAGCAACACTCCATTCACTTCGCACAGTGAATTGAAGTGTGGAACAGACAGCTTCTCTTTCATAGAAACGCATTTGAGTTTCCTGTGAATGTGTGTAAGTAGCTTAAGGCACTTTCAAAGGAAAGTGATTTTCTCTGAAAGGACAGCATTTAGAAAGTGAAACAACACTCCATTCACTTCGCACAGTGAATTGAAGTGTTGGAACAGACTGCTTCTCTTTCAGTGATACGCATGTGAATTTCTGTTGAATGCTTGTAAGTAGCTTAAGGCACTTTCAAAGGAAAGTGATTTTCTCTGAAAGGACAGCATTTAGAAAGTGAAGGAACACTCCATTCACTTCGCACAGTGAATTGAAGTGTTGGAACAGACAGCTTCTCTTTCATAGAAACGCATTTGAGTTTCCTGTGAATGTGTGTAAGTAGCTTAAGGCACTTTCAAAGGAAAGTGATTTTCTCTGAAAGGACAGCATTTAGAAAGTGAAGTAACACTCCATTGACTTCGCACAGTGAATTGAAGTGTTGGAACAGACTGCTTCTCTTTCAGAAAAATGTATGTGAGTTCTTCTGAATACTTGTATGTAGCTTAAGGCATTTTCAAAAGAGAGTGATTTTCTCTAAAAGGAGAGCATATAGAAAGTGAAGCAACACTCCATTCACTTCGCACAGTGAATTGAAGTGTTGGAACAGACTGCTCTTTCAGAGAAACGCATGTGAATTTCTATTGAATGCTTGTAAGTAGCTTAAGGCACTTTCAAAGGAAAGTGATTTTCTCTGAAAGGACAGCATTTCGAAAGTGAAGCAACACTCCATTCACTACGCACAGTGAATTGAAGTGTTGGAACAGACTGCTTCTCTTTCAGAAAAATGCATGTGAGTTTCTTGTGAATGCTTGTAAGTAGCTTAAGGCACTTTCAAAGGAAAGTGATTTTCTCTGAAAGGACAGCATTTAGAAACTGAAGCAACACTCCATTCACTTCGCACAGTGAATTGAAGTGTTGGAACAGACTACTTCTCTTTCAGGAAATAGATATGAGTTTTTTGTGAATGCTTGTAAGTAGCTTAAGGCACTTTCAAAGGAAAGAGATTTTCTCTGAAAGGACAGCATTTTGAAAGTGAAGCAACACTCCATTCACTTCGCACAGTGAATTGAAGTGTTGGAATAGACTGCTTCTCTTTCAGTGAAATGCATGTGAATTTCTGTTGAATGCTTGTAAGTAGCTTAAGGCACTTTCAAAGGAAAGTGATTTTCTCTGAAAGGACAGCATTTAGAAGGTGAAGCAACACTCCATTCACTTCGCACAGTGAATTGAAGTGTTGGAAAAGACTACTTCTCTTTCAGGAAATAGATATGAGTTTTTTGTGAATGCTTGTAAGTAGCTTAAGGCACTTTCAAAGGAAAGAGATTTTCTCTGAAAGGACAGCATTTTGAAAGTGAAGCAACACTCCATTCACTTCGCACAGTGAATTGAAGTGTTGGAATAGACTGCTTCTCTTTCAGTGAAATGCATGTGAATTTCTGTTGAATGCTTGTAAGTAGCTTAAGGCACTTTCAAAGGAACGTGATTTTCTCTGAAAGGACAGCATTTAGAAAGTGAAGCAACACTCCATTCACTTCGCACAGTGAATTGAAGTGTTGGAACAGACAGCTTCTCTTTCATAGAAACACATTTGAGTTTCCTGTGAATGTGTGTAAGTAGCTTAAGGCACTTTCAAAGGAAAGTGATTTTCTCTGACAGGACAGCATTTAGAAGGTGAAGCAACACTCCATTCACTTCGCACAGTGAATTGAAGTGTTGGAATAGACTGCTTCTCTTTCAGTGAAATGCATGTGAATTTCTGTTGAATGCTTGTAAGTAGCTTAAGGCACTTTCAAAGGAAAGTGATTTTCTCTGAAAGGACAGCATTTAGAAGGTGAAGCAACACTCCATTCACTTCGCACAGTGAATTGAAGTGTTGGAACAGACTGCTTCTCTTTCAGTGAAACGCATGTGAATTTCTGTTGAATGATTGTAAGTAGCTTAAAGCAGTTTCAGAGGAAAGTGATTTTCTCTGAAAGGACAGCATTTAGAAAGTGAAGCAACACTCCATTCACTTCGCACAGTGAATTGAAGTGTGGAACAGACAGCTTCTCTTTCATAGAAACGCATTTGAGTTTCCTGTGAATGTGTGTAAGTAGCTTAAGGCACTTTCAAAGGAAAGTGATTTTCTCTGAAAGGACAGCATTTAGAAAGTGAAACAACACTCCATTCACTTCGCACAGTGAATTGAAGTGTTGGAACAGACTGCTTCTCTTTCAGTGATACGCATGTGAAATCTGTTGAATGCTTGTAAGTAGCTTAAGGCACTTTCAAAGGAAAGTGATTTTCTCTGAAAGGACAGCATTTAGAAAGTGAAGGAACACTCCATTCACTTGGCACAGTGAATTGAAGTGTTGGAACAGACAGCTTCTCTTTCATAGAAACGCATTTGAGTTTCCTGTGAATGTGTGTAAGTAGCTTAAGGCACTTTCAAAGGAAAGTGATTTTCTCTGAAAGGACAGCATTTAGAAAGTGAAGTAACACTCCATTGACTTCGCACAGTGAATTGAAGTGTTGGAACAGACTGCTTCTCTTTCAGAAAAATGTATGTGAGTTCTTCTGAATACTTGTATGTAGCTTAAGGCATTTTCAAAAGAAAGTGATTTTCTCTAAAAGGAGAGCATATAGAAAGTGAAGCAACACTCCATTCACTTCGCACAGTGAATTGAAGTGTTGGAACAGACTGCTCTTTCAGAGAAACGCATGTGAATTTCTATTGAATGCTTGTAAGTAGCTTAAGGCACTTTCAAAGGAAAGTGATTTTCTCTGAAAGGACAGCATTTCGAAAGTGAAGCAACACTCCATTCACTACGCACAGTGAATTGAAGTGTTGGAACAGACTGCTTCTCTTTCAGAAAAATGCATGTGAGTTTCTTGTGAATGCTTGTAAGTAGCTTAAGGCACTTTCAAAGGAAAGTGATTTTCTCTGAAAGGACAGCATTTAGAAAGTGAAGCAACACTCCATTCACTTCACACAGTGAATTGAAGTGTTGGAACAGACTACTTCTCTTTCAGGAAATAGATATGAGTTTTTTGTGAATGCTTGTAAGTAGCTTAAGGCACTTTCAAAGGAAAGAGATTTTCTCTGAAAGGACAGCATTTTGAAAGTGAAGCAACACTCCATTCACTTCGCACAGTGAATTGAAGTGTTGGAATAGACTGCTTCTCTTTCAGTGAAATGCATGTGAATTTCTGTTGAATGCTTGTAAGTAGCTTAAGGCACTTTCAAAGGAAAGTGATTTTCTCTGAAAGGACAGCATTTAGAAGGTGAAGCAACACTCCATTCACTTCGCACAGTGAATTGAAGTGTTGGAAAAGACTACTTCTCTTTCAGGAAATAGATATGAGTTTTTTGTGAATGCTTGTAAGTAGCTTAAGGCACTTTCAAAGGAAAGAGATTTTCTCTGAAAGGACAGCATTTTGAAAGTGAAGCAACACTCCATTCACTTCGCACAGTGAATTGAAGTGTTGGAATAGACTGCTTCTCTTTCAGTGAAATGCATGTGAATTTCTGTTGAATGCTTGTAAGTAGCTTAAGGCACTTTGAAAGGAACGTGATTTTCTCTGAAAGGACAGCATTTAGAAAGTGAAGCAACACTCCATTCACTTCGCACAGTGAATTGAAGTGTTGGAACAGACAGCTTCTCTTTCATAGAAACACATTTGAGTTTCCTGTGAATGTGTGTAAGTAGCTTAAGGCACTTTCAAAGGAAAGTGATTTTCTCTGACAGGACAGCATTTAGAAAGTGAAATAACACTACATTCACTTCTCAGAGTGAATTGAAGTGTTGGAACAGACTGCCTCTCTTTCAGAGAAACGCATGTGAATTTCTGTGGAATGCTTGTAAGTAGCTTAAGGCACTTTCAAAGGAAAGTGATTTTCTCTGAAAGGACTGCATTTAGAAAGTGAAACAACACTCCATTCACTTCGCAAAGTGAATTGAAGTGTTGGAACAGACTACTTCTCTTTCAGAGAAACAGATATGAGTTTTTTGTGAATGCTTGTAAGCAGCTTAAGGCACTTTCAAAGGAAAGTGATTTTCTCTGAAAGACAGCATTTAGAATGTGAAGCTACACTCCATTCACTTCCCACAGTGAATTGAAGTGTTGGAACAGACAGCTTTTCTTTCATAGAAACGCATTTGATTTTCCTGTGAATGTGTGTAAGTAGCTTAAGGCACTTTCAAAGGAAAGTGATTTTCTCTGAAAGGACAGCATTTAGAAAGTGAAACAACACTCCATTCACTTCGCACAGTGAATTGAAGTGTTGGAACAGACTGCTTCTCTTTCAGTGATACGCATGTGAATTTCTGTTGAATGCTTGTAAGTAGCTTAAGGCACTTTCAAAGGAAAGTGATTTTCTCTGAAAGGACAGCATTTAGAAAGTGAAGGAACACTCCATTCACTTCGCACAGTGAATTGAAGTGTTGGAACAGACAGCTTCTCTTTCATAGAAACGCATTTGAGTTTCCTGTGAATGTGTGTAAGTAGCTTAAGGCACTTTCAAAGGAAAGTGATTTTCTCTGAAAGGACAGCATTTAGAAAGTGAAGTAACACTCCATTGACTTCGCACAGTGAATTGAAGTGTTGGAACAGACTGCTTCTCTTTCAGAAAAATGTATGTGAGTTCTTCTGAATACTTGTATGTAGCTTAAGGCATTTTCAAAAGAGAGTGATTTTCTCTAAAAGGAGAGCATATAGAAAGTGAAGCAACACTCCATTCACTTCGCACAGTGAATTGAAGTGTTGGAACAGACTGCTCTTTCAGAGAAACGCATGTGAATTTCTATTGAATGCTTGTAAGTAGCTTAAGGCACTTTCAAAGGAAAGTGATTTTCTCTGAAAGGACAGCATTTCGAAAGTGAAGCAACACTCCATTCACTACGCACAGTGAATTGAAGTGTTGGAACAGACTGCTTCTCTTTCAGAAAAATGCATGTGAGTTTCTTGTGAATGCTTGTAAGTAGCTTAAGGCACTTTCAAAGGAAAGTGATTTTCTCTGAAAGGACAGCATTTAGAAAGTGAAGCAACACTCCATTCACTTCGCACAGTGAATTGAAGTGTTGGAACAGACTACTTCTCTTTCAGGAAATAGATATGAGTTTTTTGTGAATGCTTGTAAGTAGCTTAAGGCACTTTCAAAGGAAAGAGATTTTCTCTGAAAGGACAGCATTTTGAAAGTGAAGCAACACTCCATTCACTTCGCACAGTGAATTGAAGTGTTGGAATAGACTGCTTCTCTTTCAGTGAAATGCATGTGAATTTCTGTTGAATGCTTGTAAGTAGCTTAAGGCACTTTCAAAGGAAAGTGATTTTCTCTGAAAGGACAGCATTTAGAAGGTGAAGCAACACTCCATTCACTTCGCACAGTGAATTGAAGTGTTGGAAAAGACTACTTCTCTTTCAGGAAATAGATATGAGTTTTTTGTGAATGCTTGTAAGTAGCTTAAGGCACTTTCAAAGGAAAGAGATTTTCTCTGAAAGGACAGCATTTTGAAAGTGAAGCAACACTCCATTCACTTCGCACAGTGAATTGAAGTGTTGGAATAGACTGCTTCTCTTTCAGTGAAATGCATGTGAATTTCTGTTGAATGCTTGTAAGTAGCTTAAGGCACTTTCAAAGGAACGTGATTTTCTCTGAAAGGACAGCATTTAGAAAGTGAAGCAACACTCCATTCACTTCGCACAGTGAATTGAAGTGTTGGAACAGACAGCTTCTCTTTCATAGAAACACATTTGAGTTTCCTGTGAATGTGTGTAAGTAGCTTAAGGCACTTTCAAAGGAAAGTGATTTTCTCTGACAGGACAGCATTTAGAAGGTGAAGCAACACTCCATTCACTTCGCACAGTGAATTGAAGTGTTGGAATAGACTGCTTCTCTTTCAGTGAAATGCATGTGAATTTCTGTTGAATGCTTGTAAGTAGCTTAAGGCACTTTCAAAGGAACGTGATTTTCTCTGAAAGGACAGCATTTAGAAAGTGAAGCAACACTCCATTCACTTCGCACAGTGAATTGAAGTGTTGGAACAGACAGCTTCTCTTTCATAGAAACACATTTGAGTTTCCTGTGAATGTGTGTAAGTAGCTTAAGGCACTTTCAAAGGAAAGTGATTTTCTCTGACAGGACAGCATTTAGAAAGTGAAATAACACTACATTCACTTCTCAGAGTGAATTGAAGTGTTGGAACAGACTGCCTCTCTTTCAGAGAAACGCATGTGAATTTCTGTGGAATGCTTGTAAGTAGCTTAAGGCACTTTCAAAGGAAAGTGATTTTCTCTGAAAGGACTGCATTTAGAAAGTGAAACAACACTCCATTCACTTCGCAAAGTGAATTGAAGTGTTGGAACAGACTACTTCTCTTTCAGAGAAACAGATATGAGTTTTTTGTGAATGCTTGTAAGTAGCTTAAGGCACTTTCAAAGGAAAGTGATTTTCTCTGAAAGACAGCATTTAGAATGTGAAGCTACACTCCATTCACTTCCCACAGTGAATTGAAGTGTTGGAACAGACAGCTTTTCTTTCATAGAAACGCATTTGAGTTTCCTGTGAATGTGTGTAAGTAGCTTAAGGCACTTTCAAAGGAAAGTGATTTTCTCTGAAAGGACAGCATTTAGAAAGTGAAGTAACACTCCATTGACTTCGCACAGTGAATTGAAGTGTTGGAACAGACTGCTTCCTTTTCAGAAAAATGTATGTGAGTTCTTCTGAATACTTGTATGTAGCTTAAGGCATTTTCAAAAGAGAGTGATTTTCTCTAAAAGAAGAGCATATAGAAAGTGAAGCAACACTCCATTCACTTCGCACAGTGAATTGAAGTGTTGGAACAGACTGCTCTTTCAGAGAAACGCATGTGAATTTCTATTGAATGCTTGTAAGTAGCTTAAGGCACTTTCAAAGGAAAGTGATTTTCTCTGAAAGGACAGCATTTCGAAAGTGAAGCAACACTCCATTCACTACGCACAGTGAATTGAAGTGTTGGAACAGACTGCTTCTCTTTCAGAAAAATGCATGTGAGTTTCTTGTGAATGCTTGTAAGTAGCTTAAGGCACTTTCAAAGGAAAGTGATTTTCTCTGAAAGGACAGCATTTAGAAAGTGAAGCAACACTCCATTCACTTCGCACAGTGAATTGAAGTGTTGGAACAGACTACTTCTCTTTCAGGAAATAGATATGAGTTTTTTGTGAATGCTTGTAAGTAGCTTAAGGCACTTTCAAAGGAAAGAGATTTTCTCTGAAAGGACAGCATTTTGAAAGTGAAGCAACACTCCATTCACTTCGCACAGAAAATTGAAGTGTTGGAATAGACTGCTTCTCTTTCAGTGAAATGCATGTGAATTTCTGTTGAATGCTTGTAAGTAGCTTAAGGCACTTTCAAAGGAAAGTGATTTTCTCTGAAAGGACAGCATTTAGAAAGTGATGCAACACTTCATTCACTTCGCACAGTGAATTGAAGTGTTGGAACAGACTGCTTCACTTTCAGTGAAATGCATGTGAATTTCTGTTGAATGCTTGTAAGTAGCTTAAGGCACGTTCAAAGGAAAGTGATTTTCTCTGAAAGGACAGCATTTAGAAAGTGAAGCAACACTCCATTCACTTCGCACAGTGAATTGAAGTGTTGGAACAGACAGCTTCTCTTTCATAGAAACGCATTTGAGTTTCCTGTGAATGTGTGTAAGTAGCTTAAGGCACTTTCAAAGGAAAGTGATTTTCTCTGAAAGGACAGCATTTAGAAAGTGAAACAACACTCCATTCACTTCGCACAGTGAATTGAAGTGTTGGAACAGACTACTTCTCTTTCAGAGAAACAGATATGAGTTTTTTGTGAATGCTTGTAAGTAGCTTAAGGCACTTTCAAAGGAAAGTGATTTTCTCTGAAAGGACAGCATTTAGAAAGTGAAGCAACACTCCATTCACTTCGCACAGTGAATTGAAGTGTTGGAACAGACTGCTTCTCTTTCAGAGAAACGCATGTGAATTTCTATTGAATGCTTGTAAGTAGCTTAAGGCACTTTCGAAGGAAAGTGATTTTCTCTGAAAGGACAGCATTTAGAAAGTGAAGCAACACTCCATTCACTACGCACAGTGAATTGAAGTGTTGGAACAGACTGCTTCTCTTTCAGAAAAATGCATGTGAGTTTCTTGTGAATGCTTGTAAGTAGCTTAAGGCACTTTCAAAGGAAAGTGATTTTCTCTGAAAGGACCGCATTTAGAAAGTGAAGCAACACTCCATTCACTTCGCACAGTGAATTGAAGTGTTGGAACAGACTGCTTCTTTTTCAGAGAAACGCATGTGAATTTCTGTGGA